>NC_069506.1:128449330-128761830 GCF_027579735.1 Bombina bombina
CGAATGTTCGGTTTCAAATTTTACAATTACATTCGAAAATATTAGTTCCGAAAAATTCAAATTTATATTTGTAATAGTATTTCTAATGCTTTCTTTAAATGTAATATTCGAATTAAGCAATATTCTAATTTGAAAAATTCGAATTTATATGTTTGTAATAGTATTTCTAATGCTTTCTTTAAATGTAATATTCGAATTATGCAATATTCTATATAGAAACATTCAAAATGATATATTTGTATCTATTATGTATCAATTTACTAGATTCCCTCCCTACCACATGAACTATTGAACTTCTGAATAGTATTTGTTAAATAGAATGTTAAATTCGAAATTTCGAATGTGGACATTCGATATAATTATAAACATTCAAATTCAAAAGTGACATTCGAAAACTGTAAATAGCATTCGATTATAGAATTTTTAAGAATATTCGTTCTTATCAACATTCGGATTTATAAATCGAATTTCGGTAATAACATTCGTTCTAACATTCGAATTCGGAAATTTACACATTCGCCCATCCCTACTGTTGACACATATAAATTATATTACCTCATGGCACTTTCGATCATCAAGGCCTAAGTATTGGAATATAGTACAAACAAAGATAAGATAAGGAAGCATTTGTGTGTACAGAAAGTGATCAAATAAGGAGATCTAATTTCCCTGCAAGCTAAACCCATTGTATTGGGTTGTAAAATAAAAAAACAAAACCAGCTATTTGATATACAAAAATAAACCTAAAAGATACATTCTCATACATTTTATACTCTAATGCTGGTAAAACAAGTAATTGGAAACACATTAAGGAAAATCAATTTTTCAGTACACTGTCTTTAAAAAAATAAATAATGCCTAGAATGAGTATTGAAGGCTGTCTTCCCCTTGGCACATTCTTTAACTCTCATTCAATTGTAGGCATCTTTCAAGTCCACTTTATCAAAGATCATAGTTTTGTGAAGTTGGTCAAATAATTCAAAGACCAATGTGGGTAATGTTTCTGTATCACGACTTTGTTGAGATCTTTGATGCAAGGCAGAGAGCTACTGACACAATGAAATATACCCTGAATGAGAAGAGGATGGTCAGATAAACCCTCATGCTGAGGTTTTCGGAAATTCTACCCTTAGGAATAGTTGCACCAGAGAGTAAATCTATCGGACATTCATATTCAAAATGAAGTATGATCCATGCCTCCATTTTAAAACATACATCTTCAAATAATGACAAAGAGTCCTATTTAACAACGGTCTTGCGGACCTGATCCGGCAGTGCGAATCAGGTCTGCAAGACCACGCTGAATGCCGAGAGCAATACGCTCTCCATATTCAGCATTGCACCAGCAGCTCACAAGAGCTGCTGGTGCAACGCCACCCCCTGCAGACTCACGGCCAATGGGCCGCCAGCAAGGAGGTGTCAATCAACCCGATCGTACTCAATTGGGTTGAATTGTGGCGATTCCTGTCCGTCTGTATAAAGCAGGCGGACAGGGTTATGGAGCAGCGGTCTGAAGACTCACCAGAAACACGGGCCCACAAGCTCCATACGGCGCTTGATAAATGGGCCTCAAGGCATCAAGAAGGCCAAACAATGAATTAAGTGAAGCAACAGAAACTGGCGAGGTAACTTAGGATAAGGTCTTAAAACACTATGGGCTCCAAAAAGACAATTGTAGAGACGGCCAGATAATGACAATGAGTCATGACAACTTAGCCAAGGAAGACTCAAAATGAGTGGGAGAATGAATTAAACTGGATTAGTTTCTTATGAAACACTCCAAGTGAAAGCAAAAAAGCAAATTGGCCATGAATGGCAGTGACATGTAATGGACAGTCTTATAAAAACAAATTGACATAGGTGCCACTTTATTTCAGGTGCCACTTGAGATTCTGATCTCTCTTATGAAAAATAGGAACCAACTCATCCACCTTAGAAGAACTCTCATTAGAGAATAATACATGTGCAAGGTATATTTAAAAAAAAAAGCATTATTTGTTGTCCACTCTTATTTCCAGCCTAAAACACAGTAATTAATCAGGTACACCATCAAGCCCATAAATGCAATGTATGTATTAATGATAAAAGTAATTTGAGTTTATACTTCCTGGTCACACTCTATGTGAATTTAGTATTTTTTACCAACCTGCTTTTGTAAATCCACATTAAAATGTATTTCTCCAACATAGGTGTGTCCGGTCCACGGCGTCATCCTTACTTGTGGGATATTCTCTTCCCCAACAGGAAATGGCAAAGAGCCCAGCAAAGCTGGTCACATGATCCCTCCTAGGCTCCGCCTACCCCAGTCATTCTCTTTGCCGTTGTACAGGCAACATCTCCACGGAGATGGCTTAGAGTTTTTTAGTGTTTAACTGTAGTTTTTATTATTCAATCAAGAGTTTGTTATTTTAAAATAGTGCTGGTATGTACTATTTACTCAGAAACAGAAAAGAGATGAAGATTTCTGTTTGTATGAGGAAAATGATTTTAGCACCGTAACTAAAATCCATGGCTGTTCCACACAGGACTGTTGAGAGCAATTAACTTCAGTTGGGGGAACAGTGTGCAGTCTCTTGCTGCTTGAGGTATGACACATTCTAACAAGACGATGTAATGCTGGAAGCTGTCATTTTTCCCTATGGGATCCGGTAAGCCATGTTTATTACGATGGTAAATAAGGGCTTCACAAGGGCTTATTAAGATTGTAGACTTTTCTGGGCTAAATCGATTCAGTTTTAAAACATATTTAGCTTTGAGGAATCATTTTATCGGGGTACATTGATATTATAAATATCGGCAGGCACTGTATTAGACACCTTATTTCTCTGGGGCTTTCCCATAGCATAAGCAGAGCCTCATTTTCGCGCCGGTGTGGCGCACTTGTTTTTGAGAGGCATGGCATGCAGTCGCATGTGAGAGGAGCTCTGATACTTAGAAAAGACTTTCTGAAGGCGTCATTTGGTATCGTATTCCCCTTTGGGTTTGGTTGGGTCTCAGCAAAGCAGATACCAGGGACTGTAAAGGGGTTAAAGTGTTAAAACGGCTCCGGTTCCGTTATTTTAAGGGTTAAAGCTTCCAAATTTGGTGTGCAATACTTTTAAGGCTTTAAGACACTGTGGTGAAAATTTGGTGAATTTTGTACAATTCCTTCATGTTTTTTCGCAATTGCAGTAATAAAGTGTGTTCAGTTTAAAATTTAAAGTGACAGTAACGGTTTTATCTTAAAACGTTTTTTGTACTTTATTATCAAGTTTATGCCTGTTTAACATGTCTGAACTACCAGATAGACTGTGTTCTGAATGTGGGGAAGCCAGAATTCCTGTTCATTTAAATAAATGTGATTTATGTGATAATGACAATGATGCCCAAGATGATTCCTCAAGTGAGGGGAGTAAGCATGGTACTGCATCATTCCCTCCTTCGTCTACACGAGTCTTGCCCACTCAGGAGGCCCCTAGTACATCTAGCGCGCCAATACTCCTTACTATGCAACAATTAACGGCTGTAATGGATAATTCTGTCAAAAACATTTTAGCCAAAATGAACCCTTGTCAGCGTAAGCGTGGCTGCTCTGTTTTAGTTACTGAAGAGCATGACGACGCTGATATTAATATCTCTGAAGGACCCCTAACTCAATCTGAGGGGGCCAGGGAGGTTTTGTCTGAGGGAGAAATTACTGATTCAGGGAACATTTCTCAACAGGCTGAACCTGATGTAATTGCATTTAAATTTAAGTTGGAACATCTCCGCATTCTGCTTAAGGAGGTATTATCCACTCTGGATGATTGTGAAAAGTTGGTCATCCCAGAGAAACTATGTAAAATGGACAAGTTCCTAGAGGTGCCGGAGCTCCCAGAAGCTTTTCCTATACCCAAGCGGGTGGCGGACATTGTTAATAAAGAATGGGAAAGGCCCGGTATTCCTTTCGTCCCTCCCCCCATATTTAAAAAATTGTTTCCTATGGTCGACCCCAGAAAGGACTTATGGCAGACAGTCCCCAAGGTCGAGGGAGCGGTTTCTACTTTAAACAAACGCACCACTATACCCATAGAGGATAGTTGCGCTTTCAAAGATCCTATGGATAAAAAATTAGAAGGTTTGCTTAAAAAGATGTTTGTTCAGCAGGGTTACCTTCTACAACCAATTTCATGCATTGTCCCTGTCACTACAGCCGCATGCTTCTGGTTTGATGAGCTGATAAAGGCGCTCGATAGTGATTCTCCTCCTTATGAGGAGATTATGGACAGAATCAATGCTCTCAAATTGGCTAATTCTTTCACCCTAGACGCCACTTTGCAATTGGCTAGGTTAGCGGCTAAGAATTCTGGGTTTGCTATTGTGGCGCGCAGAGCGCTTTGGTTGAAATCTTGGTCGGCTGATGCGTCTTCCAAGAACAAGCTACTAAACATTCCTTTCAAGGGGAAAACGCTGTTTGGCCCTGACTTGAAAGAGATTATCTCGGATATCACTGGGGGTAAGGGCCACGCCCTTCCTCAGGATCGGCCTTTCAAGGCGAAAAATTGACCTAATTTTCATCCCTTTCGTAAAAACGGACCAGCCCAAAGTGCTACGTCCTCTAAGCAAGAGGGTAATACTTCTCAAGCCAAGCCAGCTTGGAGACCAATGCAAGGCTGGAACAAGGGAAAGCAGGCCAAGAAACCTGCCACTGCTACCAAGACAGCATGAAATATTGGCCCCCGATCCGGGACCGGATCTGGTGGGGGGCAGACTCTCTCTCTTCGCTCAGGCTTGGGCAAGAGATGTTCTGGATCCTTGGGCGCTAGAAATAGTCTCCCAGGGTTATCTTCTGGAATTCAAGGGACTTCCCCCAAGGGGGAGGTTCCACAGGTCTCAGTTGTCTTCAGACCACATAAAAAGACAGGCGTTCTTACATTGTGTAGAAGACCTGTTAAAAATGGGAGTGATTCATCCTGTTCCACTAAGAGAACAAGGGATGGGGTTCTACTCCAATCTGTTCATAGTTCCCAAAAAAGAGGGAACGTTCAGACCAATCTTAGATCTCAAGATCTTAAACAAGTTTCTCAAGGTTCCATCTTTCAAGATGGAAACCATTCGAACTATTCTCCCTTCCATCCAGGAGGGTCAATTCATGACCACGGTGGATTTAAAGGATGCGTATCTACATATTCCTATCCACAAGGAACATCATCGGTTCCTAAGGTTCGCATTCCTGGACAAACATTACCAGTTCGTGGCGCTTCCTTTCGGATTAGCCACTGCTCCAAGGATTTTCACAAAGGTACTAGGGTCCCTTCTAGCGGTGCTAAGACCAAGGGGCATTGCAGTAGTACCTTACCTGGACGACATTCTGATTCAAGCGTCGTCCCTTCCTCAAGCAAAGGCTCACACGGGCATTGTCCTGGCCTTTCTCAGATCTCACGGCTGGAAAGTGAACGTGGAAAAGAGTTCTCTATCCCCGTCAACAAGGGTTCCCTTCTTGGGAACAATTATAGACTCCTTAGAAATGAGGATCTTTCTAACAGAGGCAAGAAAAACAAAACTTCTAGACTCTTGTCGGATACTTCATTCTGTTCCTCTTCCTTCCATAGCTCAGTGCATGGAAGTGATCGGGTTGATGGTGGCGGCAATGGACATAGTTCCTTTTGCGCGCATTCATCTAAGACCATTACAACTGTGCATGCTCAGTCAGTGGAATGGGGACTATACAGACTTGTCTCCGAAGATACAAGTAACTCAGAGGACCAGAGACTCACTCCGTTGGTGGCTGTCCCTGGACAATCTGTCTCAAGGGATGACGTTCCGCAGACCAGAGTGGGTCATTGTCACGACCGACGCCAGTCTGATGGGCTGGGGCGCGGTCTGGGGATCCCTGAAAGCTCAGGGTCTTTGGTCTCGGGAAGAATCTCTTCTACCGATAAATATTCTGGAACTGAGAGCGATATTCAATGCTCTCAAGGCTTGGCCTCAGCTAGCGAGGGCCAAGTTCATACGGTTTCAATCAGACAACATGACAACTGTTGCGTACATCAACCATCAGGGGGGAACAAGGAGTTCCCTAGCGATGGAAGAAGTGACCAAAATCATTCTATGGGCGGAGTCTCACTCCTGCCACCTGTCTGCTATCCACATCCCAGGAGTGGAAAATTGGGAAGCGGATTTTCTGAGTCGTCAGACATTGCATCCGGGGGAGTGGGAACTCCATCCGGAAATCTTTGCCCAAGTCACTCACCTGTGGGGCATTCCAGACATGGATCTGATGGCCTCTCGTCAGAACTTCAAAGTTCCTTGCTACGGGGCCAGATCCAGGGATCCCAAGGCGGCTCTAGTGGATGCACTAGTAGCACCTTGGACCTTCAAACTAGCTTATGTGTTCCCGCCATTTCCTCTCATCCCCAGGCTGGTAGCCAGGATCAATCAGGAGAGGGCGTCGGTGATCTTGATAGCCCCTGCGTGGCCACGCAGGACTTGGTATGCAGATCTGGTGAATATGTCATCGGCTCCACCTTGGAAGCTACCTTTGAGACGAGACCTTCTTGTTCAGGGTCCGTTCGAACATCCGAATCTGGTTTCACTCCAGCTGACTGCTTGGAGATTGAACGCTTGATTTTATCGAAGCGAGGATTCTCAGATTCTGTTATCGATACTCTTGTTCAGGCCAGAAAGCCTGTAACTAGAAAGATTTACCACAAAATTTGGAAAAAATATATCTGTTGGTGTGAATCTAAAGGATTCCCTTGGGACAAGGTTAAGATTCCTAGGATTCTATCCTTCCTTCAAGAAGGATTGGAAAAAGGATTATCTGCAAGTTCCCTGAAGGGACAGATTTCTGCCTTGTCGGTTTTACTTCACAAAAAGCTGGCAGCTGTGCCAGATGTTCAAGCCTTTGTTCAGGCTCTGGTTAGAATCAAGCCTGTTTACAAACCTTTGACTCCTCCTTGGAGTCTCAATTTAGTTCTTTCAGTTCTTCAGGGGGTTCCGTTTGAACCCTTACATTCCGTTGATATTAAGTTATTATCTTGGAAAGTTTTGTTTTTAGTTGCGATTTCTTCTGCTAGAAGAGTCTCAGAATTATCTGCTCTGCAGTGTTCTCCTCCTTATCTGGTGTTCCATGCAGATAAGGTGGTTTTACGTACTAAGCCTGGTTTTCTTCCAAAAGTTGTTTCTAACAAAAACATTAACCAGGAGATTATCGTACCTTCTCTGTGTCCAAAACCAGTTTCAAAGAAGGAACGTTTGTTGCACAATTTGGATGTTGTTCGCGCTCTAAAATTCTATTTAGATGCTACTAAGGATTTTAGACAAACATCTTCCTTGTTTGTTGTTTATTCAGGTAAAAGGAGAGGTCAAAAAGCAACTTCTACCTCTCTCTCTTTTTGGATTAAAAGCATCATCAGATTGGCTTACGAGACTGCCGGACGGCAGCCTCCCGAAAGAATCACAGCTCATTCCACTAGGGCTGTGGCTTCCACATGGGCCTTCAAGAACGAGGCTTCTGTTGATCAGATATGTAGGGCAGCGACTTGGTCTTCACTGCACACTTTTACCAAATTTTACAAGTTTGATACTTTTGCTTCTTCTGAGGCTATTTTTGGGAGAAAGGTTTTGCAAGCCGTGGTGCCTTCCATTTAGGTGACCTGATTTGCTCCCTCCCTTCATCCGTGTCCTAAAGCTTTGGTATTGGTTCCCACAAGTAAGGATGACGCCGTGGACCGGACACACCTATGTTGGAGAAAACAGAATTTATGTTTACCTGATAAATTTCTTTCTCCAACGGTGTGTCCGGTCCACGGCCCGCCCTGGTTTTTTTAATCAGGTCTGATAATTTATTTTCTTTAACTACAGTCACCACGGTACCATATGGTTTCTCCTATGCAAATATTCCTCCTTAACGTCGGTCGAATGACTGGGGTAGGCGGAGCCTAGGAGGGATCATGTGACCAGCTTTGCTGGGCTCTTTGCCATTTCCTGTTGGGGAAGAGAATATCCCACAAGTAAGGATGACGCCGTGGACCGGACACACCGTTGGAGAAAGAAATTTATCAGGTAAACATAAATTCTGTTTTTATAATATAAAATAGATAACATAATCACAAGTTCTTAATGAATTCACTAGCCAGTGGGAAGAAGACATACAGTGCATTCCTATATTGTATACAATCTCTTACCACAGAAGGTCAGGAAGAAAAATACATTTATTCTGATTATATAAGATCCAAGCTGTCAGACTCATTAAGGAAAGAATTGTTCATACAACACATTGTTATACAGGGAAGTATGATTAGTACAGTACACATAACTCAAAGATCCCATCTAAATATACATAACATACATGATAAGATATTTAGATAGAATTAATACAATTACTACAATTTTTCATGTCTATAATCCATCTTTTAGCATACTTCTTTTTACTGTATTTTTTGCATGAAAGACAAATTTTAAATTAAGAGAATAGTAAAGTCAAAATTAAACTTTCATAATTTAGATATAGGGACCGATTTACCAGCCCCCGTATCGACCCCAATGCCTCTGTTTCCGTGCGTGCCTTCATACAATCGGGTTGATTGACACCCCCTACTAGCCGCGAATCTGCAGGGGGCTGCATTATAAAAGCAGTTTACAAGCAATGCAATCGGCATTTAGCGATGTCGGACAGACATGATCGCTACAGCTAGTACAGTTAGTAAATCGGCCTCATAGAATGCAATTTTAAACAACTTTCCAATTTACATCTTTTGGCAAATTGACTTAGTTGTTTTTGTATCCTTTGTTGAAGAGCATACCTAGGTAGCCTCAGGAGTAGCAATGCACTACTAGGAGCTAGCTGGTGATTGGTGGCTGCATATATATTTCTCTTGTCATTGTTTCCCCTGATGTGTTCAGCTAGCTCCCAGTAGTGAAATTATGCTCCTTCAACAAAGGATACTAAGAGCATGAAAAATGTGATAATAGAAGCATTTTTAACGTTGTTTCAAATGACATGCTCTGTCTAAATCATGAGAGCTTAGTTTTGAACGTACTGTCCCTTTAAAAAAAAAATTTTTTTTTAGACATACTGAAATAGTCCCCCATAAGAAATACTTTTCCTGGATGTGTCTATGGCTTCCTTTTAACATGAAGAAAGATCGACAACTCAAAAATCAGATGTTAATTAATGTAGAACGATAATTTTCATTGTCTGATTACATAGTGTACAACCAAAGATGTGCAAGGAATGCACGGCCATATTTGTTAGAGCTCCGATGACAGACAGTTTCAGTACGGTCTCTTTTCCCTGCTTGCTTTGCAGTATGTTTTGGCAATACATTAATGCATTACTTACAAATGCGTAATCAGACCATTAAAAAATACTTGTTTATCTCAATTTTAGAGTTGAAATAATATGTTGTATGTGAGAAATATATAAACCCGGACTAGACATTATTGGTTTCAGAAAATTGTATTTGGGGAGCCACAAATAGCTGATAAACTAACTTTTCTTCTTGTTTGAAATAATATTCAACATACATTTTAATATTGGCTGCCTGTCAACTCATCTGTCTCAGTGATCAACCCTGATATTGACATATTTTGTAGGAAGTTTGCACATGATACACCCTCAGCTTACAGCCCTGCAATTTCCTTCAGTCTAACTGATAGTGAAGAGATGTGCATTCCGTGCTCTGAATCTATCTTGTCAGAAATCCTGATTACTGCCGTATCCAAATACTACTAGGAATAGCCAGAGGTCTCTTGAGTCAGCCAAAGTAAGCAGAATTTTTTTGTATGTGCCAAGTTCCAGCTGCCACACTATTCACTCAACTTGTATGAGTTCTAATCACTGACAAACATCTTCTAAATCACTTCCCCCCATAATCCTGAGTCTACACCACATGTACGTTTTATAGTATTACAGGCAGCTATTTGTGTACTATATGACTTGTTGGGCTATTGTAAGAAGCTAAATATTCTTTAGTTAGAGCATGGATTGGCAAATCTCAAAAACCTCAGCTCAATATTATACGAGTCTAAATATAAATTTCTTCCCTGGCTTCTAAAACTGTATACATTTACATCTGCCTTCAAGATAAGATAAGCTAAGACGGCCTAAAGTCAGTACAATCTACTACAGAGGAAGAAATTAAATATCTTATATACCATGTGATTTAACTCGAAAAATTGTGGATTTTCTAATTCTCTGGACATCAAAAGCACCCTGCTGACATCTCAAGTCTAACTCTGCTACATATACAGTATGTCCCTAGTTGGCTTTAACTGAAGAACAATGCCCTTTATAGTAATATTATAACCATGGTTAGCCATGTTATCTGCAGACTCAATTAGTTCTTCCAAACAAGGTGGGTGGAATTTGGCTATTGGGAAAAAAACTGCAGCAAACAAAATATTCATTTGTTTTATGAGAAATTAAAGGGACATGAAACCCAAATTTTTTCTTTCATGATTAAGAAAGAGTATGCAATTTAAAACAACTTTCTAATTTACTTCTGTTATCTAATTTGCTTCATTCTCTTGATATTCTTTGCTGAAAAGCATATCTAGATAGGCTCAGTAGCTGCTGATTGGTGTCGTGATTGGCTGTCCCATGTGCATTGCTATTTCTTTAACAAACTATATCTAAAAAAATAATCAAATTAGATAATAGAAGTAAATTGGAATGTTGTTTAAAATTGTGTTCTCTACCTGAATCATGAAAGAAAATGTTTGTGTTTAGTGTCCCTTTAAGATTCAGCTAATGTGTTATTCTATAATAAGACAAAATAAATATCTTGTAAATTCAAGGAGGCCAATTTATTAAGTGCCGGGCGGATATAATTCACTGTAGCGAATCATATCCGCCCGGCATCGCTAAATGCATTTAACATTGCACAAGCATTTCTGGTGAAATGCTTGTGCAATGCCGCCCCCTGCACATTTGCGGCCAATCGGCCGCTAGCAGGGGGTGCCAATCATCCCGATCGTATCGGTCTTACGACCACTGCTTCTTAACTTAAATTTCCAGCAAGCCGGAAACTATGGGGGTAGATTGCAGCATCCGCTGCTTGGTAAATCAACCCTAAGAGGCCAATTTAACAAATGTCTTGCGGACCTGATCCGACAGTGCGGATCAGGTCCGCAAGACATCGCTCACAAGAGCTGCTGGTGCAACGCCGCCCCCTGCAGACTCGCAACCAATCAGCTGCCAGCAAGGAGGTGTCAATCAACCCGATCGTACTCGATCGGGTTGTTTTGTGGCGATTCCTGTCCGCCTCATCAGAGCAGACGGACAGGGTTATGGAGCAGCGGTCTTTGTGACCGCTGCTCCATAACTTGTGTTTCTGGCGAGTCTGAAAACTCGCCAGAAACACGGGCCGTCAAGCTCCATTCGGAGCTTGATAGATAGGCCCCATTGTGTTTACGTTGCCTTTTATTCTTCCCTCAGCCAATATCAGGATAATCTTTATGTCCTATAAATTTGTCTAGAAAATATTAAATAAATGCGTAGCCTCACTGTCTATGGGCTTGTTTCTATTGAGACACTATTGGGTCACAAAACGAAAAAACCTCTGTCAGATGCCATTACGTTTATTGACAGTTTCCAATGGTGCATTTACCATCATTACCGGAAAAATAAAAAAACGCATCCCAGAGAAAATAATAGAAGAAGAAAAGTGCAAAATTGCACACGATTTTCATTGAACGCGCAAACAGGTAAAACACTGTCGGAAGCTGCTGATAAGGTCTGAAACATTACGACATACTCTACTAGGTGTAAAAGCGGCTTAGTTCCCATTGAGATATTAAAATTGGCAAACAATTCAAGTGTTTCACTTTTTAAATTTATTGTTATATGTAATATTTATTGCTGGCCCCCGGTATAGGACTAGTTGGAGTTGCGTTGCTATTGAAATATCAATACGTATTTACATATAAAAAATAATCAAACACTTATCTCTATAATTCCAACTAGGCCTATGCCTAGGGCAGCAATAAATATTACATCTATCAAAAAAGTAAAAAATGTAATAAAACAAAAAAAATGTTTTTCCTCAAATGAAACATGTTGTATCTTTTTTTGTGACCTACATAATTCCTGTGTCCTTCTTTTAAGAGTCAATCACAGAAAGGGAGCACAGGCGTTAAATTTAACTTTTATAGTGTTAGACCTGTTTACCAAAGCAACAAACTTCTTAAGGTGCGATTTTTGAGAAATCCGACGTCGGATGGAAGCGTTAACACACTTACAAATACATGAAAAGACCAACTGCTCACAAAATATTTCAATAGAAACCTGATACTGAAATGGAGCTGTAAACTACTACAATTTCAGTAGCTTACGTCTCCATTTTTAATGACTCAATGTAAACAAGCCCTAAATTGGATTCTTTAACCGAGTTCTGAATTTATCACGTCCGTAATCAATAAAAGGTTTTGTGTAAACTGATTTCCATGTATTATGTATATACATATTTTGTTCTCTTGTATAGCTCTCTCTCATCTGCTATCATGTACTATTTTACCTATAGGATTAAATGCCATATCGTCATGAGAATAAAAATACTTAAACCAAACCTTTGGCCGTCACTCAACTCTCTCTCTGTCCGTGGCCTGAGCCCAGATGAAACGCCCAGCTAGGGTGCAATGCCAACGAAAAACAACTGTCCCCGGACTTACTGAGTCAGGTCTACTAACCCTCCTAAAGCCCCAGACACACTAAGGGGTCAATTTATCAAAGGCTTCGACCTTCCTTCTCCTTCTTTCGACTGCAGGTTCTCACAAGAGAACCTGCAGTCCGTATTTATGAAGCAGCAGTCATCAGAACCCTGCTTCCCTAATTCTTCTCCACCTCTAAGGTGGAGAATTTCAATCTCCCCGATCTCGTCTGATTGGCTATTCGCGGGCAGCGTTGCACAAGAGCGCAAAATAGCGTTCTTGTGCAATTCTGCCAGTGGAATTCAGTCCGCCAGAGGCGAGCTGCGGCGGACAGGGGCACATATGTATGCCCCTGTCCGCCGTAGCTTGATAAATCGACCACTAAGGGCTAGATCTCCTCGGTCGGACTCGACCGCTGAGATTGAATTTCGCCACCTTAGAGGTGGCGAAGAGGTTAGGGAAGCGGAGGTCTGGTGACCGCTGCTTGTTAAATTACGGCGAGCAAGTTCTTGTGAGAACTTGCAGCCGTAGGGCTTTGATAAATCGAGCCCTTATACTACCTCAGAAGCTTTAACCAAATGCCGCCCCATCTACAACAACAAAAGGGGAGGGACGGTGGGAAACTTCTTGATTCCAGAAGAGGCAGTTTAACGGACTTCTTCCTATAAGGTAAGAAACTCCACCTCCCCTAACTAGCAATAGCAACGCTGTTGCAATACACACACACTCAGCTCAGCTCCTAAGGGCATTAACCCTTCTGTATGTTTCAGGTTAGGATGCCCGATACTTCCTTTATCCCAATTTTCTTACTTCAACAATTTTTTCATTCTTCTCCAATGTCTCCATTCCTACATACCCCCCTCCCTCCTCCCTTATATGAGTCTGACCTCAGATCCACATACCTATCTCAAGTAGCTGCCATATTGGAAAATGACATAACGTTCCTCTTGTACCCGCAGCTACTTGTTAGTGCTATTCTGAGTTTTATAAATTAAGTATTTGTGACATCTGTTCTAATGCAAGACGATTTGCCAAAGTAATACCGCATTGTTGTGTGTTGAGGAAAACCGCAAATGAGACAGCTAAAATATCTTTTATAACACGAAAACCACCAAATAATTCAATATTGTATTATAGATTAAAATGATATTAAATCCATTTTTCTTTGCAGAATCTGAAAGAGGACATTTCAAAATAAATTTATTTAATAACGAATTCTCTTGTACAATATATTTAATTTTTTTTTTTGTCACTTCAAGGCAGGGATAGGAAACCTTGGCACGTCTGATGTTTCAGAACTTCATTACCCATGATGCTTAGACACTCTGAAGTCCAGTTGAGCATCATGGGAAATGTAGTTCTGAAACATCTGGAGGGCCAAGGTTCCCCATTCCTGCTTTAGGGGGACATAAAACCAAAAATTCCTCCAATTTTCTTCTGTTATCACTATTGCTTCATTCTCTTGGTATCCTTTGTTGTAGAAGCAGCAATTGCACTACTGTGAGCTAGCTAAACACATCGGCTGAGCCAATGACATAAGGCATATATATGCATAGCTACTTCTGAGCCTACCTAGGAATGCTTTTTAACAAAGGACATCAAATGAAGGAAACAAATGAGATAATAGATTTAAATTGGAAAGCTGATTAAAAATGCATGCTCTGTCTGAATTATAAAAGATTAAAAGGACAGTCTACTACAAAATGTGTATTGTTTAAAAATATAGAAAATCCCTTTATTACCCATTCCCCGGTTTTGCACAGCCAACACTGTTATATTAATATACTTTTTACCTCTGTGATTACCTTGTGTATCTAAGCCTCTACAGACTACTCAGCCACACATGTTGGGATGTATTCTTGGGGCTCCATTTATCATGCTGCAGACACAAGCACTGATCTCACATGAGGATGCTGCTTGCTTGCCCAGACCCTATGCAGACAGGTTCCCAGGTAGAATGCAACATTTTTCTCAAAGGGGATTACTGTGATACTCCTTACCCCAATATATTTTTTGAGAATTTATGTATATCAGTTTGTATTACACAAAAGTGCCCGGTTGTGATTATATAAGCACCCTAGTACCCAATTGCATCTATAAATCACCCCTTTAATTATAGCTTTCCAGTCCCAGCTGCTGCAGCCCACCGGGAAATCTCCTGGTATCCTGGTAGGCCAATCCGGCCTTGACCAATGGACACACTTAGCTTGACAAATGAGGGCCATAGTATATTCACGATTAAATCCTGTCACCACGGTAACATGGCTATAATGCTAGTGCCATTGTTTTATGTTCACTCTAAACAGCACTGGGAAGAATTCCAGGTTACACTGCAACCTGGGACTCCTTCGGACATTATATGCTGACAAACAAAGGCTATGGGGCCGATTTATTAAGCTGTGAATGTAGCTGTTTTTGCGCGAACCTTCAGGCTCGCTGGAAACAAAAGTTAAGAAGCAGCAGTCTAAGACCACTGCTCCTTAACTCATCTGCCACCTCTGAGGTGGCGGACAGCAGTCATCCCGATCAGATACGCTTGGGTGATTGACACCCCCTGCTAGCGGGCGATAGGCCGCGAATATGTAGGGGGCGGCATAGCACAAGCATTTCACTAGAAATGCTTGTGCAATGTTATATGCCAACAGTGTATGCTGTTAGCATTTAGCGATGTTGGGCGGACATGATCCGCTACAGCGGCATTTAATAAATCTACCCTTATGTGTTTCATCTTAAGGGTATGAGCCAGATAATTCATACACTTATGGTCAGCATTAAAGTGAGAAAAGCTCACAGAACCACTATTCAGTGAAATTAATAATAAGTACACTCATAGGGCTCCATTTATTAAGCAGCGGATGCTGCTTTGGAGACCCATTGTTTCAGGCTCGTTAAGAAGCAGCGGTCGTAACACCGCTGCTCCTTAACCTCTCCACCACCTATTAGGTGGCGGATTAAAATCATCCCGATCCAATATGATCAGGATGATTGACAGCCCCTGCTAGTGGCCGATTGGCTGCAAGTGAGCAGGGGCAGCATTGCACAAGCATTTCACCAGAAATGCTTGTGCAATGATAAATGCCAACAGCTCGGCAAATGATAAATCAACCCCATTTGCTTGATTAGAGAAAATATGTTTCCAACTAAGAATCCTCTAAAATATAGCTTTTCTGCTGTGCTTGAGGAATAATGGTCAGAGCCGGCTTATTACCCTCAATATAAAATTTAAAGGGACACTGAACCCAAATTTTTTCTTTTGTGATTCAGATAGAGCATGCAATTTTAAGCAACTTTCTAATTTACTCTTATTATCAAATGTTCTTCATTCTTCTTGGTATCTTTATTTGAAATGCAAGAATGTAAATTTAGATGCCAGCCCATTTTTGGTGAACAACCTGGGTTGTTCTTGCTGATTGGTGGATAAATTCATCCACCAATTAAAAAGTGCTGTCCAGAGTTCTGAACCAAAAAAAAAAAAGCTTAGATGCATTCTTTTTCAAATAAAGATAACAAGAGAACAAATAAAAATTGATAATAGGTGTAAATTAGAAAGTTGCTTAAAATTGCATGCTCTGACAAGTCCTGTGCTGGGTTCCGGTGGAGGAGGAGCTAAGTGCACACACCTGAGCTCTGCTCTCCAGCCCTTTAGCTCGTGGCGGGGGAAATCCTGCGCCTTAACCCACAGAGGAGGCTACACAGTGGGCAGAAAAACAGCATCTCTGGAACCAAGGACAGTGGAACTCCATCCCACTGTTCCAGTACTTTGTCATCCAAACAAGTATCTTTCTCGCTGACTAAAGAGACTACTCAAGCCTAATTACAGCAGTGGAGAACACCTTACACCTCACCCTTTTCAGTAAGGATTGAGGGAACTATAAAGACTTGCCTACACAGCCCCAAAAGCGATCGCCCTCTTTACCTGCACGCCGGGCGGAACCGCAAGTGGCCTTTTCTTTTTTTCTGCTGGGGGCCCTCCCCTGCCCCCCTCTCACCGCCGCCGCACCAGCTGGTTTTGCCCTGCCGGGAGTCTCCCAACGCATCGGCAGGGACCACAGCAACACTCAGCGCAACACTCGACGCGTCATCAGACTGCTCCGGTCGCCTCCCCCTCCCCCACCGGTGCTGCGCGGGAGGTGGTGAGAGTGAACTGGCAGTAGCGGAACTACAGAGTGGGCTTTACCTGTTGAAGAGGTCTCACCGAATTGTTCTCCCTCCTCTCCCACCGTTGCTGCGTGAGAGGAGGTGAGATTGCTGGAACCCGCAGCTCTAAGACGGGGTGACCCACAGGACGGCAGTGTGGAGAGAGTGTTGTGGTGCTGTGGCCCAAATCTCGATGGAACTGAGAGCCAACACGTACATCTTAAACAGGCGGCATGAGAGGGGGTAAGTGACTATATAAGCTTTCTCTGTAATAAAACTTATCAGCAAGGCTTATCAAAAAGCTCCATACACTGGGGGTTTGTGATTGATCTTACTAAGAGGTATGAGGTTGTGGAAAATTTAGCAGGAGAACAGAGACTAAGGGAACTAAACCTATGGCTGCTTAGAACAAATACCCTCACTAGAGGGCATTCAAAACAAACCTCAGACACCTGGGTACTTTCACCCTCATTGGTACCCCTCATTATCAGAGAAGATAAAGGAGGAAAAAAGACAAAGAGGGAGAGGACATAAAAGTGAAAATTACATGCCCTATAACATTAACTCATGCTAATTACTCTTTGCTTGGGGCAAATAACCACAAACTTTGGTATCGACTGGAAAAAGTGCTACCTGAGTCAAACTCTAAAGAGCTCATGCTTAAACACTGTAAAGAATTCCTAGGGGTTTTAAAGAAGGAAAGCTCAACTGGCTGAACCTGGTTCTAAGCTGATTATAAATGAAAAGATCATCTGATTGTTTCTATTGATATCTGTATCTGCATACAATGTTTGAAATCTACTGAAATTTTTTTTTTTTTTGAGCTAATGGTGCTGTGAAAAGGGTTAGCTTAAACCTCAAGGGGATATATAGTACACTAATCTGAGCGAAAAATCTAATGTTGTGTGGGCTCAAAATTGCTAACACTGGAAAGGGCTACTCTTACCCCATAAGTATTACATTTTTTATCCCCCACATGAAAAGCAACTGGTGAGGTATTAAAAGAGAGCAAGCAACTTGAGATTAGCAGGCTGAAGAAAGGGAAAAAAGAAAAAAAAAAAAGAAAAAAAGCTATATGCATAAAGAGAAAAAGGTGGGAACAGGAAAAAGAGTGGGTAAGACTGAATTGGTGGGGGACTATCTAGTCTGACACATCAGATAAGTTAAAACAGCCCTTGTGCATAGCACATGAAAGAGGTAGAGCAAGGGTAGAAAGAAACCTAAAAAGGTACATCAAGGGTTTTAAAGATAAAGGCAGGCTCATTGCAACGTTCCAATGTTGAGTTAGGGGTAAAAGAAGGAAATAAAACTTTTCCATAAATACAGAACTTGTGAGCACACACACATCTGTTAGAGATAAATAAACCACATTTGTACACGGCTTGCACTAAATACTGATCTGAAGGGATTAAAAGATCACATAGGGAACATATTAAAAGAGGAATAGACACACTAAGACAGTATACCGTGACTGAAAACTCAAACACAGAGAAATACAGGTAACAAAAATAATTTCAAAAAGCTGTACAGTCTGCAAAAAACCTGCGTCCTTGACTTTTTATCACTTGGGCACATTAAGTACGTGGGTAGAACTGGGTCCTAAAGCACGGAGGGTTTTCTCCCAAATCAGTTCTTTTTTATTTTTGGCACAGATCAGGCACCACTGAACGAGAGGTTTGCGACGACTTCACTTGTCTCGCTTCTCTCCTTTACTCTCCTTGCACTTCACTCCCCCCTTTCCTCCCTTCGGGGTCTCCCCCCCCCCCTTTTTTTTTTTTTTTTCTCTCACTCACATAGCACGTTCACGTTTATTCTTGACACAGGGTGGTTTTTCTTCTCCTTTCTTTTCTTTTTTTTCACGTTTATGGATAAATTTATCACTTCACCATCACTCACTGGCAATCCGAATACAGGCATGGCAGCGGCAGCTAAAAACAAGGACCGCAGGAACAAGAATCTTACAGGAACACTGGTAGAGCCTCTTATAGAAACAACACCCTCAAAACTCCAGAATACATCAAGCTCACACGAAACACAAAACCTAGTAGCTAGTATTTTAGAGGCTATCGCCCCAAAATTTGACTCACTGAAAAATGAAATTAGACAGGACATATCGCTACTGACCTTAGAGGTCAGACAATTCTCACAAAGAATTCAAGAGGCAGAGCAGAGAATCTCAGATCTAGAGGATACAACAAATACATATGTGGCAAAAACAGAAGACAACCAGCTCACAATTTTGAAACTTCAAGCTAAAATTGAAGATTTAGAAAATAGATCAAGGAGGAATAACTTGAGGATTATAGGCCTCCCAGAGTCATTCAAACAAGATGAGCTTATGCAGGTTATGACACATGTCTTGCCCCAAATGTTAAAAATTCCCCCAACACAAACACCCATACTGATTGAGAGGGTTCACAGATTGGGGAGAGCTCCTGACACCTCAACTAATTTGGTCAGACCAAGACCCATTATCGCAAAGTTCTTGAATTTTCAGGATAAGATTAGGTTTCTTCAATTTTATCGCAAAAACCAACCTATCTTTCACAACGAAAATAAAATTCTGCTATTTCAGGACTTCTCTATAGAGACCTCCTTAAAGAGGAGGGAGCTCTCCCTGGTCTGTGGCAGAATGTTAAAAATGGGCTGGCAGGCAACTGTTATTTTTCCAGCCACACTCAAACTTACATTAGATGGTCAAACGTTTCTCTTTGACTCAGCAGAGGAAGCCGAGAAAAAGATATCTGAACATGGGGTCAAAGGTCTACCCCATAGAAGTTAGTTTACTAGTGAAATCCTATGAATGTTTATCATATTTTTGTTAGAGACAAATTTTTATGTTTTATGTGTGGGTTCCTTTTTTTTTTTTTTTCTTTCTTTCTCTTTCTTCTCTCTCTTTCTCTCTTTCTTTTCCCTCCCCCCCCCCCTCCGGCGTCTGCCCTCCACTGCATAAAACTAACTCTCCCACAAAGAGAATAAAAATCAAGCTATGAATAAGGACATTAAAATTACCTCTTGGAACATAGGCGGGATTGTCTCACCAATTAAGCGAAAAACAATACTGGCACACTTACAGAAAATAAATACCCACATAGCTCTAATCCAAGAAACACACCTCAACACCGAAGAGTCGTTAAAGCTAAAATCTTCCTGGGGGGCTGAATGTATTTTTGCTCCCTCAATCAAAAGGAAAAAGGGAGTGGCTATTCTCTTAGGGAAGAAATTAAATTATGAAAAACTAGACACATGGATCGACCCGCTCAGTAGATATATAATATTAAAACTAAAGATATCAAACTTAATATACACTTTTTGCAATCTGTATGCACCCAACATAATTGAATATGGGTTCTGGGACTCTCTCCAATCAAAAATCTTGGAAATGGTGGAAGGGCATATAATCATCGCAGGGGACTTTAATATGTCCCCGCGAGCCCCCCTAGACAGATTAAGATTTGGAGTAGCACAGAGAATAAATAAGAAAGACAAACTAGAAAGCAAAATATTTAAATCATTTATGCGGAACCTAGCAGTCAGAGATGTCTGGAGGGCACAAAACCCTGACAGCAAAAAGTATACATGTTACTCTAAAACAACTAAATCGCTATCTAGAATTGACCTTATGTTAATCAACGATAGTTTATATCAAAGAGGGGTTAAATCACAAATCGCAGACATTCTGATCTCCGATCACGCACCAATTACATTATATATTCCAGATAAAAACATTTCTGCTAAAAAACAAAGCTTCTTTTTTCCCAAGCATTTGATTAAAAATGCAAAGTTCAGAGATTGGCTTAAAAGAAAATGGGAAGACTATTTTCAAAATAACAAAAATTCAGTCTCTAGCCCAGTAACTCTGTGGGAAGCAGCAAAAGCGGTACTAAGGGGGGACATAATTGCATACACAGCGAATATTAGAAGGGAAACCCGCCTGAGAGAGACACAAATAATTGCTACGGTAACTAACGCCTACAATAGATATCTGAACCTCCCTTCAGATGAGAACTGGAAGAGGTACATTAAGGCCAAAGAGGAGAGAGATACTTTTTTAATCCTGAACGCTACACAAGCAAACTTAAGATACCAATCAAATCTTTACAAATTTGGTAATAAATCAGGTAAAATGTTGGCGAAATTAGTAAAAAGTTCGAAATCTTCGAAAACAATTGAAGCAATACAAATTAACGGCAAACTACTTACCTCACCAGAGGAAATAACTGAATCATTTTTTCAATACTATAATTCAATATATACGGCTGATTCAGTCAATATAAATAAAAGGGACAGTTTTTGGGAAGACATTAATATTACAAAAATCTCTCCTGATTTTAATTTGACACTAAACGCCCCAATATCAGAACTAGAGGTAATGCAGGCAATTCAAGCTCTGAAAGGTGAAAAAGCGCCAGGTCCTGACGCTTTGCCAAACGAGTTCTACAAAAGCCTGGACAAAGTAATCGTTCCTCATTTAACTACTCTTTACAACCACCTCTTTCAACAGAATAATCAAATACCCCCCAGTTTCCTAGCATCACATACGATCCTTATACCCAAAGCAGGGAAAGATCCACAACGCAGAGAATCTTATAGACCCATCGCATTGTTGAACACGGACTATAAGATCTTTGCTTCAATCCTGGCCAAAATAATGCAAAAAGGCTTACCTGAGGTGATTCATAGCAATCAAGTAGGTTTTCTTCTTAAAAGAAGCTCTTCATCTAAAATTAGACAACTGCTCCTATCCATTGATTATTTTAAAAATAGTGAAGGCAAGCCTGATCAGAATCAGGACGCAGCGGTAATAGCAATCGATGCTGAGAAGGCATTTGACCGAGTTAGCCATGACCATATCTTAAACACCTTGAAACAATATGGATTTCAAGAGAAATTCCTAAATTTAGCAAATAATCTTTGCTCTCAGGCATCATCTATACTAGTAATTCATGGACAGGAATCTAAGAGCATTCGATTAGGGCAAGGCACGAGACAGGGATGCCCGCTTTCGCCACTTCTGTTTGATTTGGCGATTGAACCTCTAGTCATAAAAATCAGAAAACATGTTGAAGGAATCAAAATTCACAATAAAGAACTGAAAGTGGCTCTATATGCGGACGATCTGTTAGTATATGTTTCTAACACCGCTAAGAATATTCCTATAGTACTTAATATAATTGAACACTTCGGATATTTTGCAGGGTATAGAATGAATAAACAAAAAACAGAACTGCTCTGGTTAAGAAAGACCGACACCTCTCAAATAAATAACCCATTTAAAACTGTCATGGACTCATTTAGATACCTAGGGATTATAGTCTCATCCAATCCTCGAGAGTGGTACTCTTTAAATATAACCCCAACGATTACAAATGCAATCACATTAATGAGAGACTGGCAGAAATTGCCTCTTTCCCTTGCCGGGCGTACCGCTCTATATAAAATGGTAATCCTACCAAAGATAACATACATTTTGCAGAATCTCCCATTGTTCATAAAAGCACAAGATATTAAGAAGTTCAATCAGGCGCTTCGTAAATTCATATGGCAGACAAGGAAACCTAGAATCTCGCTGCAGAGATTATACCTAGCAAAACAATTCGCGGGACTAGCCCTTCCTAACTTATATCTTTACAACCTAGTCTTTCTAGGCCGAATTGCGGCAGACTGGATTGCAGAAGCCGACTATTTTACGGACAATAGATTAGAGAACAGCATAATCTACCCCCTGAAGCCAATATCACTACTTCATACTCCGGCTCATCTTTTCCCCAAACAGGTGAAGACTCATAAAACCATATACATAATAATACAGGCATGGAAAAAGATTGGAGCATTAATGGGTATAAACACGAATATCCCCAGATACCAAACCTTCCTAGGGAACCCAGAATTCCAAGAGGGCTCCCAAGCTCCTCATTTGAAGAGATGGCAGGAACAGGGGCTTAAATGCACCAGACAGCTCTACCACTTAGACTCAGGAATTATTAAAACTTTCCACGAGCTGAAACTGGAATTCAATCTTGACAACCAAGACTTCTTTGCCTACCTGCAAGCCAGACATTACACTAGCCAGCTACGAGCCCAATTCAACTGGAAATGGACCTGGGGGAAACTGGAATCATGGCCAACCCTGATTAAGGCAGGTCAATGTTCGATCTCCCCATGGTATACCTATCTTAACTCGAAAGAAGGTGGCAGTAATGTAGAGAAACTAGCTCAGAAATGGTCAGATCAACTATCTACGAGCATAGATAAGGAAGTACACATTATGAGATCCTTGACACTCCTCCATAATTCCACTATTTCTGAAACTTGGAGAGAGTCTCACATAAAGGTTCTATATCAAACATATTATACACCAGACAAGGCCCACAGATGGAACAATAAGGAATTCAATATATGTCCAAAATGCAGTATGCTAGCCGCAGACTTAATACATATGGTATGGTCATGTCCTAAAATCAAACAATTTTGGTACAGATTAGAATTTTGGCTATTAAAAAGGGTGAAAACCGATTTGTTTAAATTTAACCTACTAACCATAATTTTTCTGTCAAGAAATAAGGAAGACTTCAGAGATGCCAAATTAGTGAACCTAGTAATCTTAGCTGCAAGGAACTTGATTTTTAAAAAATGGAAAACTAGATTTATACCCACGACGAATGAAGTAAAGAATTACCTTAAAAAACAATATCGGATCGAACAACTTGCCACAGATCTGAACTCAGAGCAAGAAATTATAGTCTTTTTTAGCAAATGGTCTAAATTCATTAAAAGTTTTTCCCTAGCAGAAGTGGATTATATGATAACTCCATTTCAAAACTCTGAAATAGTACAATTGGGCGCCTGGTAGTGGGGGGTGGGTGCGGGTGGGGGAGGGGGGAGAGAGATGGTTCTTTTTTCCCTTTTTTTTTTTTCTCTCTCTTTTTTTCCTCTTTTTCTTTTCCCTGTTGTTTTATCTTCTTTCTCTCAAATACTAAGTTAAAAACGCCAACAGTGTTTCATAAAAAATGGATGTAAATAGAAATGATAAACGGTATATGGTGGATAGTCCCATTCTTATGAAATCTGTATTTACAAATAAGGATGATTGGACACATTCATTGCAACGTTAATTTCTTTATTTCTTGTAACTGTTATACAAAACTGTTTTGACTGTTCCATGATTACATTTGTGGCATTGTTGGCACAAAATAAAAATTAAAAAAAAAAAAAAAAAAATTGCATGCTCTGTTTGAATCACAAAAGACAAAATTTGGGTTCAGTGTCCCTTTAATTGACTTTAACTGACACTATGCTGATATATCCCAATAGGTATAGCATAGACTCTCCAAATTTGGTGTTGTATAAATTAAATATTTCACCTTGTGTTGTGTCAAAGACTGGCTATAAAGTAATAGCACCAGCATCATATAGACCTATGTAACCATCAAACTGAATTTAACTGTCAACGCATTATATGTGCATTTCTTGAGAATAATAGAAATGCTGGGGCCCAATCCGATATGCAGCGTCGCCCGCAAAAGCCGACAACGCCAAATTTTGCGCTGGTTTGGTATCTTATATACGGCGTAACATAGAAGTTACGCTCGTATAGTTCACCCTTAGGCCGTAGTTTTTTTGCCCATAGACTGACATATAAAACCGCGCTATTTGGTATCCAATATACAGTGCAAGGCCTTACGTGGCGAAAATGGAGAAATCTTACTCCATTTTCACCTCGCCACAAAATGCACCCGTAGCAGGCCTTGTGCCGAGTATGGGAGCACCGTAACTCCCTAAAATGCCTGCAAAAAAAAACTAACACCTAACGCATGCGCAATGTCTATCTACCTGTCAACCGCAATCCCCCACGATATATACCTAATAAAGTGTTTAACCCCTAAACTGCCGCTCCCGGACCCCGCCGCTACTAAATAAAGTGTTTAACCCCTAAACCGCCGCTCCTGGACCCCGCTGCCACCTTTATTAAATGTATTACCCCCTAATCTGACCCCCTTACACCGCCGCCACCTATATTAAATGTATTAACACCTAATCTGATCCCCCTACACCGCCGCCACTTACATTAAATGTATTAACATCTAAACCTAAGTCTAACCCTAACACCCCCTAACTTAATTATTATTTAAATAAATCTAAATAATATTAATATTATTAACTAAATAATTCCTATTTAAAACTAAATACCTGTAAAATAAACCCTAAGATAGCTACAATATAATTAATAATTACATTTTAATGTAATTCCAATATGATCAGGATGATTGACAGCCCCTGCTAGCGGCCGATTGGCTGCAAGTGAGCAGGGGCAGCATTGCACAAGCATTTCACCAGAAATGCTTGTGCAATGATAAATGCCAACAGCTCGACAAATGATAAATCAACCCCATTTGCTTGATTAGAGAAAATATGTTTCCAACTAAGAATCCTCTAAAATATAGCTTTTCTGCTGTGCTTGAGGAATAATGGTCAGAACCGGCTTATTACCCTCAATATAAAATTTAAAGGGACACTGAACCCAAATTTTTTCTTTTGTGATTCAGATAGAGCATGCAATTTTAAGCAACTTTCTAATTTACTCTTATTATCAAATGTTCTTCATTCTTCTTGGTATCTTTATTTGAAATGCAAGAATGTAAATTTAGATGCCAGCCCATTTTTGGTGAACAACCTGGGTTGTTCTTGCTGATTGGTGGATAAATTCATCCACCAATTAAAAAGTGCTGTCCAGAGTGCTGAACCAAAAAAACTTAGATGCATTCTTTTTCAAATAAAGATAACAAGAGAACAAATAAAAATTGATAATAGGTGTAAATTAGAAAGTTGCTTAAAATTGCATGCTCTGTTTGAATCACAAAAGAAAAAATTTGGGTTCAGTGTCCCTTTAATTGACTTTAACTGACACTATGCTGATATATCCCAATAGGTATAGCATAGACTCTCCAAATTTGGTGTTGTATAAATTAAATATTTCACCTTGTGTTGTGTCAAAGACTGGCTATAAAGTAATAGCACCAGCATCATATAGACCTATGTAACCATCAAACTGAATTTAACTGTCAACACATTATATGTGCATTTCTTGAGAATAATAGAAATGCTGGGGCCCGATCCGATATGCAGCGTCGCCCGCAAAAGCCGACAACGCCAAATTTTTCGCTGGTTTTGTATCTTATATACGGCGTAACATAGAAGTTACGCTCGTATAGTTCACCCTTAGGCCGTAGTTTTTTTGCCCATAGACTGACATATAAAACCGCGCAATTTGGTATCCAATATACAGTGCAAGGCCTTACGTGGCGAAAATGGAGAAATCTTACTCTATTTTCACCTTGCCACAAAATGCACCCGTAGCAGGCCTTGTGCTGAGTATGGGAGCACCGTAACTCCCTAAAATGCCTGCAAAAAAAAACTAACACCTAACGCATGCGCAATGTCTATCTACCTGTCAACCGCAATCCCCCACGATATATACCTAATAAAGTGTTTAACCCCTAAACCGCCGCTCCCGGACCCCGCCGCTACTAAATAAAGTGTTTAACCCCTAAACCGCCGCTCCTGGACCCCGCTGCCACCTTCATTAAATGTATTACCCCTAATCTGACCCCCCTACACCGCCGCCACCTACATTTAATGTATTAACACCTAATCTGATCCCCCTACACCGCCGCCACCTACAATAAATGTATTAACACCTAAACCTAAGTCTAACCCTAACACCCCCTAACTTAATTATTATTTAAATAAATCTAAATAATATTAATATTATTAACTAAATAATTCCTATTTAAAACTAAATACCTGTAAAATAAACCCTAAGATAGCTACAATATAATTAATAATTACATTTTAGCTATTTTAGGATTTATATTTATTTTACAGGTAACTTTGTATTTATTTTAACTAGGTACAATAGCTATTAAATAGTTAATAACTAATAGCTACCTAGTAAAAATAATTACAAAATTACCTGTAAAATAAATCCTAACCTAAGTTACAAATGCACCTAACACTACACTATCAATAAATTAATTAAATAAATTAACTACAATTATCTAATATAAAATACAATTAAATAAACTAAACTATATTACAAAAAAACATACACTAAATTACAAAAAATAAAAAAATATTACAAGAAATTTAATCTAATTACACCTAATCTAAGCCCCCTAATAAAATAAAAAATCCCCCCAAAATAATACAATTTCCCTACCCTAAACTAAATTACAAAGTAACCAGCTCTTTTACCAGCCCTTAAAAGGGCTTTTTGCGGGGGAATTCCCCAAAGTAATCAGCTCTTTTACCTGTAAAAAAAAAAGAAATACAATACCCCTCCCCCAACATTACAACCCACCACCCACACACCCCTACTCTAAAACCCACCCGATCCCCCCTTAAATAAACCTAACACTACCCCATTGAAGATCACCCTACCTTGAGCCGTCTTCACCCAACCGGGCCGAACTCTTCATCCGATGCGGGCACAAGTGGTCCTCCAGCCGGGCCGAAGTCTTCATCCGATCAGGGCAGAAGAGGTCCTCCATCCGGCAAAAGTCTTCATCCAAGCGGGGCAGAAGAGGTCCTCCATCCGGCAGAAGTCTTCATCCAAGCGGGGCAGAAGAGGTCCTCTATCCGGCAGAGGTCTTCATCTATCCGCGGCTCCATCTTCAAGACCTCCGACGCGGAACATCCTCCTCGGCCGACGGACTAACGACGAATGAAAGTTCCTTTAAATGACGTCATCCAAGATGGCGTCCCTCGAATTCCAATTGGCTGATAGGATTCTATCAGCCAATCGGAATTAAGGTAGGAAAAATCCGATTGGTTGATTTAATCAGCCAATTGGATTGAAGTTCAATCTGATTGGCTCATTGGATCAGCCAATAGAATGGGAGGTCAATTCTATTGGCTGATCCAATGAGCCAATCGGATTGAACTTCAATCCGATTGGCTGATTAAATCGACCAATCGGATTTTTCCTACCTTAATTCCGATTGGCTGATAGAATCCTTAGGAGTGAGAGGGGGGATTGCGGATATAGAGGTATACGTGTTGGGATGATGTTTGGGAGGCGTGTTAGACAGTTACGGGAGATTTAATATTTTAGTAAGTTTCTTTAGGCGTAGGCAGTTTCTAAAGTGCGTTAAGTAACTGGCGACTCCAGAAATTTGTACTTACGCTTATTTCTGGACATCGCTGGTTTGTTTGACTTACGGCACTTTAGCAACTGCCGGCGGGGTATATTGGATACCCCGATGTGCAAGGTGAAACTACGGGCGGCGCGGGTTACCTCACTTGCGCCGAAAACTACGCCATATATCGGATTGGGCCCCTGATGTTGAGCTACAAGAGCTAAAAAGGTATTCTAGACATGTAAAAAACAGAAATGGACTGCACTGGGTATAAATCCCATGTCACTGCAAAACTCAGTACTCACTAGCCCTCATAGACAGCTGCACAACTTTCAGTGACTCAGGCAGTTAATGTTACAAATACTGCTCGGGAGTTGGGACTCACAGAGCACTGCTGGTCCTGAGTGGAAAACGCTGCTGATCCAAACAGCAGCTCTAGTTCCACATCTGAGACGTGTGACTAGAGCTTCTGATTGGATCAGCAACATTTTCTAAAATTACACGCTCTAACAGATTAGAGCATATCATTTTTTTTTAACTATAATGGCCTGGGTGCAAAGCTCATTGGGAAAATCATAAAACAAAAACATTAAAACAACACATAGAAAATCTGGCACTCTTTTGCAAGCAAGATTAAAGTGCCATAAAACATGTTGAGATCTGTGCATATTCTAAAAGGCCTAATTAAGTAATAAATAGTTTGCATATATTTTTTTTTTTTTAAATTTGCTAGCAAATATTTTAACATCATTTTAAAAACCAAGCAAAATGGGTTACATAGCTGTGCTTTCTGGAGTAGTCTGATCCCACCCCACCCCCCTTATAAGTGTTTAGCATCAGAAACACAGGCGTATTTCAACTGAGTTCATAGCTGCTTATTTGCTTCTAAGCATGTTCCAGCAGATAATGAGTGTTAAAGGCTGCATTCTACCAAATCAAATGTGTATATAAATGCAGCCATAGAATGAATTGTGTGGGGGGAATTAGAGCTTTGTGTTTTTTAGTGTACGCCGGGAACACAAATTTCAATAAACAAAGATGAATATATTATAAAGTACCTACTTAAACTCAAACAATGTTTCTAAGCATTATAAATATTAATTCAAATTTTTTGGCTATGACGTCATTCAAGAAAACCCTCTAAAATGGGGCGTGCATTATAGAAATCCATTTCCAATCCGATGGTGATTTCTAACATATAATTAATTTACTATAGCGTCACCATACGCATGCGTAATGCGATCCATACATTTAAGCATGCGCATATCCCCTCCTATGTTATGTTAATTTTAATAAAAACTGAATTGATGCTCGTTATTTTCAGGGAGATTCTCGCAGTGCAGCGCTCTTACCTGCTCTATGCAGTGTAGTTATCAGCTCGGTCTAACATCGATACAGCCGGTCTGCTGTATTGATGTGACTAACGTAGAGTATAACGATTGAGCAGTTTGCGCATGCACATAGCGGCAATACTCTGTCATTATCATAACCTGGGTTAAGAGTATGACGATTGAGCAGATCGCGCATGCGCATAGCGGCAAACTCCGCCATTATCATAACCTGGGTTATCAGTTTTAATTGGAGGATGGGAAATCACAGCCGGCGTTGGGTTTAGAAATATTTTGTTTTTCAAAATTGGATTGCGAATGTATGGTACTTCTTTGGAACGCAACGTAAGTTACAAAATAATAGAAAATATGTTGATATTGCGATTGCAGATAAAAAAAATTGGGGTTTAGTGTCCCTTTAAAAGAAAGGGTTAATGGCAAGGCACTGCAGTATAAATTTGCCGGTAAAGTAATTAAAGTACATATTATATTTTGGGGCAGATTTATCATTGGTCTGTCCGACATGATCCGCTCAGCTTTTAATCTAGATGTGTGCTTGCAAGAAAGTGTTATACTTTTATATATATATATATATATATAAGCTCAAGAGGAGCAGAGTGATTTATGGATATATAATATAATATTATATATATATATATATATATATATATATATATATAAAACACACTGAAGAATATGTTATGCAGTGTTTCATTGAGTCCTGGAAATGTCATTTGTATATGCGTTTTCTGGCCTTTGATAAATTACCACTATTGTTTAAAACATTTTAAATGTGACAAATTGAAATGAATAGCCCAAGGCAAAGGAAATGCTGGGAAAATCTCTTCAACCTCAACAAAACTTGTGACTTCACAGTATTTTTACTATTAATAATTGTATTATCAATATTTTTTTAGGAGACCTTCAATCACAAATATGTAACACACTTATGACAATTTTACCTCATGCAATATATATCATGATTTATCAAGCAACACATTTGTTTTGTAAACATCATATTTACTGAGATATATAGGACTTAATATGTTCTTGCTACCCAATTTACACAAATCATAGGTGAAGTTTTGGAAAAATATATAGTACAGCATGTTACTATAAACTCTAAATCTTATGAGGTATTGCCCAGTAATTAAACTGTTCAATTTTCAGTTAATATGATAGTGACCAGCATAGGCCAAGCAATAAGTTCCAGCTCAAAGCCCACGAAACACATGAGTACCTAATACAGAATCCACTGATAAGGTCAAAAAACTCAGTCACACAGGGGGAGACAGAATCCAGTTAATATATTAAACTGGTTCATTTATTAACTAATACTAGATATTTTACATGGGGATGCCTGTCATTACTAAATACTAATAATATACACACACAGATTACAAGTCGTGAGCTAAATAATTTTCTCGCTTGTGCGCTAACTGTGCTTAAAGTAAAAGATTGCTGCGGGTAGGTTTGGGCACGTATTTATTACAAATGAAAACCTTTGCGTGCTATCTTCAGGACTTCGTATATTGCGACCGCGCTAACCTCTTCTCCCCATAGACTTCAATGGGGAATGTTTGTAAAAAAAACAGTTATTGCTTGTGCGCTCTCCCGACATCGCGCTAACCCCAAAGGTAGTTATGAATGCTTTACATGCCAATGTTCTTCACATAGAGGAAAATGTTCTTTTTATTTATAAATATATATATATATATATATATATATATACACATATATATATATATATATATTTATATACTGTATATATATATAATAGATTTCTGTACCTATATATCTATATGAATATATGCAGGTAAAGGTGTATATATATATATATATATATATATATATATATATATATTCAGTATATATATATATATATATATATATATATATATATATATATATATTTATTTTTTGTTCTATGTGAGAACTTTGGAATGTATGTTTCTATTTAAAACACATTAAATCACATAAAAACATTAAAACTGAATACAAATGGTATGCATGTTTCAAGGTAGTTGACTAGGAAGGACTCAAAAGTGTATATATTTGTGTATACTGTATATATGTTTATATCCCTTTTAACCATATAAAACAATTTTTTCAATATTTATATGTGGGTGTTTTTTTTTATCACAAAGTGTATACAGTATATGAGAAAGTTAATATGTTTTGAATGTGTTTTGACAAAAAACATTTTTAAATTAATTTAAACACTTGCAGTTTTTGCTTGGGGGGCGATTTATCATGGCCCGAATGGTGCCAAATACTCCTGTTTCCGCTGAGCCTTTAGGCTCGCCAGAAACAGGAGTCAAGAAGCAGCGGTCTTAAGACTGCTGCTCCTTAACTCGCCTGCCGCCTCTGAGGCTGCGGACATCAATCCGCCCGATCGCATACGATCAGGTTGATTGACATCTCCTGCTAGCGGCTGATTGGCAGCAAATCTGCAGGGGGCGGCATTGCACAAACAGTTCACCAGGACTGCCTGTGCAATGTTAAATGCCGACAGCGTATCATGAACGTATCATGTTGGATAGACCAATGATAAATCGGCCCCAAAATATTAAATATGATATATATATATATATAGGGAGTGCAGAATTATTAGGCAAGTTGTATTTTTGAGGATTAATTTTATTATTGAACAACAACCATGTTCTCAATGAACCCAAAAAACTCATTAATATCAAAGCTGAATATTTTTGGAAGTAGTTTTTAGTTTGTTTTTAGTTTTAGCTATTTTAGGGGGATATCTGTGTGTGCAGGTGACTATTACTGTGCATAATTATTAGGCAACTTAACAAAAAACAAATATATACCTATTTCAATTATTTATTTTTACCAGTGAAACCAATATAACATTTCAACATTCACAAATATACATTTCTGACATTCAAAAACAAAACAAAAACAAATCAGTGACCAATATAGCCACCTTTCTTTGCAAGGACACTCAAAAGCCTGCCATCCATGGATTCTGTCAGTGTTTTGATCTGTTCACCATCAACATTGCGTGCAGCAGCAACCACAGCCTCCCAGACACTGTTCAGAGAGGTGTACTGTTTTCCCTCCTTGTAAATCTCACATTTGATGATGGACCACAGGTTCTCAATGGGGTTCAGATCAGGTGAACAAGGAGGCCATGTCATTAGATTTTCTTCTTTTATACCCTTTCTTGCCAGCCACGATGTGGAGTACTTGGACGCGTGTGATGGAGCATTGTCCTGCATGAAAATCATGTTTTTCTTGAAGGATGCAGACTTCTTCCTGTACCACTGCTTGAAGAAGGTGTCTTCCAGAAACTGGCAGTAGGACTGGGAGTTGAGCTTGACTCCATCCTCAACCCGAAAAGGCCCCACAAGCTCATCTTTGATGATACCAGCCCAAACCAGTACTCCACCTCCACCTTGCTGGCGTCTGAGTTGGACTGGAGCTCTCTGCCCTTTACCAATCGAGCCACGGGCCCATCCATCTGGCCCATCAAGACTCACTCTCATTTCATCAGTCCATAAAACCTTAGAAAAATCAGTCTTAAGATATTTCTTGGCCCAGTCTTGACATTTCAGCTTGTGTGTCTTGTTCAGTGGTGGTCATCTTTCAGCCTTTCTTACCTTGGCCATGTCTCTGAGTATTGCACACCTTGTGCTTTTGGGCACTCCAGTGATGTTGCAGCTCTGAAATATGGCCAAACTGGTGGCAAGTGGCATCTTGGCAGCTGCACGATTGACTTTTCTCAGTTCATGGGCAGTTATTTTGCGCCTTGGTTTTTCCACACGCTTCTTGCGACCCTGTTGACTATTTTGAATAAAACGCTTGATTGTTCGATGATCACGCTTCAGAAGCTTTGCAATTTTAAGAGTGCTGCATCCCTCTGCAAGATATCTCACTATTTTTGACTTTTCTGAGCCTGTCAAGTCCTTCTTTTGACCCATTTTGCCAAAGGAAAGGAAGTTGCCTAATAATTATGCACACCTGATATAGGGTGTTGATGTCATTAGACCACACCCCTTCTCATTACAGAGATGCACATCACCTAATATGCTTAATTGGTAGTAGGCTTTCGAGCCTATACAGCTTGGAGTAAGACAACATGCATAAAGAGGATGATGTGGTCAAAATACTCATTTGCCTAATAATTCTGCACTCCCTGTATATATATATATATATATATATATATATATATAGACAACGATAAAGAACTTTGATCCCAGGCGAGGTATTTAAAAGCACAAAAAGTCTTTATTCAATTCCACTTGTGGTAAAAGCATAAGGAGAGTACCAAAACACATAAAAAGAATATTCACACGAAAGCATAGGCTAACATGTTTCGGCCTGATGCCGTAGTCGTAGCTGGAGTAATGCAAGCGTGTGAAGCATTTAAAGGGACATCTGTTCAATGATAGGTCACATAAAAACCAATCATGAACCTTCATTTTAAGTGTGTGAAATCAAACAATTAACCCGTTAGTTACCAGAAAGATACATAGAAAACATTGCACATCGTATCTACTTAATTACAAGATGCATTCTTAAATTATAGACATTTTAGCCAGAAAGACAATTACATAAGTAATGTACATAAACTTTTAAACTTAAGTGCTTTATGATACAATGTAAATATGTATCAAATAAATCGAGTTAAAGGGAGCAATGCAAAGGGAGCAATGCAATTGCTTATACATTTATATATGGTCAAACTGGGACAATTGCGAGTCTATATAACTTGGTAAAATGAACAATATTCTGCATATGGAATGGAATATCGTATGCATGGAAATGATAATAAATAAATTGAAAAGGCTCAATTCCATGTAGAGCTAAAATTTATATATATATAAACAAACATCTATGTATATGCCAACAAAATAAACAATATATTTATGTAACGTGGATCAACCAGATTAGATTGTCTATATGGTTAATCAACATTTATTAGACAATTTGGTTAAAAACTTTTTTATTTGTTCCTCACCACCTTATCAGTGATTGGTGGAAACAGGGTCATGTGACCATTCAAAAAACAAAAAACAAACGATATATCTTGAAACAAGGGAGGCCTACTGTTTAAGAATAAAATCAGCCAAGTCTAAACATTTTTAAAAGAAATTAACATCCTTTTCACTGCAATTGTTTGTCAATAGCCAAACTCCACCCCTGTTTGCCTTATTTGGAGGAGCCAATCTGGGCTTTAGTCTGCGGACTATAAGGATGGTACCAGTCATTCAATAAGTATAAAGTGAATTGTTTTGCAGTTGTTAAGGCCAATTAGGGAAAGATATATAGCTGAGTTAGCCATCAAAAATCAACAGGGCACATTTCCAGCTCTAACTATTAAAAATATCTACATTTGCATGAATAAATAACACGAATAGGGAGCAAAATAAATAATGAAAGTATATTGGAAAGTTGTTTTGCTACACATAACTAAACATTTTCTATTAAAAAGCTCAAGATATTTATTGCACCTTTAAAGGGACATAAAACCCAATATTTTTTTCTTTCATAATTCAGATAGAGTGTGTGGTTTTAAACAACTTTCCAATTTACTTCTATTATCAAATTTTCTTGTTATCTTTTGTTGAAAAAGCAGGAAGTTAAGTTCAGGAGTGTGCACGTGTCTGCCGTATTAGAGTATATGGCAGCAGTTTTGCAACATTGTTATACATAAGCAAGAGCACTAGATGGCAGCACTATTTCCTGTCAGAGCCCCAGACATGTGCACGCAACCTATCTAGATATATCTTCAAAAAAGAATAACTAGAGAACAAAGCACATTTGATATTAGAATTAAATTGGAAACTTTTTAAAAATGATATTTTCTATCTGAATCATGAAAGAATTTTTTTGGGCTTCATGTCCCTTTAAATGTTTGCTTTTTCATTTCAGCTGGGTCAGGAAGTATAAATACATGCAGCTTCTTTCCAGGTTCAGTTATTTGTCCCTTTAAGGGTTGAAATGTACACAGTGCCTGAAGCTATGTTGCCTACTGAATGAATCTAACATTTTATATATTACTATAATTCATTTTTGCTTGAGTGGCTAAACTATAAAATTATGTGCTAAGCTCCTAAAATTCTTGTACTTGCATGAGAGGCAAACCCCCATCAGGTCTTAATCTAAGTGTACAACCTGCAGCGCTGACTGTAACAGGCCTCATAGTATCAGATTTACTGAGGGGGTTATCACATTTCAGAGATGCCAACCAAAAAAGCTATTCAGAAACCTTATTTATCGGAACTATATATTTCAGATTCCCCTTCTTTAACACTAGGTTTAAAGGCATTTCCTGCCAGAGGCAGCAAGTTATTGATTCACCATCTGCTAAAAGCAGCCCAAATAAGGATGTTCCAACCACTTATATTATTGATCAAATTACCTTCTTCAAGAGTCCTGGGTCAGGAGCTTCTGTGCCAGCTACAGTAAGATTATTGATAAAGTTACAAGAGGCTAGATAAATCACGATACAGGCTACACAGATCAGTTGCTCTAAATATATTCTTTTGGATTCTGGAAATCCAATTGTACTTACATTTATCTACTTATCTATCATCTATATATCATATATATAGCGCTGTTTGTCTGTCTATCTGTCTACAGCTATCTAACCCTGTCCTATTTAACTCTGTCTTTGTCTATGTATTTAACTCTATTTATTTAACTTGACATCTAGCTATCTAACTCTATTTATTTATTTAACTCTGTCTATGCCTATGTATCTAACTCCATCCACCTGCATATCTATCTAACTCTATCTATATAAATCTCCCGAAACCTATCTATCTGACTCTATCCATGTATTTATAAACAGTATTTATTTAACTATGTCTATGCATTTTGGTCTATCTCTATTAAACTGGCTATGGCTATCTTTCTAATTCTATCCAACTATTTAATTCTGCCAATCAATCAATCGATCAATCTATCTGTCTATCTATATCTACTGTATATCTCTATCTGTCTGTCTATCTATATCTACTGTATATCTCTATCTGTCTGTCTATCTATATGTACTGTATATCTCTATCTGTCTGTCTATCTATATCTACTGTATATCTCTATCTGTCTGTCTATATCTACTGTATATCTCTATCGGTCTGTCTAACTATCTATCTTACTATATATCTATCCATCCATCTGAGGTTTCCATAGTATCTGCTGCAAATAAATATCTTCAAAAATAAAAAAGTTGCGCTATCAAGCCATAGTGTATTGAAGGTATAATCATGCTTATTAAAAACACCAATATTGTTAGAAAATCCAATACAAATATACATAACATTTCTAATACACAGTCATTAACCAAAATGATATGAATTTGTTACTTGCACACGTCATAAATTTATATTATTAGTGAAGCCATATTAGACAGTTATCATCAATATTAAATCAATAAATATATAGTCAGTCATTCTTACTTGAAGTACCTATTTCTTCTCTGTTAAGAAACATTTTCCAAAATATAAACAGTACCAACTGCAGTTAACCCCTTGAGTTTCCCACTCTGGTGCTAACGACGGCTTAGAGCCGTCCCTAGCACTCTCCCACCTTGAGGGAGATCTGGGGGCTCCCACCCACTCCTACCCTGGTGATCGGGCCTGCATAGTGACAGGCATCGCTGGGGCTTCACGTTATGCGCGGTGACATCACGCGCAATGACATAATGACGTCACCACAAAACTTTATTTAAAATTCACGTTAAGTATAGGAGCAGGGGGCATGCTGCTTAGAAGCCTGTATCTCCAGCATCTAAGCAGCTACAGACCCTCAAAACCTAGCGTTGGAAAGGTAATCTTTCCAACGGTGTAAGTCTTGGGGATCTGAAAAAAAAAAGTAAAAAAAAAAATATTTTAAAAAAAACTTAAAACAGCTTAGCACCCAGGTGGGAAAGTGGTTAGCACTCAAAGGGTTAAATAAACATGAAGCATAACATTTTTTTTTACAAAAAATACTTCTATTATCAAATTCGTTGTTCTCATTGTATTCTTTGCTAGACAGCATACCTAGGTAGGTAGCGTGCACTTATCTGGAGTGCTACATGGTAGCAAACACTGCCAGTGCTCTAGTGTTTTTGAAAATGGATAACATTGTTAAAAGCATTCTAGCAAAATTGTTGCCATAAAGTGCTCTAGACACATGCATGCTCCTGAGCTTACATACCTGTTTTCAATAAAGGATACCAAGAGAACAAGTACATTTGATAACAGGAGTAGACAGGAATCTTTTTTAAAAATTGCTTAAAGGGACATTATACACTCATTTTTTCTTTGCATAAATGTTTTGTAGATGATCTATTTATATAGCCCATAAAGTTTTATTTTTAAAATAAATGTATAGTTTTGCTTATTTTTAAATAACATTGCTCTGATTTTCAGACTCCTAACCAAGCCCCAAAGTTTTATGTGAATACTGTCAGCTACCTTCTCCAGCTTGCTCCTGTTTGTGTAAAGGGTCTTTTCATATGCAAAAGAAGGGGGAGGGGGGGAGTGTCTTATTTGTCACTTGCAGTGGGCTTTCCAGCTGCCTTTTCAACAGAGCCAAACTGACAGCTTCTAAGTAAGTTTTTAAACAGTTTTATACTGGATTTTTATATCAGTATCTGTGCATATTATTCTTTATAGTAGTGTCTATTACATGCAGTTATATGAAAATGAGTGTATACTGTCCCTTTAAAAGTTTGCTCTTTCTGAATCATTAAAAAAATTTTTGGTTTTTGTGTCCCTTTAAAAATAAATACATAAAAAAATAGATAAATGAATGAATGAAGAATGCAGAGCACTGGCTCGGCGCTGATACTCTACAGATATACAAACTTTTTAATACGTTCCAATGTTAAAGGGACAGTCTACTTAAAAAGTGTTATTGTTTAAAAAGATACATAATCCCTTTATTACCCATTCCCCAGTTTTGCATAATGTTATATTAATACATTTTTTTTTACCTCTGTGATTACCTTGTATCTAAGGCTCTGCAGACTGCCCCCATATTTCAGTTCTTTTGACAGACTTGCATTTTAGCTAATCAGTGCTGACTCATAAACAACTCCACAGGAGTGAACACACATGAATTAGCACTATCAAACTGTGAAAAACTGTCAAAATGCACAGAGATAAGATTGTAAACAATAGTGTTTGTGTTTTTTGTATAAACTCTAATGTAAAACGCAGAAGGGATTCTCCCCAGAAAAGGGCTAGATTAGAAGTAGAGAGCAAAATTGAGCTTTCGAGAGGGCGATATTTGCGCTCCACTCAGTAATACAAGCGCACACAAATGTGCGCTGGTATGACAAGTAAAGTGCAATGCAAACGCAACCTCTTGTTTGCATTGCATGGAAGCTTTGCGTTAATGAGAGTGCACTTCCATAGGCTCAAATAGGACCCTCGTTCTGATGCCGATAGACACGGCACAGAACCTAGCGCAGCGAAGAGGGTAAGTCATGCAACGTAGGGCTGCATATTTAAAATATATATGCATATGAATATATACATATGTATTTATGTGTTTATATGTGTATATACACATATTAACACATAAATATATATGTATATAAGCATATACATTTATATTTAGTTTAAATAGAGTCCCCATAGACCACTTTGTAAAGGCACTTTTTTTCAAAGCCTCTTTTTTTCTAACACCCCACACCCACTCACTTTAACCTCCTTATAACTGTTTCATGCAGTTATTTTAAAAGAATAATAAAGATGCTCATCATTTTATTTAAAGGGACAGTCTAGTCAAAATTAAACTTTCATTATTCAGATAGAAAATGTAATTTCAATCAAGTTTCCAATTTACTTTTATCATCAAATTTGCTTTTTTCTCTTGGTATTCTTAGTTGAAACTAAACCTAGGTAGGCTCATATGTTAATTTCTAAGCCCTTGAGGGCTGCCTCTAATCAAATGCTTTTAAAATTGCTTTTCACAACAAAAGACTATATAGTTCATGTGGGCCATATAGATAACACTGTGTTCAGGCACAGAAAGTTATTTAAGATTTAGCACAACACAATGCTGAATGCAACTTCAAGTCAATAGATAATAAATAGTCACAGTCATGTGATCAGGGGGATGTCAGAAGATGCTTAGATACAAGGTAATCACAAAGGTAAAAAGTATATTAATATAACTCTGTTAGTTATGCAAAACTGGGGACTGGGTAATAAAGGGATAATATATCTTTTAAAACAATACAAATTCTATTGTAGACTGTCCCTTTAAAAAAAGAACAGTACACTTTATTTGGGGGGAAATTTGGGGATATTTATTTCATTTACCAGAGGTATGACCTCTAGTTAATGAATTCTAGCGCAAAGCTTTTGGTCGCATTGACCTGCCACTTGTTATTGAACTTGCGCCTGTAAACTAGCAAATATGTCCCTTTACGGGTGCACGTTAAATAAGTGCATCACTTGTAACCTAGCCCTAAATAAGAGCCTTTGGGAATATGTATATAACTACTCTAACAAATGAATATTAACTATGACTTTATGTTTTTGCTTTTATTTCTTTTGTATTAAAGGGTCAGAAACCTCAATAATGCAGAGCTACCAACCAAACCCTATTTGTCAGGACAGTCCTGCTTTGTGAGCTATGTCCAGATTCCCCTCTTCCTGTGTATAGAGTTAGAGAAAGCATTATTTAATAATAACCAACTTGCACAGCACTTCACATCCGAATAAATCCAGCTACTTTATAGAAAAAAAGGGTGATCACAATCATGTGATAATTATCTGCATGTTAACAGCTGCAGATGAGCCTTTTCCAGCGTCAATGTGATCCCAATTAGCCATTTTCTTTTATATGGTCAGCACATTATTGATTATGTGGAATATGTCTCTATACTTAAAGGGACAGTAAAGTAAAAACGAAACGTAATTTGACTGGATAGAATATGAAATTTTAAACAACTTTCCAATTTACTTATTTTATGATTGCTGCTTAGTTCTTTTGGTATCCTTTGTTAATGAGTAATTCTTAGTGAATTCAGGAGTGTGCACGTGTCTTTAGCCAGTAACATTGGTTTTGTAAAAGTTCAAATTTCTTACAAAAGAATACACACGTATCTATATGGTTTTGGAGCATCACAAGTTAATAATTGCACACTCGTCAACTATTAGTATCACTACACACTATTAAAATGGACAAATAAATATGCTGGCCCTTCAACCTGTGATGTAATTGCTTAACCAACAAAATTTACAATCAGGGAAAGTCAGTTCAATTTTGAAATTATTAAAATTTATAAGAATAAGTCAACTTCAAATTGGGTTTTCTGGATAGACACTATAGATAAATGAACAATAAACACCTTGTAATTACAATACATTTTTGTTGTGTTTTGCTATAGAATAACATATCAGTCAAATCTTAAAGTGAATAAAACAAATGAACATCCTTTTTAATACAATTATTTTTCAATAGCCAAACTCCACCTCACCCCACCGTTTGCCTTATTTGGGGGAGCCAATCTGGTCTTTAGTTTGCAGAGCTAGCCACTGTCATAAAGTTAGTATAAAGTACATTGTTTTGCAATTGCTACCTGATAAATCCAATTTGGGACATATATGTAGCAGGGTTAGCCTTGCTAAGTCATTAGGGTGCATTTCAAGTTCTGAGAACTAGAAATTGATCAAATTGCAATGCTAAATTACTTGAAAATTGGACAAAATAAATATTGAAAATATATTGCAAAGTTGTTTCATTATGCATAACTAAACATTTATATATATATATATATATATATATATATATATATACAGAGAGAAGTGCACTCACAGGAATGAACAACTGGCTCAATACCATTGTTAGCCTTTTCTATGGCGATTTACCACCTGGGTGCAGATTTTTAGCCCAGTAATGCTTTTCACAGAGTAGAACTTTCCTGTAGTATATCAGTCTGATCCCGCCTATTATGGTCAGTCCAGCGCCAAAATACCAGGCAATTCCACTCTGAACAAGGAACACAGCAACCCCAGACGATTGTTTCGGCCTTCATTGAGCCTTGTCAATGAGGTGTAGCCATATTCCTCTAAGCACACTGAGCAAGGAGTCCACGTCTGGTTGCCCCTTTTTCCCATAGGGAGACTAAGTACATACAGAGAGAAGTGCACTCACAGGAATGAACAACTGGCTCAATACCATTGTTAGCCTGTTCTATGGCGATTTACCACCTGGGTGCAGCTGTTTAGCCCGGTAATGCTTTTCACAGAGTAGAACTTTCCTGTAGTATATCAGTCTGATCCCGCCTATTACGGTCAGTCCAGCGCTGAAATACCAGCCAATTCCACTCTGAACAAGGAACACAGCAACCCCAGACGATCCTTTCGGCCTTCATTGGGCCTCGTCAGTGAGGTGAAGCCATATTCACCTCACTGATGAGGCCCAATGAATTACGAAACGATCATCTGGGGTTGCTGTGTTCCTTGTTCAGAGAGGAATTGCCTGGTATTTCGGCGCTGGACTGGCCGTAATAGGCGGGATCAGACTGATATACTACAGGAAAATTCCACTCTGTGAAAAGCATTACTGGGCTAAAAAGTTGCACCCAGGTGGTAAATCGCCATAGAACAGGCTAACAATGGTATTGAGCCAGTTGTTCGTTCCTGTGAGTGCACTTCTCTCTGTATGTATATATATATATATATATATATATATACACAGTTGTGCTCATAAGTTTACATACCCTGGCAGAATTTATGATTTCTTGGCCATTTTTCAGAGAATATGAATGATTACACAAAAACTTTTCTTTCACTTATGGTTAGTGTTTGGCTGAAGCCATTTATTATCAATCAACTGTGTTTACTCTTTTTAAATCATAATGACAACAGAAACTATCCAAATTATCCTGATCAAAAGTTTACATACCCTGGTGATTTTGGCCTGATAACATGCATACAAGTTGACACAAAGGGGTTTGAATGGCTATTAAAGGTAACCAACCTCACCTGTGATCTGTTTGCTTGTAATTAGTGTGTGTGTATAAAAGGTCAATGAGTTTCTGGACTCCTGACAGACCCTTGCATCTTTCATCCAGTGCTGCACTGACGATTCTGGATTCTGACTTATGGGGAAAGCAAAAGAATTGTCAAAGGATCTGTGGGAATTGGTAGTTGAACTGTATAAAACAGGAAAGGGATATAAAAAGATATCCAAGGAATTGAGAATGCAAATCAGCAGTGTTCAAACTCTAATAAATAAGTGGAAAATGAGGGGTTCTGTTGAAACCAAACCACGGTCAGGTAGACCAACTAAAATTTCAGCCACAACTGCCGGAAAATTGTTCGGGATGCAAAGACAAACCCACAAATAACTTCAGGTGAAATACAGGACATGTGGTGTGGCTGTTTCAAGATGCATAATAAGGAGGCACTTGAAGAAAGATGGGCTGCATGGTCGAGTCGCCAGAAGAAAGCCATTACTACGCAAATGCCACACAGTATCCCACTTACAATACACCAAACAGCACAGAGACAAGCCTCAAACCTTCTGGCACAAAGTCAGTTGGAGTGATGAGACCAAAATTGAGCTTTTTGGCAACAACCATAAACGTTACATTTCGAGAGGAGTCAACAAGTCTATGATGAAAGGAACATCATTCCTACTGTTAAACAGGGAGGTGGATCGCTGATGTTTTGGGGATGTGTGAGCTACAAAGGCACAGGAAATTTGGTCAGAATTGATGGCAAGATGAATGCAGTATGTTATCAAACAGAACACCTCATTTTCCACTTCTTGATTAAAGTTTGAACACTGCTGATTTGCATTCTCAATTCCTTGGATATCTTTTTATATCCCTTTCCTGTTTTATACAGGTCAACTACCTTTTTCCCACAGATCCTTTGACAATTCTTTTTCTTTCCCCATGACTCAGAATCCAGAAACGTCAGTGCAGCACTGGATGAAAGATCCAAGGGTCTGTCAGGAGTCCAGAAACTCATTGACCTTTTATACACACACACTAATTACAAGCAAACAGATCACAGGTGAGGATGGTTACCTTTAATAGCCATTCAAACCCCTTTGTGTCAACTTGTGTACATGTTATCAGGCCAAAATCACCTGGTATGTAAACTTTTGATCAGGGTCATTTGGGTAGTTTCTCTTGTTATTATGATTTAAAAAGAGTAAACACAGTTGATGGATAATAAATGGTTTCAGCCAAACACTAAGGATGAGTGAAAGAAAAGTTTTTGTGTTATCATTCATATTCTCTGAAAAATGGCCAAGAAATCATAAATTCTGCCAGGGTATGTAAACTTAAGAGCACAAATATATATATATATATATATATATATATATATATATATATATATATATATATATATATATATAAATAAATCTCAAGTTATACACTGTCCCTTAAATTAGAGCTCAGGACCTGATATGCAGGAAACTCCGGTAAGCCAATCAGAAGTGGAAATTCAGGAAGCTACCAATCACTAGCCATGTCTTGCTTGGAAACGTAACGGGAGCACTTGGTGCGTGACTTTAAAGGGATAGTAAACACTATGAGATTGCAATATAAAATGTTTAATTATGTGCCCAGAGTAATTTAACTCTTAAAATTCTTGTTTTTGTAAATTCCAGATTTTCTATAAAGTAATGGGCACCACCATGTTTGAACTTACGTTTTCCACCTTATCCCACTCTTAAATATGTTTAATAATAAAATTAAAACATGTTATTATTTCTTTAACGTATAGAAGGTGGATAAAATAAAGGTATTTAGTGAAATAGTTTAAGGGGCAGTACATGCAGTTACATTTTCATTTAACTGCATGTAATAGACACTACTATTACGAATAATATGCACAGATACTGATATAAAAATCCAGTATAAAACAGTTTAAAAACTTACTTAGAAGATCCCAATTTAACACTGTTAATGAGATAAGCCTGGGACACCCACTGAAAGGGGCTGATAGCAGACCCCCCTCCTCTGCATATGAAAAGACCCATTATACAAACAGAAGCAGTCTGAAGTCTGTATACATCAGTATACAACTAAATTTTGGGGGCTTGGTTAGGAGTCTGAAAATCAGCACAATGTTATTTAAAAATAAGCAAAACTATACATTTTTACAAAAACGCACCCGGATATATATAAATGGATCATCTACAAAACTTTTATGCACAGAAAAATCTAGTGAACAATTTCCCTTTAACTGTAAAGTGAAGTTGGATTATTACCAGCTGCTTTCATTTTCAGCATTCTTTGACAATTTCATTGTTGTTGGGTCTCACAGAATCTGAGAGTTTATTTTCATCTCATGCTGTAAATGAATTGTGAGCAGTTGGCAGCCAGATCTCACAACTGCAGCTTAATGGCTCAGATGAGGTTGCCGAGTGGTCTTGCTGTGAAAGCGAGGTCATGTTAAAAAGGTACTGTAAACTGTAACTTAATTTAATGCACCTCCCTTTAATTATGGGTGCCACCATTTTGGAACCTAGGTTTCACTGCAAGGAGAGTTGCGTACATGTGCAAACACGTCAGTACTTGAATGCAATGAAAGCTAGTTTTCAACATGGCTAAAAGGAGGCGGGAAATAACCTTAAAGGGATAGAAAACACCAAAAATGTTATTGTTTAAAAAAATAGATAATCCCTTTATTTACCATTCCCTAGTTTTTTATAACCAACACTGTTATAGAAATATACTTTTTACCTCTGTAATTACCTTGTATCTAAGCTTCTGCTGACTGCCTCCTTATCTCAGATCTTTTGACAGACTTGCATTTCAAGCAATTGGAGCTGACTCTTAAATAACTTCACATGCATGAGCATAGTGTTATCTATATAAAACACACAAACTAACGCCCTCTAGCTGTAAAAAACTAACAAATGCATTCAAATAAGAGGCGGCCTTCAAGGGCATAGAAATTAGCATATGAGCCTACCAAGTATTAGCTTTCAACTAAGAATAACAAGAGAACAAAGCAAATTTGATGATAAAAATAAATTAGAAAGTTGTTTAAAATTGCATGCCCTATCTGAATCATGAAAGTTTAATTTGGACTCTACTATCCCTTTAAAAGGACATGAAACCCCAATTTTTTCTTTTATGGTTCAGATAGATCATACAATTTTAAACAACTTTCCAATTTACTTCTATTATTTAATTAGCTTCATTCTCATGGTATCCTTTGTTGAAGGAGATTTAATACACTACTGGGGGCTAGCTGAAAGCAAATGACAGGAGGAAAATATGTGTAGCCACCAATCAGCAGCTTCTAAGCCTACCAAGGTATATATATATATATATATATATATATATATATATATATATATATACATGCATGTCATATTTTTTTGTTTTGCAAAACCGTTAACCAGAGCTCTGAAGTTGCGGTAATCATTCTAGCGTAAATTGCGATTGCGCTCACAAGTTCACATTTACTTTAGTTTCCACTTGTAATATGAGTGCTGAACCTGACTCATGTAAACACCCGCTATAACCCCTTTTAGCTCAAAATGTATTTAGTCTTTAATGTCCCTTTAAAATTAATCTTTAGTTGAGGTGCCAAATACGTGATATCTCGCACATCAAATGAGAACCTCTTACAAAGCAGAACAGCAGCAACGTTTGGAAACACACTTGAAACAGGTTCATGTAAATGTTTGTAATTGTAAAATAATGACATGCCTGTTTTGTAATGGGAAAGTGGTCTCATTGTATAGAGCAGACAGTGTCTCTGAGAGTGCGTAGACCAGGGGTGGGCAACTATCGACCCTCCAGATGTTATGGACTACATCTCCCATAATGCTCTTTCAGCCATAATGCAGGCAAAGCATCATAGGAGATGTAGTCCATAACATCTGGTGGGCCGGTAATTTCCCACCCCTGGCGTAGACACAAATGAAGTGCTGGCCGTGGGTGTTCTGTTAAGGGACTAAACTTTTCAAAAGAGCGAACCATGTCACTTCCTGTGATGTTACACATTTTGACCCTAATGTGCATGCGTGCCAGCGTCATCACATACCTGGCCGCATACGTCAGCGTGAAACTATTTAGACGTGAAATTGAGAAGCCTTTCTATAGCGCATGCGTGGGATTTTCTATCACAAATGGGGGGGTTTATGGAACGCTGTTTATTGGTCCCTGCATGACAAACAGCCACTCGGCTATCGCCACTGCTTGTGTTGGAAGATCCATTTTGCAATGTCGTATTTTTTATCCTTACATTTATATCGGTTTTACACCATAATTAACATATTTTGCTGTTTGTCATGCAGGGACCAATAAACAGCATTCCATAAAACCCCCATTTGTAATAAAAAATCCCACGCATGCGCTATAGAGAGGCTTCTCAATTTCACATGTCTAAATAGTTTCACACTGACGTATGCGGCCAGGTATGTGATGACGCTGGCACGCATGCGCATTAGGGGCAAAATGTGTACAACAGCTGATGTGACGTCACAGGAAGTGACATGGTTCGCTCTTTTGAAAAGTTTGGTCCCTTAACAGAACATGGGCTTCAGGGATGCGGTCTATGGTTATGTTTGTTTGTTTCTGTAGTAATGGCAATAATACTTAAAGGGACACTAAAGTCAAAATGAAACTTTTATGATTCAGATAGAACATGCAGTTTTAAAAGGCTTTTCAATTTACTTCCATTAACAAAATGTGCACAGTATTTTTATATGCATACTTTATAAAGCATCAATTTCTTACTGAGCATGTGCAAAATGTCCTGTTAGTTTCAAGTTCAATTTACAAAATGCTAAAGGAAACACAAGAGGGCGCTAACATAATGCATTATACGAGACACACAGAAATCAGTCTTCCAAGTTACTAGAAATATAAATGTACTGGCACATTAGACCAGAGAGGCATGGTGTACAAATAAAGGTAGTGGGTCTATCACTAGTTATTTGATCTAAACATTATACAAATGTAACAAATTTAAAGATAACCGGGCGATGCTGTTGCAGAGATGTAATGTACAACAAATTGCACTCTTGCTTAACGGTTAAATCAAAAGTACTTTGTTATTTATAACTCTAAAAAAATGTTTGCAACTCATCTGTAGCACTGGAACATACTTAAACTACTGCCCCCCTCTTCGCATGCTGTGGTTTACTCAGTTTTTAAACCCCTTCCTTGGAGTCTTTGCCAGACAAGCTGCTAGCCCCCATCTTTGTTTTTTAAGGAAGATTTAGGTTGGTAGTACAGCTAATTTAATACCATTTCACCTGCCCCATAGACACAGAAGAGCATGTCTCAGATTTACAAGGCAACCCAAGATTCTAGAATATAGCAGTGGTACGGCATCTGATTCGCATAACAATTTTTTTTTACTTTAAATGTTCTGGGGAGGGTCTGGTCATGGTGATGGGAAAAGAGGGATTATTAGAGTTAGGGGGCACATGGGTTGGCAGACATTATTTTGGGGAGGAGGGGTAGTACCCCCCTGGCCTCTGAACAGGGGCATTGATTGAGTGTGTCTGAAGTGTTCTCACAGGTCCAATTGTATTCTCTAAACATGTGAAACTTGCAGCCTCCCTGTTTTGTTTCAGAGTACACCAAGCACTAAATGTACTGTCAGAAAAAAAGAGATATATGCAAATCTAGAAGCCAGTGCAAGATATAGTACACTGATACCAGCTGAATATGATTTGTATGTGCTTAAAAAATTCAAAGTATTAACCCTAACCTATTAAAGCACTCAACAGCCTCATTCACAACTATATTTCCTCTCACATCTCCAAATACCTCCCCAGCCGACCTCTTCAATCAACCTCTGAGTTACGTCTCTCCACTCCTATTATTCCTACGTCCCTCTCTCGCCTCCAAGACTTCTCACTCGCTGCTCCTGTCCCCTGGAAAGCTCTACCCCGCTCCATCTGACTGTCTGCGACTACATATAGCTTTAGACGCTCCTTGAAAACTCACCTATTCAGAGACACTTGCCATCTCTCCTGTGTTTCTCATCCTACCCAAAATAATATTTAACTGCCTTGACTCACATGCTGCAACTACAATCCATGTGACAAGCTACCCCAAACCTTAAATCTCTGCAACCTCACCCTTTAGACTGTAAGCTCTTTGGAGCAGGGCCCTCTTCCTCCTCTACTAGAATTGTTAGTCTGTTATGGTTTTTTTGTATGTTATCTTATCACAAATCTTTGTTATTGTATACCCCTATCTCTGTACCCAGCTCTACGGAGTTTTACGGCCCTATACAAATAAACAATAATAATAATTCTGGGTGCTCCCTGACATATTTGCTTTATTATTGAAATTCTCTGTGGCAGAGAACATTATAACTAGGGTGGCCATATTGCTGCTATAAAACAGGACACATATGAAAAATACATATGTCAGGGTTCATATAATGTAACATTATTCAAAACATTTCTTTAAACAGCCCTGCTCATATGTATTTTTCATGTGTTTTGTTTTAAAGCAGCAATATGACCACCCTAAATATAACTTTTTTTATGGGAGAAAGCTACTCACTCTCTGAAACTACCAGGGTCAGCTTACTTTTTCGCAATAATTGATTAAGAACTGGTGTGATATTTCTCTTTAAGCCGGCACATCAGGCCCTTAGTCATATAAAGGTTTCATTAAGCAATTTAATTTTAATCATTTTAAAGGGCTTAATGCAATAAATAAATAAATTGCTGTTTCTTCATATAATTGATGGAACATGTTTTAGTTTAATGATTTCTGGGATGTGGGAGGCTAAAAGCTTGTGGGCATTGGCCCACATGTAATTTGTGGGTGGGGCTGTGTATGGGAGGGGCGCGGTTACCTGTTACTGGGTGAGGATACAGGTAGCTCATGGGCGAGTCTGGGTTCTACATGGGCATGGCTGGGTGGGGTTATACAACATCATTTAGACAGAAACATTGTGGTATGATTTCTATGGTGATGTTCTAATAAATATCCTTATTTGCTGCTTGAAGAAGTGGCGTTGCTATTCCTTTGAATATATTCTGTTGTATGGGTGAGTGCAAAGCCCTATAGCGTGCACCCAACTGAAGAGAAGATGCTGAACACTTATTCATGGGGTCTACCAGTCCCTTAAAACTGGAACATCAAGGGGCTGCTGGCAGGGCATACCTCTTAACCTGTAACAATCCAAGTTGGGAGGCAAACAGTAGCATGTGTACAGACACACATTATATATTATCATTTATTTGTATAGCGCCACAAAATTCCATAGCACACACACACACACATATATATATATATATATATATATATATATAATTGGGATATTTATTTTAACCTACTTTGTACTTACTTTAATCTACAACACCCCTTTGTCATTTTCTTCACAGTTGTATTATTGCTTATGTAATTTCAGCCCAATGCTATAAATTTGTCTGTATAGCTTCTTATTATACGAGTTTCAACATGTTTTAAATAAGCTATGGAAAAATCTGATGCCTTATTAACTGCTGAGCTGAATCACTAATCCAGCTGTATACTTGATAATGTAAACCACCAAAAGAACTGTGACAATCCCACAGGACTGAAACAAGTGCACGCTTACACAAAGGTGACATACACAGGCTACATTTAGCACACCATGAAATGCTCTATCATTTTCATTGTTTCACTGCTGAAAGCTAGGATCCACAAATATGTCAATCAGGGACATGTCGCTGGCATGTAACCTTTATGAAAGCTCAAAAAATATGCAGGAGTGAACACTTCTTTATCAAGATTATTTGTACCTAGTTTTCTTTGCTATTTTATTCACTATTTTAGACATTAAACTCAAAATGTCATTCCCCGTGAAGGTATAGACTACAAGTGGAGTGCTATTTTGTGCAAGTTTTCTAGCACAAATTAATTAAATTAATATTGCATGTATACTAGACTTGTGCAGCCAATAAATATCTGGTCCCCTGAAATTTTCGTACCAAATATATGTTGGCTGCACTCTTGTTTAAAATTAAACGAATACTGAATTTTAAGTAAACATTTACATTAATTTTCGATAAAATTAACGTAAATATGTAATGCTACCGGTGAAAAGTTCACCTGTAGCTGCAATACACGTTCTGGAGAGCGTGCCAACCCGATTCTCTTCTTGCCAGATCTCCGGCTGCGCTAACAGCAGGCTTAATGCTTTTGGTTCGACAGGACCTGCACGTGCAGGTCCTGGGAGCTGAGCACGCTAAGCAGCCAGGGTTCTGGTAAGAAGAGGAACGGGTTAACTCGCTCTCCAGAGTATTAAACCCTTAAAAAAATTAAAGGAAACAAATACTAGTGATTTTCGTTAGTATTTTTTAGTTTTCTTTCATTTTCTATGGTGCATTAATTCGGATATTCATTTTTATCACGATTATGCATTCATCATGACGAAACATGCACATCTCTAATATATACCGTGAGCATCTGTGTGCTCGTATTACAAGCTGAATGTAAAGTTGTTTGGATCAGTGAAATATGCTTCTGACTAAAGTTATCAGAGTAGCAAGTAAATCATGTTTCCCATTGATAAGTTACCAGAGACCTATCAGTTTCCAGTTAAGCAAATGGAAACCGCTAACACAATTTCTAGCTCTTTAAATTACACGTATTTGCATTGCTACCTTTGTATAGTGTGAAATGACAATCACAAGTTACATGTAAGAAATTAACCTATTCAGTTCCAAAGTAATAGCAAAACTTGTAATTTAATTATTTACCCATTTGAGCTGGGGCTATGGGTAATGTGACATTTATATGCATTATAATGTAAAATTGATAATTATGCATTTTTTTTCTAACTTTATTTATTGTAAAAAAACTTTTATTTATTTTATTTTTTTATTTTGTGAGGTTTTGCTCTAGAATCAGGATTAATTGTATGGGATATTATAGCTTTTTCCATTTACAATAGTGAGCTTTTCTCTGCTCTCACACTGTAAATCGTGCTTTTGCAAACTGGTGAGATTTCTACCCAGAGAGGTTAGTGTGTGGAATTTAGAACCATGTGATTCCTACATGCTGCTCGGTGATTGGCTGATATGTGCAGGACCTCATTTAAATCTGCCCCAAATGGCTACAGAGGTTTTTTTAAATCGTGCTAGTGTACCTCTGGGGGTGGCTTGCAAAACTGCATATTTTACTACAAAAATAAATACTTTTAAAATGTTTATTTTTTGTGCAGATATTTTGCAATGCAGTGATGCATAAATAAAAAACAAATAATAATTTCAATATCCCTTTAAGAGCAAACACATTCAGTGACATAATCTTTTGCATCACAATACACAATAGGCAAATTAAAGGGACCAAAATTTAAAATTGAACTCTACATAATTAATTAATTTAAATAAAACAACATTGCAATACACATTGGTTATTTATTTGCTTGCTTTTAATGTCAAAACTGTGATTGTCTAGAGAGGCTGAAGCTTAGGTTCTTTATTATTTATAAAATATTTTACCAGGAAGGATACATTGAGATTTCTCTTGTTTTCAAGTATGTCCTGGGTCCACAAAACATTGCATTGATACAATAAAATACAAAAACAATAATAATACATAATATATACAACGTAGATCAGGTAGGATATATATAATCAACCATGACAGGTGCATTCTGTTTTGAGATATGCAGAGAGGGATCTCTTAAAGGATTTTAGGCTTGGGGAAGGTTTGAAAGTGTGCGGGAGGCCGATCCATAATTGTGGCGCTCTGTAGGAAAAGGAGGATCGAGCTGCTTTCTTTTTGTATTAAGGCAAACTAAATAATGTGCTGGTACTGGATCGGAGGTTATAGGAGGTGGGAACAGCCGGGGAGAGCATTCTGCTCAGGTAGGGTGGGAGCTTCCCAGAAAAGCTCTTAAACACAAGGATGGAAAGATGAAGGTAGCGTCTGGATTCCAGCGACAGCCAGTTTAGCTCTTTTAGCATGTCACAATGGTGGGTCCTGTAGTTACATTGTAGCACAAAGCGGCAGAACGAGTTATACAATGTATTAAGTTTATTAAGGTGAGTTTGCGGTGCTGGTGCATATACTACATCCCCATAATCAATTATTGGCACCATTGCTGTACAATCTTTTCCTTTACTGTAGGGCTTAGGCAGGATTTGTTTCTGTACAGGGCACCTAGTTTAGGTACAAGTTTTTATATGGGGAGGCCAAAAGATAGATTGGGGTCTAACAACATACCCAAGTATTTGAAGAGTGGACTGCGGTCAGCGTGCAATTTGATTTTGTTTTGATGCGTAGATGGGAATTTTGTAGCTTGTGTAATTTAGGTACCATTCCAAAGATCATTGTGACAGTTTTGTCAGTGTTTAGGAAGAGTTTGTTTTTTGAGATCCACTTTTCTACCTCTGTGAACTGGTCTTGGAGCACTGCCTCAAGCTGCGGCAGATCGGATTTGTTTGCATAGATTACCGTGTCATCTGCGTACCGTACATGTGTACAGTTGAGGATTTGCAGACATTTGGCAGATCATTTATAAATAATGTGAATAGCAGGGGGCCGTGAATGGAACCTTGGGGAACACCACACGTGACTGGGAGAGGGAGGGAGTTGCTGTCAGAAATAGAGACATATTGTGATCGATATATATGATTGAAACTAGGTTAGTGGACTATCACCAATACCTGAGTTTTTTAGTTTGACACAGTAAACCACGACATTCTACTGCTCAAAGGCCTTTGCAAAATCAAGGAAAATAGCTCCAGTTAGGTCTCCTTGTTCCATGCCAGTTTGTATGTCGTTGCAAACTTTTAGGAGGGCAGTTGTAGTGGAGTGATTTGGGCGAAAACCTGATTGATCAGGGGTCAAATAGTTAGATTGTTGGTAATACTCACATAGTTGTGTATGGACACATTTTTCTAAGATTTTTGACAATACTGGGAGCAATGATATTGGGTGATAGAAACCAAGGTTATCTCACCACTTTTATGGATAGGCACTACTCTTGCCGTCTTCCAAAGTTTGGGTATGTATCCAGACACCAAGGATTCGTTAATTAGGGTTGTGACAGGTTTAACAATTGCCGGCGCACTGAGCTTCAACAGCATTGCTGGGATTTGATCAGGTCCAAACTGTTTTTTCATTTTTAGATTATTAAGGTGTTTCTTAAAGGGATATGGTAATTTTTTCTGTTCCATCTAAAATAGAATATTTCAAAGTATATTACAGTGGTTTGTTTTTTGAACACTAGATTTTATGTGCTAAATAAAACCAACTTTTTCTTTATGTGTTGTCCCTACCAGCCAATAAGCATTAGACCCACTTGCAAACAATAATGCAGTTAACAGCATTTACTTTACCTTTTTCATTTAAATAATAATATTTTTAACATTTCATATACAAAAATTAAAGAAAAATGTAATTGGATGCTTAGCGTAGTGCACAAACCCAATTAGAGTTAGTCCTGATTGGCTACGATCAAGGGAGATAAGAAATGTAGCTGGTTACTGTAACTAAAAGCATAAAAATCATGCTGAATTACATATTGAATGTTATGTCCCTTTAAAGAGATGAAACCCAAAGTTTTTATTTCATGATTTAGATAGAGCATTTATTTTTAAACAACTTTCTAACTTAATTATATTATATAATTTGCTTGCTTCATTCTCTTAGTATCCTTTGTTGAAAACATACATGGGTAGGCTCAAGAGCATCAAAGATGATAGGTTTGACAAAGACTGACGTTTTAAAAAAAGTTCCATTTATTAGAATAAAAAAGTAAAAAAGGAAAGCGAAGGCACTCCAAGGCATCAAAGTTACGACAGCAGTCCATAAAAGCAGCTATCATGTTTCGGCTCAACAAGCCTTAAAGGGACACTGAACCCACATTTTTTCTTTCATGATTCAGATAGAGCATGCACTTTTAAGCAACTTTCTAATTTACTCCTATTATCAATTTTTCTCCGTTCTCTTGCTATATTTATTTGAAAAAGGCTTCTAAGCTTTTTTTTTTTTTTTTTTTTTTTGGTTCAGTACTCTGGACAGCACTTTTTTATTGTTGGATGAATTTATCCACCAATCAGCAAGGACAACCCAGGTTGTTCACCAAAAATGGGCCGGCATCTATACTTACATTCTTGCATTTCAAATAAAGATACCAAGAGAATAAAGAAAATTTGATAATAGGAGTAAATTAGAAGGTTGCTTAAAATGTCATGCTCTATCTAAATCCAAAAGAAAAAAATTTGGGTTCAGTGTCCCTTTAATCATAGCTAAGGACTATAGGCAACCTACAGCCTTTAAAAAGGGGGAACCCTGACGTTTAATAGGTTAAGAACAAACAGGGGGAGTGTCCTATAATTAACACTTTATTAACCCTCACAAGCCTGCAAAGGAAATTATATCACAAATGACCTTGAATAAAGTGAGAACATTCCTAAGTGCAAGACATAATGTTGTAGAGGACAAATTTTGATCAATTACAGTGAATGTAATAAAATTACAATAGCATAAATGAGTGGAGACAGAGAATGGATAACAGTATACATCAATATATATGTAAATACTCATAAATGCATGGATGCATAAGTGTGTAAAAAAAAAAGGCTCAGGAGCAGCAATGCATTACTGGGAGTTAATTGCTGATTGGTGGCTGCAAATACTGTATATGCCTCTCAGTAGTGCAGTGCTGTTCCTTTAACAAAGGATACTAAAAGAATGAAGACAATTTGATAATAGAAGTAAATTGTAAAGTTACTTAAAATGGTATGTTCTACCTGAATAATGAAAGAAATATTTTGGGGTTTATATCCCTTTAAAGTGCATGTAAACTCACGGGTATCTCTCATCCTCATATTGTGTATCACAAAAAACAAAGGGTAGTTTAATTCATCTTTTTTTTTCGAATTGCACCTAAATTCATGATATAAAGTTATTTAACGATAATTCTCTTGCTTCCTCCGCCCGCCATTTTGTCCCTCATTTCTCTAGTGATTGACAGTTCCATAAACTAATAATCTTCCCCCCCCCCCCCCCCCCCCGGAGCATTCAACCCCTTTTTTTTAAACGTCACGCAATGTCACTGCGCATGCGTTCCCATTCTATAGACGGATTCAGAAGCAATGCGCGTCCACGACTCGCGCATGCGCTAAACATTTCCTCACTTGTTAGCATATTGAGATTGTCAATTCTATTTTGCTTTCGCTTGCTGGCAAAGTATTCAATGAATGGAAATGTTATTATGTTGTTAGATACGGCGAAAACACTCATGCGCGATGTAAATCACAGTGCTGATAGTGATTCAGAATGGATCAACAAACGCATGCGCATATTATCCAGAAATGTTTAAACGCATGTGCAAATAGAGTAGTGATCGTGAACGCGCTTCAGAACTACGTAATAGAGTGGGCGGGACTGCTCTATACGCAATGCAGTAGGAATACAGCAAGTACAGAATGGGAGGAGTTTGACAGAGAAATGGAGCTAACTCCAGTGTAAAATATAATATAAAATAATTAATTTTTATGAAAAATAATATTGCGGTTTAACTAAAGAGTTGTTTGGGAATTGGTAGGGATGAAGAAATAGCATTAAATTTACATTCACTTTAACTTCCATACAAAATTTTACATCTGTACTTGATATTTACTTCTGGAACTAAAACACAAAAATGTATGTTAGTGAAACCTAATGGCTTTGTAAAACCACAATGGTTTACACATAGGATACAATACCCCAACTATGTAAAAATAAGTCTGAAATTGAGTGATTTCCTCAAAACTATGAACCACAAGAGCAAAGGTTACATAGTTATTACAGTCAATAGAACCATAAAGGACTATATAAACTGCAATATGTCATTAAAAGAGCCCATCTATATTTGTAACAATGTTTCAATAAAAGAAGTAATTTGAGGTGAAAATCAAAACTATTGAAATGAACATTGTCTTAAAGGGACAGTAAAGTCCATAAACTTTCAAGATACAGAATAGCATGACATTTTAAACAACTTTCTAATACACTTCAATTATTTCATTTGCTTAGTTCTAATGGTATCCTTTGTTGAAAAGCATACCTAGGAGCAGCAATTAGGATTGACACCCCTCCCTTGTTTTAAGGGATCTCCTTTATTTGCCAAAACTTGTTTTACAGTTTTACAGGCTCATTTATGTATCTGTTTTTAGAACATTTGTATTTTTCCAGAATTTATTATTGGTTTCTTGTGCTTTTATTTAGTTGGTGTATTAGCAATGTTGGTGTATCTGACAGTTTAATGTATTTTTTCTCACTGTGCCTTTAAAGGGACATAATATTCATATGCTAAATCACTTGAAAGTGATGCAGCATAACTGTAAAAAGCTGACAAGAAAATATCACCTGAACATCTCTATGTAAAAAAGGAAGATATTTTACCTCAAACTTTCTTCAGCTCACCAGAGTAAGTGCTGTGTAAACAGTTATACTTCAGCTGCTTTCCAGCAACAAGTTGAAGAAGAAAAAAAAATGGAAGAAGAAAACAATTACCAATCAGCAGTGCTGAGGAAATGCTTTGTCTTTGCTGTGATCCCATGAGATTTCAGTAAAATCTCATGAGAATTCATAGTACTTACTTAAACTGAATAGGAAAATAACATGACTGTGTCTGCACATGACAGATACACACTCCCTAGCTTGTCCTGGGACAAGCATCCTGACTGGCTGCTTAAAGTCAGATGGGCCTATTTATTAATGTGCAGCTTGCTGTCTTTCATGTTCTTCAACTTTTGGGTATCATGTCCCTTTAAATGAGAAATAAAGTTTATGAACTTTGCAGAAAGTTGTGAATGAAGATCATTTGTATGAATAAAATATGTACAATATTTCGATTCATTAGTCTTTTTTATTTTATTCATTGCACTACTGGAAGCTGGTTGCTTATTGGTGGCTGCACATATATGCTCCTTGTCATTTACTTACCCAATGTGTTCATCTCACTCCCTGTAATATATTGCTGATCCTTTAACAAAGAATAACAAGAGAATGAAACAAATGTGATCATAGAAATAAATTAGAAAGTTGTTTAAAGTAAAGGTAAACTTTGGTGAATGAAAGCCCGTTTTTTAAAATTACTATTAAAAACAGGGGCACTTTCATTCATCAAAGTTTACAAAGCAGCCGTTTTGATTAAAAACTTACCTTTTTTTCTTTTCACATCCAGAGCAGCTTCCCCCTCCTGGAAATCCTCTCTTCACACGTCAGCAATGACTAAATCCGGCTTCCTCCAATCATGGCTTTCCCCCCAGGGTAGTCATTGCCTGATGCCATGCTGTGATTGGAGGAAGCCGGATTAGTCATTGCTGATGTGTGAAGAGAGGATTTCCAGGAGGGGGAAGCTGCTCTGGCTGTGAAAAGAAAAAAAAGGTAATTTTTTTAATTAAAACGGCTGCTTTGTAAACTTTGATGAATGAAAGTGGCCCTGTTTTTAATAGTATTAAAATCATGAAAAAAAAATTAGTTGCCTGTCTCTTTAAACACATGTGAGTAAACACATTGCTCATCTTCTATTGCTTCTTGTTGCAGTGTGAGAGCAAGGAAAGCAAAGTCTATGCAAATTCTAATATAAAGCAGTGAGTGGATTTGATATTAAGTACTGCATTACAAAAGATTTGCACATAAAATCAGCATTTTATAACCATTAATAATTAGCATTGTTTTGCAGTCCAGGAAGCCTTTTATTTATTGTTTAGCCTTTGTTGTGGTCAATTAAGTACAGCTATAAATAAACTCTTACACTAGTGAAGCAATCTCTTTTTAGAATGTTGTGGGGTCAATGTTCTAAATCCTGCACAATTAATTATTTTATGGGGATGAATCTTTTGTTTATTTTATTTTTAAACATTTGCCTGCCATAGATGGTTATAAAACAAGATATTACAGCCCTCTCTGGCAGTTAAGGGGTTAAAGGAATAGTCTAGTCAAAATTAAACTTTAATAATTCAGATAAATCATGCAACTGTAAGCAACTTTCTATTTTACTCCTATTATCATTTTTTCTTTGTTCTCTTAGTATCTTTATTTGAAAAAGCAAGAATGTAAGTATAGGAGCTGACCCATTTTTGGTTCCGAACCTGGGTAGCACTTTCTGATTGGTGTCTAAATGTAGCCACCAATCAGCGCTACCTAGGTGCTGAACCAAAAATGGGCTGGCTCCTAAGCTTACATTCAAATAAAGATACCAAGACAACAAAGAAAAATTGATGATAGGAGTAAATTAGAAAGTTGCTTAAAATTGCATGCTCTATCTGAATCATGAAAGTTTAATTTTGACTAGACTTTTCCTCTAAGGTCATGTGATGGAATTTGAATATTGCAACTCTATCCCTTATGATTTTTTTTAAAAGAACTCCTTAAAAAATAGGTGGCTCACCAGATGTTCCACCATGCAAGGTTTTAAAATTCAGAGGGAATTGGTAGCCATGGCTTTTTAATTGTTTTGTTCTAGCTTCAACATTTTTTGGATTCTTATACATAAAATTAGGATTTCTAGAGTCCACTGTTATATTAAATTGAGTTTATCTTTTCTAATCCTTGTGGTTTATAACTTTTTCCCTTGGGGTATTATATATCCAGCCATATCACATTTGTTTTAATTATTCTGATCCTAATGATTCCTGATTCTTTATAGATGACAAATATAACACTTTAAAATAATCCTGTCACTATCCATAATAAGACAAAGAGTAGGGATTTCTTTGCATCATATCATAGGTCAGCAAGATATGGTTGCTTACCCTGACAGTGGTTTCTAAACAGTTTCTCTTTTGGGATATTCATTATATCATCTGACATATCTGATTTATTTGTATTTGCTTGTGAGTCGCCAATGCTTCCTTTAGTACTTTATAATGACATAAAATAAAAATTCCATGAACTGAGAAATATATACATTACAAAATTTACATCACTAAACACCTGTCAAATTTAGATGATTTTAAAGCTATTTTGAGAAATATTGAGTTTTTTTTTTTTTAACTTAAAGGGACATTAAAATAAAATTTAAACGTTCATAATTCAGATGCAGGACAACTTTCCAGTTTCTTTAATCAAATTTGCTTTGTTCTCTTGATATCCTTTGTTAAATAGTAGTCTATGTCAGGAGTATCTGCAATAATATATAACATTGCTATAGACTTTGTTTCAAACATTGTTTCCAGATGGCTAAAGACATGTGCATGCTCCTGAACAATGGATACCAAGAGAACTAAGTGAAATTGCTAACAGAAGTAAATTGGAAAGCTGTTTAAAATGTCATAAACTATCCAATCCATTAAAGGGATGGTCTACATCTGAATTGTTATTGTTTAAAAAGATAGATAATCCCTTTATTACCCATTGCCCAGTTTTGCATAACCAACAGTTATATTAATATACTTTTTACCTCTGTGATTACCTTATATCTAAGCCTCTGCAGACTGCCCCCTTAATTCAGTTCTTTTGACAGACTTGCATTTAAGTCAACCAGTGCTGACTCCTAGATAACTCCACATGCACGAGCAGAATGTTATCTATATCGCACACATGAACTTACGCCCTCTAGTTGTGGAAAAATGCCAAAATGCATTCAGATAAGAGGCGGCCTTCAAGGTGTAAGAAGTTAGCATATGAGCCTACCTAGGTTTAGCTTTAAACTAAGAATACCAAGAGAACAAAGCAAAATTGATGATAAAAGTAAAAGGGAAAGTTCTTTAAAATGACACGCCTGAATCATGAAAGTTTATTATTGACTAGACTGTCTTTTTAATTTTAATTTTGACATTATTGTCAAAACTCAACACCCCAGCATATCTGGCACCCATATGTAAAGGCTACAATACCCATCATGTCCCAACATCCTGGTTGAGATTCAGTGACCAAGGGTAAAAATAACTTACTATAACCCGGAATTTGTCCCTCACCCATCATAAAAGACATAGGTTACTGTTGTAAGCTTTTTGATAAATCTAAAGTAAGCTGAATTCACACCTTCCTTACACATCGCTCCTCATCTGCTGCGCCTCTCTGCCAATCCCTTCACTGACTTCCTCTAACCTCCAGAATAAAACACAAAATCCTGACTCTGACCTTCAAAGCTCTCAATAACACTGTTCCCTCCTATATCTCAGACCTTGAGGCCTATGTATCAAAGGTCTTGCGGACCTGATCTGACAGTGCAGATCAGGTCCGCAAGACCTCACAAGAGCTGCTGGTGCAACCCCGCCCCCTGCAGACTCACGACCAATCGGCCGCCAGCAGGGGGGTGTCAATCAACTCAATCGTACTCGATTGGGTTGAATTATGGCGATTTCTGTCCGCCTGCTCAGAGCAGGCGGACAGGGTTATGGAGCAGCAGTCTTTAGACCGCTGCTTCATAACTGCTGTTTCTGGCGAGTCTGAAGACTCGCCAGAAACACGGGCCAACAAGCTCTATATGGAGCTTGATAAATGGGCCTCTATGTCTCTAGATACTCTACCTCACATCTCCTTCGCTCTGCTTATGTCCTCCTTCTCTCCTCCTCTCTTGTTACCTCCTCATATTCCCATCTACAGGACTTCTCCGGATTGTCCCCTATCTTGTGGAACTCTCTGCCTCGTTCCACAAGACTCTCCTTTAGTTTTCAAAGTTTCAAACGCTCCTTAAAGACTCTTCAGGGATGCATACAATATACCCTAACATTTTATTATCTTAGTTCCTCTCTTCCTTTGTCATCCTCTTGAACCCCCTTAGCATGCAACCCTACGAGCCCAGCTGTTTTGTATATCACCTTTATGAGAGCTGATTTACAACAGTGCAACTCTTTGCAAAGCCCTATATCCCTTTATCTCCCACAATTGTCACCTTACATATTAGACCCATGTTTATAGCACTGCGGAATCTGTTGACAATCTACAAATAACTTAAAATAATAATAAAAATAAAAGTTGCCAAAAGTGGCTGTTGAACATGCTCTTATTTAGACATTTATTTACAGTCTTCATACTTTCCATGTAATTGCACTAATATATCAAATATTTAGGGGACATAGCAGCGGAGAGTATTCTGGGGCTTATGTGGGTGTATGCGCCACAAATACAAGCTTAGAATACTGTAACACTGGCATCTCAGATTGGGCTCTTTTTTCTTTAAAAAATAAATAAAAAATAAACCAAAATACAAGTTGTTGCTTAAAGGGACATGAAACCCACATTTTTTCTTTCATGATTCAGATAGAGCATGCAATTTTAAACAACTTTCTAATTTACTTCTATTAGCTATTTTGCTTCGTTCTCTTGTTATCCTTTGCTGAAAAGCAAAGGTGGCTGAACATAGATGCCTCGTGTGATTGGCTCACCCATGTGCATTGCTATGTCTTCAGCAAAGGATATCTAAGGAATGAAGCAAATTAGTTAATAGAAGTAAATTGAATTGTTTAAAATTGTATTATCTACCTGAATCATGAAATAAATATTTTGGGTTTAGTGTCCCTTTAAATTATATAATGGAAGGCCTGAATCAGAAATATGAACACTTTTTGTATTATTAGACTGCTAATTCACTCATTACTTTAAACTGAATTTACTTCAAGTTCCTTATCTAGCTATTTACACAGCAAACACTTTTTTTTTACTCTAGAATACTTTAACTGATATAACAATATTACTTAGGGGGACAATTATACTGTTTCAGTTGACACATGAAATACATTAAAAGCTTTTTTCTTTTCTTTAAAAAAAAACAAAAAAACAACCCAGATGGTTGTCATTTAAACTCATCTGAAAAGTTCAAGTCAGAGTAAAACTGGAATGATTAGCATACAAAGTAAGTTTTTGACCTTGACAATGTTGAGCACATAAAATATTTTAACTTACACTAAAACTTAACCATTTTACTGATCACCGTCCCCATAAATGCACTTAATTGTACTTTAAACTCTTAAAAGCTGCACACAATGAGTGCCAAGGCACTACATTCCAAAAATGTGTAGCCCTATTTTGCTGGTAAGTCTATTAATGTGCTAAATAGAAAGAGCTCACCATTAGATTTCATAGAATTAGAAAATTTCACCTTATGTAAAATCCATATATTAAAGAGACAATAAACACCTTTTAATTACAAGACAATTCTGTTGTGTTGCAAAGGAATAACATATTAGCCAAGTTTTCACGTTTTTTAAAACAAATTATCATCTTTAACTTTAATCCCCAGACAACAGGGATCGCCACTGTCATAAAGTTAATATAAAATGCAAAAATGCATTGTTTTGCAGTTGTTGTTATCTGACGAAGACAATTAATGACATATATGTAGCAGTTTTAGCCTTGAGAGGTCAGCAGGGTGAGTTTCAAGTTTGAGAATTACAAATTACTCCATTTTCAGTAGTAAATTATATGAAAAGGGGGAAAATAAATAATGAATATATATTGCAAAGTCGATTCATTATGCACCACTATACATTTTATTTACAAATCTAAATGTGTTTACTGTCCCGTTAAGCTATGTAAATAAATAACATAACATTACTGTTACAACTCCAGAGTGTGTGTATTATTTTTTTCATGTTATATTTGGATTACATATGTATACAACACCCTAACAGACAACTCATATGCAATATCTATCTATCAATCTATGTATCATCTATCAATCAATCCATCTATCATCTTTCTATCCATCTACCTTTCATCTATCTATCTATCCATCTATCTATCCATCTATCTATCATTTATCATTCAATCAATCTATCTAACTATATAAAAGTACTTTTATGCCCATTATATTTTGACATGTTACTAGATATCCAATGTTCTGTGCCAATAGCAATATGTAGTAACAAATATTTACTCACACAACTATATTAAAAAGCTTGACATGAAAATAAGTCATATTAGGTATTGTATCATATAGGTAAGTTAAGAAAACAAAACTATTTCTGCTTACCCTTGTTTAATGCAGTTTGGGGTTTGCTTTAGTTCACATTGTACTGTGGGGGTAAAAAAAAGAATATAGTAGACTGAAAACAGGCTTTGTTTTAAAAACAGCCCATACCCCCCAAAAAATGTTTCCGCTATGAACACTCAAGCAGTGTTTTTTTGTTATTTTATTTCTGCATTTGAGGATCAAGTATGATATTTCAGGCATTGCTAAAAATGTATTTTCTTATGTAGAATGTAAACCAATCAAATCAAAATTTCAAATAGAAAATATCTTAAGGAAAAACATTGTGAACTGGTAAAAATGCTGTCCTATTTGTAATAGAGTGGCAATCAGTTCACCATTAACCAGACAAGGGCCTTTATTTCCCACTGAGATTTCAGTGACTAGTAAAGAAGCATGACACAGCTATCGGCTAAAGTCCCTCTCGCTCTTATTTGGATTGTGACGACAGTATCTGTCATGACATTTATGATACATGAACTAGCTCCCATAGTGCATCTCTCATTCTGACTTGTAGACATCTCAGACTAACAGTCATAGATATAATTTGCACATATGCAAACAAACCAAAATAATGCCTTGTATTACAATAAAACAAATATATATGAACACAAATGTTTTATTATATTGCTATTAAAGAGTAAACCTTATTATAAATATATGAATATGTGTCACTTTTGTAATATTTTTCTTCACTTGTGACCTATTTAAATGCACTATAAATTACTATTCTGTAGTAGCTACTTAAAACATTGTGACAATAAAAACTACAATTAAAACATAAATACAAGCAATATGCTGTAATCAAACAATGACACAATAAGGTCTATAATATCAACTTCTGTATGGACCTGTAACTTCAAACATTACTCAAAAAAAACATTTATATGCAATGAATCAACAAATGAACTATTTTTTCACACAGCATTATGGGATTAAATATTCACTTGTAATGATTTGTCATCTATTTAAATACGCTATAAAGAGCAATTCAGTGTGTATCATATTCTTAAGAAAATATCATTTAAAAAGACAGAAACAGTGAATATAGAATGTAAAATAAAATGTTAAAAAAGTATAACAGGCAAATATTAATCTCCATATTTTCCTATACTGGCAAATTTACACCACTCCAAATTGTGATAATTATAATAATTTGCAAAGTTCTGTTATATTTTCTACATAGCCCTTAAATGTCACTATAAAAAAAGCACATTGGGTATGAGTATTAAACCTATCAGACTTTTTGTATACATATATATATATATATATATATATATATATATATATATATATATATATATATTATTTTTTAACAGACATCTGAATGTTAACTTTTGTTTTAACATAAATCTGTTCATTTTGGCAGTTATTCCTAGTCGGTTTGCTTCATTGATTTTGCAACAATCACTCTGTTTATAATAATAAATATTTTAAACTCTCAGTGATTTAATAAGAATTTGTGGAGCTGACAACACAGTTTGTGTTCCAGTCAGAAAAACACATGATGATCTTATATTACATCTAACACTGGATCACACAAGTTCCCTTCTGCAGAATTCTAATTGGAGTAGAATGCAAAAGCAGTTTAGACATACAAGACCACCACGCAATTACTAATGAGGCCAAACTTCACAAATAACTGAATTTCATTTGTTAATCATTTCCAATGTTTTGTGAAACTGTTACTTTGTAGGAAACACTATTGCTTTTTCCAAGTGAGGTATATGGCTGACTCTAGAAGGGGGGAAAAACAACAAAACAAGTGGAATACTTCTGGACTAAACTTGCATTGCAATAACCTTGTCAGCAAAGATCTCAGTCCAAGGACAATGTAGGGATGATACAAGTACATTTTCTGTATATAGTGTAGTATATTGCAGAAACTTCTTGTTCTATGCATATTATTCAAAACTATAACTTTGGTGATAATGTATGTATATATATATATATATACTAGTTGTGGGATCCAAGCACTCACTGTTAGTGGTATTTGCCTGGGTGCACTCTATGGTAAATAGGTAGAAACCGCTTGACACTGATGCTTTCTGAGAACAGTCTTGACAAAGGTCCCTGTGAAGACCGAAACATTGACTGAACCTATGAACTAATAAAACTATTTTCTGTTAATTAAGACCTGTGAGTGCCTCTTCTTTTTTGAGAAGTTTCTATATACACACACACAAACACACACACACACACACACACTGTGTTGTTCTTTGGTTAAACAAAATAGAAAAATAAATTATGCATATAATTCTGATAAAAAATGTTTTGAAGAATGAAACTAATGCATAATTATATTTTTGGATTGTTTAATGGATAAACTATGGATACAAAGTATTAAGTAAATACACAAATAGACAGATATGCAGATAGATAGATAGATAGATAGATAGATAGATAGATAGATAGATAGATGATAGATAGATAGATAGATAGATTAGATAGTCAAAAAATCTTTATTTGCAAGAAAGCTACTTCCCTGTTTTAATCTCATCTATTGAATATTTCAAATACTGTATTAATCCTGAATTACACTTAATTTATATGTATATGTTTATATGTATAAGCTAAATATATAACTAATATATTTAAAATGGATATACGAATGACATTTTAATCTAACAATATTTATTTCAATAAAATACATTTTGTCATTGAAATATGCTTTAAATGATCAATGTTTCAGTTTAAATGTATCAATGTGTAGCAGGATACTATAAATGTTTTACTGTAATGTATATATCCATGTAGAGATACTGCAATACGTTTACAATCTGAGTAATGGTGGTTTTTTTTAAGGTAAGTGCCTCTTATTTTGCCACTAGGGGTCATGTGCTAGGGGACAATTAAGTTACTAGAATTAGGAAATTCTAAATAAATTTTCTATCTTGGGATATTATTGTTTATTATTATTATTATTATTAATAATAATAGAATTATATAAACATACCAATGTACTCACCCCCAATAGTAAGGGCAAGTTTCTACATGCGACTCCTCAATCCTCAACTTAATAACCAAAGATTAACTGTCATGACTTTTTACTTCATCTGGATTAAACTGGTATTGTGTCTCAGTCATTACACATAATTTACTTTCTAAACAGACCAATTACGAATGAAATTAGAAAGAAAAGTTGAAATTATACCCCTGCAAAATTCACTAGTTGCTAGACATAAATCACAGACAACTATGGAAATGACTGCATGTTGGTTAAATAATAGTATCTCTAGATGTATTTTCAGTGAGTTCACATGCTAGGATACATAGCAAAGATAGGCAATTTGCCTTACATAGTAAGAAATTGGAAACGTCCATTAATAGCCACACATATTAACATATCTTTAAGTGTGCTTTGTTATATAAAAAACTTAGGTAATAATGAAAAAATACCACATTTATTTTTATAATTCCTTTGAAAAAAAGGCTTTGAGATGCTATTTATAAAATGACTTATGTAGTAAAATATATCTATGTGCTTGGTTTAATATCTCACCAATAAAACATTTTTTTATCAATTATTAGAAATGTGTTATAAATAATGTGACATAAATAGCAAGGTTTAATTGAGTTTTTCATTTGCAAACTTTCACTTGTGTGTTCCAGTACAAAGCAAAAAAGAAGAAAAAAAAACTAAGTCTTTGTGATAAAACACCTGTTGTACAAAGCATTTAAGAAATACATCTTGAGAATGGGATGAAGAAATTGAAATGTATGATTGGGATAATATTTATAGGGAATTGAGATTCTTTGTAAATAGAGCTGTGGATCTGACTAGTGGATCACTTTCCCAGTGCAGGATTTCGTTTACCACACTTCAACAAAAATAATCCTAGCACGCTTCCAACTTCCTAAGTACTCAGGAACTCTCATGCCTAGCATTGTACAGAGCTGCCTGGGATGACATGCCCAGGGCTTGTACACAGGCTATATAAGCAGGTTGCATGTTACAGTCCATAACACTCTATACCAGTGGATCTCAAATGTTTTCCTTGTGACACCTCTGAGCATTTTTTTTAAAGCAAGTGACACCATCTTATCAAGTGCAACATATATATATATATAAATTATAAAAATAAAATGCAATATAAATTTAGCATTACATAAAAAAGGGGATGTATATTTAAACTTTGCAATGAATGCTACTTTCTGTAAAACAGTTTTTCCCACTTTATATATTTTCACATCAGCACTAATTTGTGACACCACACCGAATTAAGATGATGTGACACTAGAGTCCCTATTACTTTATAATAATAGCCAATGACAGGAATCACACACATATATATGTATATATAACTTCCAACTTACAGCCAGTTGCTAGCATTAGCAGAGAAGACAGCTAAAATCATCATCAACAAAGACCTCAAGAAGTATTCTGGGGTCATCCTGATAGGGGGAATCCAAAATGTGGAGAAGAAAATAAAAGTAGTAAAATACAATTGCCTGTAATAGCTCCTCAGTAGTCTCCCTTACTGTCCAGTGATAGGAAATTAGTAAAACATCCAAGTGTGATCAGAGGCAGATATAAGGTGCCCTGTTGCTCCTGGGGTGTTGTATCCAGATTTAAAGTGCAGCAGGAGCAGGTCACTAGGGAAATGTTATTAAGGAGCCAGGGGACAGCTGGGTGTAGGTGGTCTCCCTGTCACCAGAGTGTCCCCTTGGTTATGGGAGTTGAGGCGCAGGTGGCATACGGCAGAACAGCGCCCTCTAGCTGCTGACAGCAGCTCTCAGTCAGTATCACGGCTAGAGCAGAGTGCCCGCTGAGTGCGCCTCCTGCCTGCTTCACACGGAGAATGTCAGCTCAGCTGAAGGAATCCCGGGATGGAACAACAGGAGAGGGGCGGGGGAAGAGGGCAGGCCCGGGATGGTGTTACCCAGGCGGGGTTACAAGTTACGGACACCTCTTGGGGCGGGATATGGGAATCACTCCAATTTATAGGCGTTGTGTCCCACGCTTGTTTCATTCATAGCTGTGTGCTGAGGCTCGGGGCACTGGTAGCCGAGACACAGTATATATGGGGACTGTCTGTCACTCTCCACAGGCTGCACTGGGGACAAGCCAGGGACTTTATTAGATACACTACGCGCACACGTTCATTTTAACCCTTTCCTCTGCGAGCTAACAGCTGTATGTTGCGTGTGGATGGGCATCATTAACCTCTTGGTTGCCAAAGAGAACTGCTTCACGGTATAATGAGAATTAGCCGCAGTACTCAATTGTTACTGAGGGGTCAACTAAATGCTGGGATCCTTTTTTTTGTGTTAAGTTATTGTTATGTAGCCCTTGCTAATATTGCTAAATCCTAACACCCGTATACCCGGGTATCTAGGTCTAGGAGAGGTTGGGTAGCCGATACAAAAGGTGTAAATATTTGTTTTTCTTATTTTTAAAGTTGTTTTATATTTTACTGGGAACCCTATTCAGAGATCTAGGTGCTGCATTTCATAGCTTTTCAAGAACTCGTGATCTTTATTCTGTTGTATCCATATATGAGGTCCCTAGGATTGCTGTTCTTTTTTAAAATGATGGATGAACGAATGGCTATTAAAAAAGATGATTTATTTTATAAATATTAAATACAAACAAACAAACAAAAATAATAATAAAAATAATATATATATATATATATATATATATATATATATATATATATAAAATGCAATAGAGAGCACTCTCACTTTCAAAGTGCCAGGGTGCCAGCAGGTAAGTATACAAGATGAAGGAAGGCACTCACTGGTCTTTTCATCAAAAGTTTATTTAAAGGGCCACTGTAAGTAAATATTTTCTATGCCTGTTACTAACTAACTACCCCAAATACGCTTTTTATCAATAGCATTTCATTAACATATCTCTACCGTATATCAGAAATCTTGTCTGCAAATTTAATTGTTTTCCAAACCCACTCCGTGGGTATCCTTTGCTCTGTACCAATCCGTTTACAATACCTAGGTTTCAAAATGGCGCTTTAAACACAAAGTTATTGGTTTAAGTATTCTGAACATGCAGTGCTGAAAATAGTGGGCAGGATAACGTGACATCATCGGCGAATAAAAGATATAACTTTTAGAACGTTATGAAACTTTGTTTTGGAGAAAATATAGGTCAGTAGGTTTTAATTAATGTTTATTAACTTTAATATGTTAGTTGTTTAGCTTAAAAATTATAACAGAAAGTAATCCTTTAATCAAGCGTGACGTTTCAGGGACACACTCCCCTTCCTCTTGTGTATATATATATATATATATATATATATATATATATATATATATATATATATATAATATCATGCACTGCAGTATTAGTTTAACAATCAAATGATTATTTCAAGTACCAAGGAACATTTGTGATGTAAGGTCTTTCTTTTCTTTTTATGTTTTACTGTTTCTTATCACATATTTCATTGGACAAATAATTTATTTTCCAAATTTATTAATGGAGGATCAAGGGGTTTTGTATTTTTAAAGAAAAGAAAAACATCCATATGATCATTGTTTTAAAGGGACAGTTACTCAAAAAATGTCTCTCCTTTAATTTGTCCCCAATGATTCACTTAACCTGCTGGAGTGTATTAAATTGTTTACAAGTATTTCCATTACCCTTATATTGGCATTTGAAATAGTTTATTTAACCTGTGGTATCCCCACCCACTCTGAAAGTATTCAGCCTCAAGGCCAAGCTGTGTTAACACAGCCAGTAGAAGAAATTACACTCCCAATGGGTTAAATGGGTTATAGAGATAAGGTAATAAAACTGTAATTTTCCATTGATCTCTCCCAGTATTGGTTATTGGTTTACGGATAGATATAAGATAAAGGAGCATGTATATGTACACAATGTGATAAAGTAATGAGATCTGATTATACCTACAAGCTCAACCCATTTTATTAGGTTGTGGCTTCACACACAAACACAAAATCAGCTAATATACACAAATAAACCTTAAAAAAGCAAATCTAATACATTTTATACTCTGCAGCTGGTAAAAAAAAAAAGTAATTGTAAACACATTAAGGGAAAAACAATTTGATAGTATACTGTCCCTTTAATCCTAGTTTGAGATAATCTTGAGATAGAATCAGGATCCAGTATGTCTAATTAACCATTTACATTACACATTAATTAGAGCATTTAATAAAATTATGTCCTTTTTAGAACGTTAAAGTGATGATAAACTTAACATGTTTTAAAATCAAGTATGGAATCTAAGTGATATTTTAGATGGACTTTAATTGATCACTTCTAATAAAGATGCTCTGTAAATACAGAAGATTGGCATAATTAGCAAATGCATGATAACAAGACAAGGCAATAGCATTTAGGGCTCAATGATATAATCTTCAGAAGCTCAAACCTACTTTTTCTCGCCGACTCTCGCAGGGCTGCCCCGGTGCAATGATCATAAAAAAGGGGCAGTTCCTGCGAGTGGCGAGATGGCTCCTATTAAAAGTATTGGAGCTCGCTGGTTAGTGAAACTTCGCTCCTTAGTGCAAAGTTAGCAGGGAGCAGGGGGATCACTTTAAAATTATAATCCTGTGGCCAATATAACTCACATTATGCTGCTTTCTGCATAGAGCATCTTACATTCGCCTATATTTTAGTATGCATTTGTTTTTCTATTGGGTTTATAAGTGTTCGTATTGTTGTGAGAAAAGCTTGCCACCTTTCAGTTGGAGAGAAAAAACTGAGATTTGCAGTGCGAAAATCTTTATAGAATTACGCTGGGATTAGAGAGACATTTTCATATACGCCTATGAAACGCCCATGTTCAGCCCATTTTACGAAAAAACAACAATTACGCTTTGCATTTTGTATTTATAAGTTCATATTTCTGTGTGATTTTTGCACGTACAATACCACAATTACGATTTATGCTGTGCATATTTAATTTAATTTATTCCTATGTAAATTACATACAAATTTTACTTTTTTGTTAACATACGATTTTTGGTGAAGAATTTTGTTACGATTTTTGATGCACCTTAACAATACAGTTTTTCTCTGCTTATTTTTGTGTGAATGGTTCAAATATTTGTTTTGTATGTTTAAAATACGAATTTAATTGTGCATTTTTCATATGAAATGCAGTATACGCCCCTTAGCGAGACACCCTGTTTTCAGGGTAAAAAGTGGCTTTAGATCATTCCACCAGGGACATAGAAGGAATGGCGAGCATTCTTAAATAATCTCACCAGCCTAGAGAGCTTTCAATCATCGAACCCTTAGAGGCATATTTAAGAAATGTCTTGCGGACCTGATCCAACAGTGCGGATCAGGTCCGCAAGACATCGCTGAATGCGGAGAGCAATACGCTCTCCGCATTTAACATTGCACCAGCTGCTGGTGCAACGCCGCCCCCTGCAGACTCGCGGCCAATGGGCCGCCAGCAGGGGATGTCAATCAACCCGATCGTACTCGATCGGGTTGAATTGTTGCGATTCCTGTCCGCCTGCTCAGAGCAGGCAGACAGGGTCATGGAGCAGCGGTCTTTGTGAACACGGGCCGTCAAACTCCTTTCGGAGCTTGATAGATAGGCCCCATAGTCTGAAATTCAAATGAGTAGTAGATTTTTTTCTGACAAATTTCAAAGTTATGTCCATTTCCACTCCCTCTGTATCATGTGACAGCCATCAGCCAATCACAAATGCATATAATTATATTCTGTGAATTATTGCACATGTTTAGTATGAGCTGGTGACTCAAAAAGTGTAACTATAACAAGACTGTGCACATTTTGTTAATTGAAGTAAATTAGAAAGTCTTTTAAAATTACCTGCTCCTTTTTTTTTTTTTTTTTTTTCTTCTTTCCCTTCTCCCGAGAATCTTTTTCTCATCTAAGTGTGGATGCCTACACGAGCACGGTATTAAGATATAACCAAATCCTTAGAGATAGAGTTGTTTGGTCACTACTGGTAGGACGTAACATGAAATACACGGTATAAACAGATGTAAACAGACCTAGACTGTGAGTCTGTTTGGTTTGTCTTGGGAGGTACTCGATGCCTAGTTTCTGCCTGATAGGCGAGGTATTTAATCTCTTTATTATGTATTTCTCTTTGTTATACTTAGTTATGGGGTACTGGACTATATACCGTAGGTAATACCTGATTCTTGGTCCATTGTCATATATATATTTTTTTCTCTTTATTATTATTATTTTTTTTTTTTTTTTTCCTTTTCTGTTACTTTAGGTTTGGAAAATGTTATGTTTATTTATCCGCTAAGTAACAATTAGGAATAGCCTAAAATTCATAAATCGAGGTCAAGAGTTAGACTACCTCGAGATTATCTTCAGGTTGTAATACAATCTGCAAAGTTTATTTGGTATTTAGATCTGGATTATGTATTGGTTTATAACGAGAGACACCTATGTTTAGTTTATTGTAAAATTGATTTTTGAAAATAATAAAAAGAAATAAAATTTAACAAAATTGCCTGCTCTATCTGAATCATGAAAGTTTAATTTTGACTTGAGTGTCCCTTTAACCTAGCCACACCATTCTAATACCCTGTGCTCTGGCTGCCTTCTTCAAAACTCATATTTTTTGTGACCTAAAGGTTTGAACATGTTCTCCAGTTAGTGTATTAGCCGTACGCCACTTTTTTGTAGCTAAAGCGCCGATTGGAGAACAGTTCAAACCGGCCGGAGAGAGTGGTATTAGAATGGTACTTCTAGATTAAAAAGTTACAGCAAATCTTTATTAGAAGTGATCAACTAATGTGTCTCTAAAATACTGCTTAGATTCCAGACCGGATTTTAAAATATGTAAAGTTTACCATCACTTTAAAGGGTAATAAGAAGAGAGATTAATTATTTTTTGTTCTCCATTGATTATTAACCCCTGAGCTGCTGAGCCGATTCCACCCGGTGCTGAGCTGTTTTGGAGTTTTTAGATATTGCTCACGATTTAGCCCTACAGTAGGTAATTTTGCAGTGAGAAATCCACATATAGGGCTAGATTTATCAACGTTGCACATATGAGTCTGCAACTGATATTTATGAAGCAGGGCCCCACAATTTGAGATGAAATGCGGACAGGTTTACAACATGTGAACCCTGTCTGCACCACAAATTGATAATGTAGCCCATGTTAAATATTATTTTCAGCAGATTCAGCAAATTCAAACTACAACATTATAATATATATATATATATATATATATATATATATAATATATATATATACAGTATATATATATATATATATATATATATATATATATGCATATTAACATTTTAATAGACAAGGTTGTAAGCAATATTGTGTGTTTTTTTCCCCCTAAACCCTATAGTCAAAATAAGAAGAGGTTATCCTCATATAAATAAGGTCTTTTGGGTATAGTTTTGTATCTTTGATCTGCACATAGGTGCTGCCAATGTAAAACATGTTTTCAGAATTTAATTTAAAGGGCCTTAGTAGTGAAATAAATGCCATGCTTTAATTTGTTAGAGCATGCAAATTTAACATTAGCCATATTGCAAGTATGTGTTTAACCCCCGCTAAAGTGCTGTTCCATTGCATTTTAATCATGCATCTTTACAACTTAGCGGTGATAGCGCTTATTGTAATGTAACAGTGCGTGCAGGAGATGAAGACTGCAGTGCACCATCTTTTATTTTACGTGTATTTTGTTGGGGGGTCAGGCAGCATTCCGGGCCATCTTTGGTATTTTACTGGGAAGCCTATTTAAAGATCTAGGTGCTGCACTTCATATGTTTTCAAGAACTTGTGCTCCTTATTCTGTATTACTTTGAGGTCTCTTGGAGTGGAGTGCTGTCCCTCTTTTTTAAATTAAGGATTATCATCTGGTAGGATGACAGCACTCACAGGGTTTAGTAAAAAATAACTTTTATTGAAAAAGTTTAAAACATAGTCCCATGACGTTTCGGTGCCCACTAGCACCTTAATCAAATGGTATCACCCAGCATGAGAGAAGATGTAAAGTTCTGGCTTCCGGGAGACAGAATAAAATATATCATTACAAGCAGCCTTATGTACCCTCTTCAGTGCCTTAATTGAGGGTGACACCGTAACTCAGCTCCAATCGCGTGTGTCCACGAAGCCACGCCCCTTCCGGTTTTCTGCTCACTCATCATTGGACACAGTCACGCACATACACATCCCAGATATAGCTTGAGTGCACATGACTAATTACCATATTGAGAACTGCGCATGCCTCTGTCATCACTCATAGGCATGATCGCTTGTAGGGGCTGCTTGTAGGAAAAAAGTTAAAAACATGCAAATGCTTATAATCATAAGTATCATAAGAATACTGCACACGGCTAGAAAAAACGTGGAGTAAACACAATGGTGTCATATGGTGCAAATAGCTTGTATGATCACATTGCCAGACATTGGCAAAGTAGTATGTGCTATCATCATCAGTTTTATTGAGGAAATCATGATCAGCAAACCAAAGATAACCTTAGTCATAAGTTAGTCTTATATGCCAACAGGTGGAAATAATCAGCAATGGTCCCAGTGGTGCAAAGTTTAAAATTTGAAGTTTGAAGATTTACAGGTAAAAAGATCAGCCAATAAATGGCCCAAAGTCCATCTTTATATTGAGTCCCCTGGGGTCCACCATGTCCAAGGTGTAAATCCATTTGTATTCAATCTGTAATAGCTTTCTCCCCCAATCTCCCCCTCCTCTTTTCATAGGGGGGCATGATCAATGATCAAGGTTTTCAAGCTGGAGGCATTGTGTTTCTGATGGGCAAAGTGCCGGGCCACCGGCTGTCCAGAGGAGCCATTTTTTTATGGCCTCCCTGATGGCATGACAGTGGTTTGCCATCCTCTCTTTAAAAGATGTAATCGTTTTGCCTACGTAACATAGTGAACAAGGACAAACAAGCAGGTATACCACGTAGGTACTATTACACGACAGCCTGTGTCGAATTTTGAACCTCTTGTTGGTGTGAGGATGTTGGAACGTGTTTCGCGTCAGCATGCCATTGCAAGTGATGCAGTCCCCACACTTTAAGCATCTTAGTCTCGTGGGCTTGAGCCATGTATCCTTATAGTAGGAGCCAATGGGATCGGTTTTGACCAGAATGTCCAAAATATTTCTGGCTCTGTGATACACAATGCGTGGCTATCCTTTCCTCCATTGCGTCAGATATTCATCCGTCCTTGCGATATCCCATCTGTCACGGACAGCTTCATGTAGCTGTTTATGGGATGGCGTGTAAGTCGTGACAAAGTTCAAACTGGAGTCATCTTTAGTTTGTAATGGTTTATTCCTATTTAGTAGGGCCATTTGGGTTTCTTGTGATAGTTCCAATCTTGCCCTGTTTACATCAGTAGACAAGTATCCTCTTGCCAAGAGCTTATCACACATTGTGTTAAGTCCCAGTTGGAGTAATTCAGGCTCTGAGTTATTCCGCACCTCCCTGGTGAGTTCTGAGGAAATAATCCCCATCTTTTGATGATTAGGGTGACAACTGGTAGATGATAACAGGGAATTCCTGTCTGTGGGCTTAGAGAATAATGAAATACCAAAACGGTACCTCCCATTGTCAACAACTTAAAAAATATTTAAATCAAGAAAGTGTACATTATGCGAAACGTGTTCAAGTTTTAATCTGATGGGGGAGTTGACACTATTCAAGTCATATACCTGCTGTTCAAGTTGTCTTTCGGTGCCCGTCCAGACTAGGAACAAGTCATCTATATATCTAGTATACAAAATATATGTTGGTGTGACTGTGGTTTCATCAAATAGAGCTCATAGCCCAACATGAAAAGGTTGGCATAGACCGGGGCCATATTAGACATGGGGGATCACAGTGTTAACCAGGCCTTTGTGTATCTTTGGATGTGGACAGTCTCTACACTGTGATCCCACATGTTGAGGGGTTGGAGACTGTCAGATCCATAGTGAAAGACTCTAGTCATTACACTCGTCCTCTTCTTGAGTTTCTCGTAGAGCTCATGGAACACTGCCTCACCAAAAATTATTTTAAATTTGAGAAGGATTATTTTCTTCAATTGTCCGGCACGGCCATGGGGTCTAATATGGCCCCGGTCTATGCCAACCTTTTCATGTTGGGCTATGAGCTCTATTTGATGAAACCACAGTCACACCAACATATATGGACGGGCACCGAAGACAACTTGAACAGCGGGTATATGACTTGAATAATGCCAACTCCCCCATCAGATTCAAACTTGAACATGATTCGCATAATGTACACTTTCTTGAATTAAATATTTTTAAAGTTGTTGACAATGGGAGGTACCATTTTGGTACCTTATTATTCTCTAAGCACACAGACAGGAATTCCCTGTTATCATCTACCAGTTGTCACCCCAATCATCAAAAGATGGGGATTATTTCCTCACAACTTACCAGGGTTGTGCGGAATAACTCAGAGCCTGAATTACTCCAACAGCAACTTAACACAATGTGTTGTAAGCTCTTGGCAAGAGGATACTTGTCTACTGATGTAAACAGGACAAGATTGAAACTATCACAAGAATCCCAAATGACCCTACTAAATAGGAATAAACCATTACAAACTAAAGATGACTCCAGTTTGAACTTTGTCACAACTTACACGCCATCCCATAAAAAGCTACATGAAGCTGTCTGTGATAGATATCGTACGGATGGATAAACATCTGACGCAATGGAGGAAAGGACGCCATGCATAGTGTATCACAGAGCCAGAAATATTCGGGACATTCTGAACAAAACCTATCCCATTGGCTCCTACCATAAGGATACATGGCTCAAGCCCACGAGACTGAGATTTTTTAAGTGTGGGGACTGCATCACTTGCAATGTCATGCTGACGGGAAACACGTTCCAACATCCTCATTATCCTGATTATTTCCACCTGTTGGCATATAAGACTAACTTATGACTAAAGTTATCTTTGGTTTGCTGATCAAAATTTCCTCAATAAAACTGATGATAATAGCACATACTACTTTGCCAATGTCTGGCAATGTGATCGTACAAGCTATTTGCACCATATGACACCGTTGTGTTTCCTCCACATTTTTCTTGCCGTGTGCAGTATTCTTGCATATACTTATGATTATAAGCATTTGCATGTTTTTAACTTTTTTTCTACAAGCAGCGCCTACAAGCGATCATGCCTATGAGTGATGGCAGAGGCATGCACAGTTCTCAATATGGTAATTAGCCATGTGCACTCAAGCTACATCTGGGATGTGTATGTGCGTGACTGTGTCCAATGATGAGTGAGCAGAAAACCGGAAGGGGCGTGGCTTCGCAGACACGCGCAATTGGAGCTGAGTTACGGCGTCACTCTCAATTAAGGCACTGAAGAGGGTTCATAAGGCTGCTTGTAAGGATATATTTTATTCTGTCTCCAGGATGCCAGAACTTTACATCTTCTCTCATGCTGGGTGATACTATTTGATAAAGGTGCCAGTGGGCACTGAAACGTCATGGGACTATGTTTTAAACTTTTTTAATAAAAGTTATTTTTTACTAAACACAGTGAGAGCTGTCATCCTACCGGATTATTCATTTTCTGATCCAGCACCCTGGTACTTATCAACCCCAGCCTGGGGCTTGAGAGTGCTAATCCTTTACCAGGACTATATATATATATATATATATATATATATATATATATATGGATGAGCTCAGGTACCAAGGAAGATCTATATATACTGAGGAATTTATTTTAAAATAATTTAACACCTTAATAGAATAGTGATAACAAAATTTACAAGGTTATTCAAATCAAGAGCATTTCATTAATGGACCAGCCTGGTGATTGATCCTCTAATTGTTATTACAGTTTATAAAGAAGAATATTAGTTCTACAACCATTATGGTAACAGTTCCTGCATGAAAATATGCAATCCCCTGTTGATTTTGATAATGCTGTTTATTGTCCTTTTGTCAGACACATGATTGCTACTGAAAAGTTTAAGGAACACTCAAGTCAAAATTAAACTTTTATGATTCAGATAGAGCATGCTATTTTAAACAACTTTTCAATTTACTTCTATTAACAACATGTGCACAATATTTTTTATAATTACACTGTTTGAGTCACCAGCTCCTACTAAACGTGCAATAATTCACAGAATATACGTATATGCATTTGTGATTGGCTGATGGCTGTCACATGATACAGGGGGAATGGAAATAGACATAACTTTAAAATTTGTCAGAAAAATAATCTGCTACTCATTTGAAGTTAGGACTAAGTGCTATTGCATTGTCTTCTTATCATGCATTTGTTGATTATGCAAATCTAGTGTATTTACTGGTGCTTTAAAGGATAATTTAAATGAACGTAGTAATGCTAAATTGCATTTCTGCTTCTGAAAAGGACAAGGCCAGTAAGCCAATTTGGAATAGCATACCCATGTAGCGGCCAATCACTGCTGATGCAATTATTGTTGCATTATGTCCTTTGACATATTTGGCAGATGTTTCTTGGGCGTCTCATTTAATTTTGCTACCACTTATATGGGTGATAGTTGTATCTGACATATTATTATTATCTTTTATTTATATAGTACCACCAGATTCTGTATGCAGATATATTCCAGTCTCCAGCTTTTCACATGGGTTTATAGCCATCTCAATCCATTAGCATAACAGGTGTCTGTATGATTTTAAATGACTTTGCACCAAGTGAATTCATCACATACTTATCACTGGGACTCAATGCCAACAGGAGACTCTTTTCAAATATATGTTGTACATGATTTCTATAAATATTTCTCAAGATCTTTGTCCTGTTGATAACCCAATTTGTTAGTTTATCTATAGGCTTTTCACAGTTTTTTCTTTTTTTCAGTTCACATTTTAAAAAGGGGCAATCACTGCTTCATTAACAGTAGTGGGGAAAAATCAAACACACTGTTAAACTAGGAAACAGGTTCAGTGGCGCAATCCGATATACGGCGTAGTTTTTGGCGCAAGCAAGGGAACCCGCACCACCCGTAGTTTCACCTCGCACATCGGGGTATTACATATACCCCGCCGGCAGTTGCTAAAGTGCCGTAAGTCGGACAAACTAGCGATGTCCAGAAATAAGCGTAAGTACAAATTTCTGGAGTCGCCAGTGACTTACGGCACTTTAGAAACTGCCTGCGCCTAAAAAAAACTAACTAAAATATTAAATCTCCCGTAACTGTCTAACACGCCTCCCAAAAATCAGCCCGACACGTATACCCCTATATCTGCAATCCCCCCTCTCACTCCTAATAATAAATGTATTAACCCCTAGACTGACAACCCCCCCACAACGCAATAAGCCTAATTATTAACCCCTAAACCACCATAGCCCACACCGCAATAAACCTATCCTAGTATTAACCCCTAAACCGCCGCTCCCGGACCCCGCCGCACCTAAATAAAGTGTTTAACCCCTAAACCTCTGCTCCCGGCCACCTACATTAAATATATTAACCTCTAATCTGACCCCCCTACACCGCCGCCACCTACATTAAATATATTAACCTCTAATCTGACCCCCCTACACCGCCGCCACCTACATTAAATATATTAACCTCTAATCTGACCCCCCTACACCGCCGCCACCTACTTTAAATGTATTACCCCCTAAACCTAAGTCTAACCCTAACACCCCCTAACTTAATTATTATTTAAATAAATATAAATAATATTAATATTATTAACTAAATTATTCCTATTTAAAAATAAATACTTACCTATAAAATAAACCCTAAGATAGCTACAATATAATTCATAATTACATTGTAGCTATTTTAGGATTTATATTTATTTTACAGGTAACTTTGTATTTATTTTAGCTAGGTACAATAGCTATTAAATAGTTAATAACTATTTAATAGCTACCTAGTTAAAATAATTACAAAATTACCTGTAAAATAAATCCTAACCTAAGTTACAAATACACCTAACACTACACTATCAATAAATTAATTAATTAAATAAATTAACTACAATTATCTAAAATAAAATACAATTAAATAAACTAAACTATATTACAAAAAAACCACTAAATTACAAAAAATAAAAAAATATTACAAGAAGTTTAATCTAATTACACCTAATCTAAGCCCCCTAATAAAATAAAAAAGCCCCCCAAAATAATACAATTCCCTATCCTAAACTAAATTACAAATAGCCCTTAAAAGGGCCTTTTATCCGGGGCATTGCCCCAAAGTAATCAGCTCTTTTACCTGTAAAAAAAAGAAACACAATACCCACCCCCCAACATTACAACCCACCACCCACACACCACTACTCTAAAACCCACCCGATCCCCCCTTAAAAAAACCTAACACTACCCCATTGAAGATCACCCTACCTTGAGCGGTCTTAACCCAGCTGGGCACCAGTGGTCATCCGATGGGGCAGAAGAGGACATCCAGACCGGCAGACATCTTCATCCAAGCGGCATCTTCTATCTTCATCCATCCAACGAGGAACGGCTCCATCTTGAAGACCTCCGGCGCGGAACATCCTTCTAGGCCAATGACTACCCGACGAATGGCTGGTCCTTTAATTGACGTCATCCAAGATGGCGTCCCTCAAATTCCGATTGGCTGATAGGATTCTATCAACCAATCGGAATTAAGGTAGGAAAAATCCGATTGGTTGATTTAATCAGCCAATCGGTATGAAGTTCAATTTGATTGGCTGATTGGATCAGCCAATAGAATGCGAGGTCAATTCTATTGGCTGATCCAATCAGCCAATCGGATTGAACTTCAATCCGATTGGCTGATTAAATCAACCAATCAGATTTTTCCTACCTTAATTCCGATTGGCTGATAGAATCCTATCAGCCAAACGGAATTTGAGGGACGCCATCTTGGATGACGTCAATTAAAGGACCAGCCATTCGTCGGGTAGTCGTCGGCCTAGAAGGATGTTCCGCGCTGGAGGTCTTCAAGATGGAGCCGTTCCTCGTCGGATGGATGAAGATAGAAGATGCCGCTTGGATGAAGATGTCTGCCGGTCCGGATGTCCTCTTCTGCCCGGATATGATGAAGACTTCTGCCGGTCCGGATGTCCTCTTCTGCCCGGATATGATGAAGACTTCTGCCGGTCCGGATGTCCTCTTCTGCCCGGATATGATGAAGACTTCTGCCGGTCCGGATGTCCTCTTCTGCCCGGATATGATGAAGACTTCTGCCGGTCCGGATGTCCTCTTCTGCCCCATCGGAGGACCACTGGTGCCCGGCTGGGTGAAGACGGCTCAAGGTAGGGTGATCTTCAATGGGGTAGTGTTAGTTTTTTTTAAGGGGGGATTGGGTGGGTTTTAGAGTAGGGGTGTGTGGGTGGTGGGTTGTAATGTTGGGGGGGTATTGTATTTCTTTTTTTTACAGGTAAAAGAGCTGATTACTTTGGGGCAATGCCCCACAAAAGGCCCTTTTAAGGGCTATTTGTAATTTAGTTTAGGATAGGGAATTTTATTATTTTGGTGGGCTTTTTTATTTTATTAGGGGGCTTAGATTAGGTGTAATTAGATTAAACTTCTTGTAATTTTTTTTATTTTTTGTAATTTAGTGTTTGTTTTTTGTAATATAGTTTAGTTTATTTAATTGTATTTTATTTTAGATAATTGTAGTTAATTTATTTAATTAATTTATTGATAGTGTAGTGTTAGGTGTATTTGTAACTTAGGTTAGGATTTATTTTACAGGTAATTTTGTAATTATTTTAACTAAGTAGCTATTAAATAGTTATTAACTATTTAACAGCTATTGTACCTAGCTAAAATAAATACAAAGTTACCTGTAAAATAAATATTAATCCTAAAATAGCTACAATGTAATTATGAATTATATTGTAGCTATCTTAGGGTTTATTTTATAGGTAAGTATTTATTTTTAAATAGGAATAATTTAGTTAATAATATTAATATTATTTATATTTATTTAAATAATAATTAAGTTAGGGGGTGTTAGGGTTAGATTTAGGTTTAGGGGGTAATACATTTAATGTAGGTGGCGGCAGTGTAGGGGGGATCAGATTAGAGGTTAATATATTTAATGTAGGTGGCGACGGTGTAGGGGGGTCAGATTAGGGGTTAATAAATTCAATGTAGGTGGCGGCGGTGTAGGGGGGTCATATTAGGGTTTAATAAATTTAATGTAGGTGGCGGCTGGGTCCAAGGGCGGTGGTTTAGGGGTTAAACACTTTATTTAGGTGCGGCGGGGTCCGGGAGCGGTGTTTTAGGGGTTAATACATATAATGTAGGTTTCGGTGGGCTATGGGAGCGGCGGTTTAGGGGTTAATACACTTTATTAGGTATTGCGGTGGGGGATTGCAGTTGACAGGTAGATAGACATTGCGCATGCGTTAGGTGTTAGTTTTTTTTTTGCAGGCATTTTAGGAGTTACGGTGCTCCCATACTCAGCGCAAGGCCTGCTACGGCTGCATTTTATGGCGAGGTGAAAATGGAGTACGTTTTCCCATTTTCGCCACGTAAGGCCTTGCGCTGGATATTGGATACCAAATTGCACGGGTTTTATATGTTAGTCTATGGGGAAAAAAACTACGTCCGATGGGTGAAATATACGTGCCGCATTTATATGCGGCGCTATATATAGGATACCAAACCCGCACAAAAACTGGCGTCTCCAGGTTTTGCGGTGACGCTGCATATCGGATGAGGCCCCAGATATAACTGGCGAGATTACATATGCAGGGCAAGCTTTAGTGCAACTGCTGAAACCCACGCCGTAAATCAGATAAACTAGCGATGTCCAGAAATGAGCATAAATACAAATTTCTGGAATTGCCAGTGACTTACGGCACTTTAGAAACTGCTGGCGACTAAGAAAAAAAATCAAAATCTCCTGTAAAAGTCTAACCCGCCTCCCAAAAATAAACCAGACGCGTAAAACCCCTGTATACTCCATCAAACCCACATCGGAACTAATAATAAAAGTATTAACCCCTAAACCGACAACCCCCACAACGCAATATGCCTAATTAAAATATTAACCGCTAATCCGCTATTCACCCACATCGCAATCTACCTAATAAAAGTATTTAACCCCTAAACCCACCAACACCAAAATCGCAAACTACCTAATAAATGTATTCACCCCTAATCCGCCATTCACTCACATCGCAAAGTCTCTATTAAAACTATTAACCCTAATCTGCCATTAACCCACATCACAAAGTCCCTATTAAAACTATTAACCCCTAATCCGCCATTAACCCACATCGCAACAAACCTTATACAACTATTAACACTTAAACTGCCAAACCCACACAACGCAATAATCCTAATAAAACTATTAACACCTAATCCGCCAAACCCCCACAACACAAGTACCCTAATTAACCTATTAACCCCTAATCCGCCAAACCCCCACAATGCAAATAACTAATTTAATTACTAAGGCCCCTAACCTAACACCCACTAAATTAACCCCAAATTACATAAAATAATAAAATAAAAAATTATAATTAAAATGAAAAATCCTAACAGTAATAAACCTATTACAAAAATAAATCAGCCAATAGGATTTTTAGTAGCTCTCATCCTATTGGCTGATTTGAATTTGAAGAATCAAATCAGCCAATAGGAATGCAAGGGACACCACAGTTAAACGCATACCTTGAATTCACTATTCAGTGTACGGCAGCAATTGTACAAAGAGGGTTTTCCACGCTCCATGGGTCCGCGGTCCCCGGTCCTACTCCATGCTCATCTCCACTCCACGCCGGCTTGGTCCTGGATGAAGAAGGAAGTGCTCCCCGCTTGGAAGAAGATGTTGGCCGCTTGGAAGAAGACTTCACCGCCTGGAACAGCACCTTCTCTGCCGGACTTCAGGAATGGTGACTACCTATTTGGGGGTTAGAGTTAGGATGTTTTTTATTTTTTATTTTTTAGATTAGGGATTTATTGGGCACTCTTAAAAGAGCTGAATGCCCTTTTAAGGGCAATGCCCATACAAATGCCCCTTTAGGGGCAATGGGTAGTTTAGTTTTTTTAGTGTTAGGTTTATTTATTTTGGGGGGTTTGGTGGGTGGTGGGTTTTACTATTAGGGGGGGACTTAGATTTTTTTTAAAATGCAAAAGAGCTGTTTAACTTAGGGCAATGCCCTACAAAAGCCATTTTAAGTGTAATGTGATTTAAATTGGCTGCAGGATTTCATTTCTAAAGTGTGCCCCTTGCTCACTGCTAACTTCGCTCCACTGTGTGAAGTTCCCCTTTACAGCGAGCTCCATTACTTTCAATAGGAGACATCTAGCCACTTGCAGGGACTGCCCCTTTTCTTACAATAATTCCACTAGGGCAGCCCCTGCGGGGGTTCAGTGAAAAAAAACCACATCTGTAATTGTGAGGTTTAGATAATAGAGCCCTTAGTCATGCACAGTTAGTGTGAAATCCAATTCTTCAGTCGAGATACAACTAACCCCTGAATGTAAAGCAGGTTTGCTGAGTCTACTATTACTTTAACTCCGCTTCAGAGCAACAATGCATACTGGGACGTAGCTAACACATCTGGTGAACTATTGACAACAAGCATATGTGTGTAGCCACCAATGATGCTAGTTCCCAGTGATGCAATGGTGTTCCTAGGTATGCTTTTTAACAAAAAATACCAAGAAAACAAAGTCAAACTTATAAGTAAATTGAAAAGTCTCTTAAAATTGCTTGCAAGCCCAACAAATTTGAATCTGGAAACCTTGCAAGATTATATTTAATCATTTGTTTAGCCCTTCTAAAGCTGAGATTTTGTCATTCCCTTTTTCAAGGTAATATAATTTTAATATATTAATAGCATATAAGCAAATTATGGTTAATCATTAAACATATTTTATTGTATTTTAAGGACATGTAAGTACAAATATGGTTTTATACAATTTTTCATAATAGATTATATTAATAATCATTCATATAGTCATGTTTTTGTTATTACTGGTACTTTTTTTACCTTTATCTTCCTTAAAAATAATTTTTTGTTGTTTTTTTTTTGAGTCCCACAATTTTCCTTGTCGTAAAGGGCATTTTGACCCTTTACACCTAGTAGAATAAGCCGAAGAGTCCATTAATGACTACATAGCTGTAAGTTGTTAATTGGCTCGGTGTAAACTGCAAATGAATGTAAGTTGTTAATAGGCTCAGTGTAAACTACGTGCAAATTATTGATTCCAATGGGATCTAAAACTAACCATCTGTTGCTGTAATTTGGTGAGTTCTTTTGTAAACTGCCAGAATGTGATATTCTTTTTGGCAGCCCAGCTAACGGCTATTGGCCAGTCAAAAATATATGACACCAGCTATGTAAACTCTGAGTTCATGTTATCTTTGTTTTTAGGAAGGTGTCAAATTTAAAGGATCCACTAGGGGGAGTTATTTGAAGTTTTTGTTATGTGATATCTGTTGAAAGTGATTTTTTGAGTAATACTTCTAGCTGAAGTTTAATAAGGTACAAAAAACTATTTTAAAGGGACAATCTAATGCAAAAATAGCATGTCCTTAAGGGATTAAATGCCCTATCATCCTGAGTTGCTGAACAAAAACAATAACTAACGTATTAAAAGCTAAACCTTAATTTACCAATAAATAAAAACTCAACAGAAAACTTGTAGGTAAGACCTGTCTGTCGTATTTATTATAAAACACCATCATAAAAAAACAGCAGATAACTCTTTAAATATCAATTAAAAAAAACATGTGGCGGCAATCGGAGCCTTAGTAAGAACCCCTGCAAAGACATGGTCACTTGATCAAATAGTTGAACAGCATGTTGAAACCTGGGGAGCCGAAACTACAGTCCTTGGGTCAATAGAGATAGGTCGATTACCCCCCATCAGGCCTTGGGTAACCTAAAGGTTCTCTTAAGGAGGAAACCAAAAACGTGGGGAAGCTTCCAGGAATATTCAGGAACAAGAGGAAGTAAGATCCTGTCCTAGACCTAAAAAAGGGTAAGTGCAGATCCTCCTCCCTAACTGCAACAAAGTTGCAACATTCACCCACAGCAGCACACTCAATTCCTAAGGGCCTTAACTCTTATGTATGCTCCGGGCTAAATTTACCCTACACTACATTAGTGACCCTAATTCACAGGGCTAGATTACGAGTGGAGAGCTATTTATTGCTCCCACTTGTGCTTAAACTCCGCTAGAAGTAAGATTTGTGTATTGGGTAGGGTGCATATTACAAGTTGAAAGTAAAATGTTTTCACTCGAACGCTAACCCGATGGGCACAAACAGCCAAACTTAGAATATCACGACCGCGTTAATGTATTCCCCCGTAAACTTCAATAGAGTGCGATAAGTGGGGAAAAACACCCAACAAAACGTACAAACCTGATCACATAGCAGAATATGTTCTATTTATTCTTAAATACATATTTCTGTGACCAGCCGAGAAGAGGAATTGGCTAAGAAAGGGGAGCGGCACTCCCACTTTATCCACAGTGATTGGTTGATATGTACAGTGAGCACTGCAAATGGTGAGCTGTATATAGATAGAGAGCTACAGTAAATTACCTAGACATTGGGGGCAATTAACTGGACTCCACATACCAATATTTAGTTATGGTGATATGTCACCTGGTATTTTTTTGGCTTTGAGTTGGATGATTGCTTCATGTTTGCTAATATGTTATGAATATATCTCTTGTTGTAAAACCCTACAGGTGTATTATTATATCTAGTCACTGGCTATATCAAGTGAACATTTCAGTTTGATTGTCTCTAGTGAAAAAGATGTGGGTATATTCTTTAGCACAGTGCTCAACTGGTTGTAAACATATTAAAATATATAAAAACAATAATAAGCAGTTCTGCAAATATGAAGCAGAGCACTCTTACCTCACCATAAAACCAGCGAGTTACAGTTGTATCTTACTGATAATTTAGGTCAAAACAATACATCAACTTTGTACCTTTTATTAAATATAAGCTGCAGTTTCCAATGATTCAATTTAATCCAGAATAAAAGATAGTGCTCTACTATTAAAGGGCAATATTACAAGTGGAGCGCTATTTAACACTCCCGCTCGAGCGTTAAAGGACAGTCAACACCCAACACAACATGATTCCATATTTTTAAAACCCAAATGAAGATCCGCCTGCACTGCCTCCCTTCTCTATTACCTCTATCCTTCTTCAAGTAATCCTTCACAATACATGCGTTAATCTGCTCGAAATATGGTCGCCTAACTCCCCCCACCATTACGTATTTCCCTTCTCTTTCAAGCCATCTGCCAATCATAATTCAATCCTGCGTCAGACTCTTCAAGCTCGTTCATGGATTTTCGCCCATGCGCAATTCGGTAGGAACCAAAAAAGCAGAACTTTATTCTGCACAATTATTGCTGACACCAAACACATGAATTAGCTGCTGCAAGTCCGATTTCGGATCTAAATTACAAATGCGCATGCGCGCTGACGTATGAAGAGCGTCATCAATACCTACATGGACGAGCTTGAAATGGCATAGAGATGGGGAAGAAGGATGAGGGGGAGGAGTTTGGCGGCCATATTTAGTGTAAATTAAACGATGTATCGTAAATGATTACTAGGACAATAATATAGGTAATGCAGAAGGGAGGCGGTGCAGGCGGATCTTCGTTTGGGTTTTAAAAATATAGAATCATGTTGTGTCGGGTGTTGACTGTCCCTTTAACTGCGCTAGAAGTTAGCTTTTTGGGCACATTAGGGTGCGCTCATATTATGAGTTTAAAGTAAACTGTTTCTGCTTGCGCGCTAACCTGACTAATATTTGCATATATATGTTCCAGCCAATCACATAACAGTATTCATATTGTGTGATGACCTTTACCTTTTTCTAGTTTCAGTTGGCAGCTAGATTTCTGCAACTGCTCTGTGAGCAACAGTTTTTTTGTTTTGTTTAAAATAATGGTTTTTATTGAGGTTAAATTTGAGACATACAAAGCAATGGAAATTGACATCTTGAACAAGAGAATAAAATAAGAAAACAACATTAGTACAATATTCTGAATATCCAGTGACTAATAAATTAATATAAAAGTGAGACAGCATGTAACCTGTATGCCGTCAATACTGTTGACCTTCTATAATAATCATGGGACTACATTTGGACCCTCTATATGGCATGTGTTGTAGCCGAAGGTGTTCTAACACTAAAGAGACCATTTAAGGATCTCTAATGATTTAACCTCAGTTTTAGTATGTAAGAAATACTGTGCAGATAGGCTAAGGATCTTAGCAAACTATGAAACTTTGTGAGATAGTCCAAACAAAACTATATGTAAATACGTTTAAACATAGGTCTATCAGCTATGCGCATGCATTTGAAAATATAATACATTTCTATGACCAGTCACTGTGATAGTTAGTTAGCAGGAGGAGTAGTCAATGCAGCTAGAGACACTTCAAGACTCTCCAATTGTAACAGAGAAGTACATTCACTCTTTTAGTACTAAGGAGTATAAGCAATATTTATAAAGTATGGCCCGTGGATTATATAGGTGCATAAGGTAGAAAGTTAAGCATACAATATGTTGGGAGAGTTATATGAAGAGATTTATCCAAGAGGTATCATAAGCTATGACTGAAATGAGTATTCAAAATTATGTGGCCAAAATAGCCCTTTTTCAAGTGCGTGGACATCTCTAAGGGTGTCTAACATTCAACCTAAAAATGTAGGAGTATGTGATGTAACAGAGCAAGAGCACACATAGCAGTAATTAGCTTAGTTAAACATGCCAAAGCTAAATCAAAAATCTTCACGTACAAAAAAATAAAAAAAAATAAAAATAAAAAAGGGGAACTCAATTGATTAAGTGCTAAACCTACCACAGTACATACAGCAATAAATGGGTCTATGGTCACATAAACATTATACACATAAGGAACTGTGAATAAAAACTTGAGTAAATATTCATGCGTTTCATCACAGATTAAGCTAGATATGTACAAACAGAATAAGCTGTATTATGCAAATAGCACTGATGTAGAGGCTAGCAGTGAGAGGATAAACAATGATATCCTAAGCTAAAGACAAGCTGTTAGACTGGCTCTGTAGTTAATACATCTATCTCAAGCAGACTGTTACACATCCTAAAAATTTAGACTAGGGTTATGCAGAAGTACAGTAATGGAGAGAAAATTGGAATACAAGGCATAGTAGTCTTTAATAGAGAGTCTCAGATTTACCCCACTCCAGTTCTTATTAAGAGACTGTAGCTCCTTGATACGCTGGGTTGAGCGTCAGATTCCCAGGTGAGTAGTGGCATATCCGTAGAGCAGGAGACTTTGGAAAGCATCAGAGTCACTGTGATACATTCTTTTTGCGGCCATGTTGCTTCCTGGGGTAGGGATGAATTTGGAAAAAGAGGACCCTTACGTGCATAGTCCTTAGACGAAACCTGTGCTGTGTTGTGGATCCGGGAAAATTTTAAAATCTCTTCTGAGACTGACGATCGGTTAGCTCCAGCCTCAGGGTTAGAGATCTTGTCAATCCAAGTTACAGCAATACTAGGCTCTCTTCCTACACTTGTTTTGCTAGGCAGTTGGTTGGAATCCAACTTCTCAGGGGTGTCCATTGACTCTGTGTGCTGTAACTCCCTGCTTCCAACCTCCATAGAGGAAACATTTTCCCCCACAGCTGGGCAGCCATCTGCATCCATCGTCAAGCCTTTCAGGTTAGATCCCAAAGTTTCGACCTCTTGTATACAGGCTGACAATATCTTATCCGGTTGGTGCGGAGGAGGGGAGAGGATCGCCACAAATATTTCCTCCAGTTTCTGGGCATGCTCCTGTAGCATCTCTTTCAGCTGCGTGAGTAGAAAGACTTCCTCCATTGTAAGTGAGTGTTTCTGCATGTAAAAGGCAGTCTAGAGTCACTTAACGTTTTACCTCAGGTTGCTGCACTAATCTACTCCTCTTAGATAAAGAGCTGCGCACTCAGGTACAGTTAGTTTGGGGACAATGTTAAGACTTCAGGTATTGGAGAAGGCCTCAAAAGATATAGTCCGGTACTGAGGGCTATTACGCCTCGTCGCAATCCAAAACCCTATATATCTCAGATCAGGACGCCAACAGCTAAGCTTCTTCACTATATTGAGAAGAATATATCTACTTCTGGTTGCCAGAATTAGTGAATTTTTAAAGAGAGCTGAAGGAGCTGAAGCCAAGTGCGACCACTAAGATGGCCGTCACCCGGAAGTCACGTGAGCAACAGTTTTTACTCACCTCTGCTGTTTTAATAAACCTGCACCTCTTTACCCTGCAACTGGCATCCAAGCTTTATTGGTACATATACTTCAGCAACACGATAAACAAACATTACACCGATGAATGCAAAAAGCCAAACTTAGATATCAAGTGTGCGTTCACGTATTCCCCCATAGAAGTCATTGAAGAAAAAAAAGTGAAAAAAACCTAGAATCCTACTCGCACACAAACCAGATTGCATATTCCCTTGTGTGCTAACCCGACATGAGAATATGAATATTTCACATTCCAATGTTCCTCACATAGCAGAATATTTTGGAATAAATAGGTATATATATATAGAGAACAGTGTGGAAGAAGGGCACTCTCAGGGTTTATATAGAGACAAATATTTTCTTTATTCTTAGAACATTAATACATGGTCGACGTTTCGGCCCTCAGTTGGGCCTTCATCAGGACAGGTATTATCTTTAAACTGCCGAGTGGCAGTAATCACAGATCCAAACAAGCAATCTGTTTGGATCTGTGATTACTGCCACTCGGCAGTTTAAAGATAATACCTGTCCTGATGAAGGCCCAACTGAGGGCCGAAACGTCAACCATGTATTAATGTTCTAAGAATAAAGAAAATATTTGTCTCTATATAAACCTTGAGAGTGCCCTTCTTCCACACTGTTCTCTAACTATCTCTCATAAGGATTGCTATTTAGGTATATATATATATATATATATATATATATATATATATATATATATATATATATAGAGAGAGAGAGAGAGAGAGAGATGCAAAAAAGAAGCACTCACTGAATTTTCTTCAAAATGTGGCAAAAGGTTTTAATGCAGTTTGTGACGTTTCGGGACAGCAACAGTCACTTCCTCTGACAAGTTAACACTGAGCAAAATCAGCCTTTAAATAGGCTCCCAAACACACTCCCCTCAGGATCAGCCAATCCAGGCTGAATCAAAGACACACCCCTATAGTGACCAATGAACATTAGTGATACATTTGTGCATATAACTGTTGTGAAATTATCGATCAGAAAACTAATTAAAAACAAGCCCCAAATGGATCCTATTGTTGGTAGTCATGTCCCCTTCACATAATCAAAATCATAACGGATCCTGAGTACACTAAAGTAATAAAATATGATCAAACTTAATCGTAGACTTTTAGCCAATCAGTCTTAATTTTGTATCAGACTCTGATACGTCATCTAATCTGCTCCCGGTACATGCCTATTGTTGCTAAGGACGCCCAGCTCTCCAACCTGCGTGTTATTAATGATCATTGCGCAAAGCATCTCAGCAGCTATCGGGGAACTAAAACTAAGTTCAATCACACAAAAAGTTGCAACAAAAATGTTACCAGCAAACATGTCACAAAGATCGGCTAACGTACTACCCACTGAGCGCAGTCACTATGTAACCCTCAGATCGCAATGGATCTCCATAACCTAGGAAAATCAGATGTCAAAACAATATCGAAAAATAATAAAGAAATAACAATAAGGAAATACCCCCATGTTTGACAAGATCTGCCGATTGCGTAAATATTCATAACCGCCAATGTGCTATGTGTGACAAATCGCCGTAAAAATAGTAATCACGATTGTCTACGTGCAAGTGTAAACAAAACGAAACCATCCAATGTAAAGCCGCCATGTCAGAGTGGGCGTGCAAACTGAGGCGTGTCCATGCCACGTATTGTGTATCTTGATTATATAGTGTGCCCTATCAGTAAGACCCACATAAAAACAAGCAATATACTAAAACAAAATTACTAATAAATAATACATACCCAAATATCAAAAGTGCCACATCTATCAAGTGTAAAAAATAACCAATAAGTTCACCACTATTCTCGAACTATCTCAATTTATTGAGAAAAAGCGTAACATAATCTCTACTGTGAAGAGAGTTTGTCAATTGGCTAAAAAAGCAGCATTCTACATAGATCCTATTACCCAAGTCACCAAACTACACCTAGCTTAAAAATTAAATGTTTATAAGAAATGTGTGAAATTGGAGTTCCAAATAAACTCCTACTAGGTTGAAACAAACCAATACTATGCAGGACATGACAAACCAGCAAGGGGATCCAACAAAAATTGTCTAATCACTCAAAAGAGTGATACATAAAAGTGTCAAAATAAAGTTAAAAAGTAACAAAAATTAAAATTAAAATTAAAAACAAATATTGGCACATGGAGGACTGGCAAAAACCAATAAATCATAGTGATATATTATCTTGGTATCCCAAGAATTACTGAACAGGACAACAGTCAACACCCTATGGGTCCTTACATTATTATAGTTTTTTGGTTCTTACATTATTATATTTTTTGGCTATCCCTGATATATACCAATCAATGTACAAATACATGTATGTTGCCAGATTATTAAGATTATCAGAGAAATGCATTAAAACCTTTTGCCACATTTTGAAGAAAATTCAGTGAGTGCTTCTTTTTTGCATCTCTACAATTCACTGTATAGCACCCTGATAGTTGTTGAACGTTGGTGAGAGTGCACATACACCCATCTTTGCTTGAATTTGAAACCCTTGTGCAGTGCACCCACATTAGGGTTGTCTTCACACCCGGATTACTTTTCCCCCTTGCTACATTCAGTCTGACACACCGTGAGGTCTGACAATATGACTAACAGAGAGGACATGGACAGCATGGATATAGAGGTTTCTACGAACCCCAGCGGCATGATACCTGAGGATAAAGATGAGGATATCTTCACCTTTACAGATGAGGATGCTGAGTTGATCCGCTTTGGTTCCATAGAGGAGCAACAAGTGGAGGAATCACTGCAAACCATGTATAATACACTTATCAAGCTAAAACAGAGAGATATAGGTTTAAACCTTCATGGAGCATACTTATCAGACTATCATAAAAAGAGGATGATACCGAGGGGCTTTAGAATTAGGAATATCCCCACCATTGGAAAGTCAAACAATGAATTTTGCATCAATTGGTGCAAAATACTCAATAAATGTTCATTTGATCTTATGCTACTAGTAAGTTTGGCCGTCTCCTGAAAGAAGTTAAGACCGAAATACAATCATTTGAACTTGAGAAACTGGGACTACTGGAATCAGATACCAATACTAATTGGTTGAGCAAGTTAAGCCTCCAGATCAAGACCTACAAACAGGATCTCATTGCCTTTAAAAACTGAAAATTACACACAGTTACACAGGATTATTCATACAAATCCATCTACAGATGGATGGTGTCACCGGAAGACAGGAGATCATATAGACCAAGAAGGGACCGTAGACATACCAAGAAGTCTATAGCTACGGTAGACACTAGTTCTGGAGACAGCTCAGGAACTGAAACACAACCAGAGGACATAATTGGTGCCAACAGGGGTGTCACTACTAGATCAAGAGGAAATAGAAATCAATGGGAGTCCGCCAACACGAATACAGCAGCACTACCCCCATTGGCAGCCCATCCATCTGCACATCGTTTTTTAGGAAGAGGTGGAGGCCACACACGAGGTGGGGGGGGGCATTGCCCGCCGTCATCATCAACAACGGAGACCATAGAAAACATAGTTTTCAACATCAGTTCACGTATACTATCTGGGACTGAAACAAATCTGTTAAACAAAGGCCTATCTTTTGTGCCCTCTTCGAAGATCAATGAATTCAATGTGCACATTGACATTCAGCGGTTTAGCAGAAATCTTAGATTAAAGGAATATTTTAATACCATTCTGGAACAAAGGGGTGACTTCAGAGCTAAAGGGTCTTTTGATCCATCCTCGAATAATCCTACTATTAGTACATTCACTGGATTTCTTTCCAAGAATATCAAGGATAGACCACATATGAGGATAAGAGACAATCTGACACAGGATGAAAGAGCGGCTCTTAAATCCTTAAGTGAGGATACTTCAATTGTGATACGCCCTGCCGATAAAGGTGGGGCCATTGTTATAATGGACGTATCATACTACAAGTCTGAAATCCTGGGACAGCTGACTGATGCAAAGACCTATTTACCCTTGGAGAGAGACCCCACCTCCAGATTAAAGAAGAAAATTGACACAATTTTGATTAAATACAAAGACCAAGAATTAATCACACAACAGGATTACAACTTTCTGCACCGGGAACATCCACTTGTTCCTCTATTCTACACCCTACCAAAGGTTCATAAAAATGCAACAAAACCCCCTGGGAGACCAATTGTCTCGGCTAGAGGGTCTCTACTTCAACCTCTAGCACAGTTTGTGGACTTTTAACCTTTGGTCAAATCAATGTCATCCTATATACAGGACTCTAATTATTTCATCACTAAGATCACTAAGTTGAGCAACATCACTGACCTTGACCTATTGGTCACTTTAGACATGTCAAGTCTATACACCGTAATCCCCCATGATTAAGGTATTATGGCAGTAACTCAGACTCTAAGAAAAGCAGCTTACATCGGCCCTTCAGAAGAAATATTAATTGATCTGCTCACTCTATGCCTCCCGGAGAATTACTTTCTATTTGACACCACATTCTACTAACAGATCTCTGGTACAGCGATGGGGTCGAATGTGGCCCCATCTCTGGCCAACTTGTTTATGGCGCAACACGAGTCACTCTCTATGAAGGTCTTTGAAGATAATCGTATCAGCTATTATTGTCGCTACATCGACGATCTGTTTTTGATATGGAGTGATGGTGAGAACAGCTTACTGGATTGGATTAATCACCTTAACTCATTGGCAAGTCCTATTAAATTCACACACACAGTCAGTAATAATAGTGTGGACTATTTGGATGTCAGGGTATTTAAAGTAGAAGGAAGACTGGGAAAGACCCTATTCCGCAAAGAAACTGATCGCAATTCACTATTGCATGCGAAAAGTTGCCATCAACCAAGCCTCATCCGTAACATCCCCAAGGCACAATACCAACGTGTAATAATGAACAATACCGATGAAACCGTATGTGAACAACAGCTACAAGAGATGACACAACGCTTTGCTCAAAGGGGATACAAACCAAGAGAGTTATTGGACATGAAGACTCTAGCACTTCAAACTGGAGATATAGCAGCCATCATACCTGCGGATATCACTAATCAACTCACTTTTGTGACCACATATTCCCCCGATGTAGTACCATTAACCCGGATGGTTAAAGAAGAATGGAAATTAATAGAAGCAGATCACACTTTACCATTTAAAGATTGGAAAGCACCAAGAATAGGCTTCAGAAGGGGCAGAAATCTTAGAGATTATCTGGTGAAAGCTGACATCAATCCTGAAGGTGGTTCACAAACATGGCTGAAAACAAAGAAAAAGGGATGCTATCGTTGCATCAGTTGTGTGACTTGTAGTGGGATGCTCACAGGCCCCCACTTCCATCATCCAGAAAGTAACAAAGTCTATGACATCAGATATTTCCTTACCTGCACTACCAAATTTGTGGTGTACCTCTTGAATTGCCCGTGTGGTAAATTCTACGTTGGCAAGACAAAAGATGACGCCAAAACCAGGATGGCCAATCACAGATCAAGCATCCGTCTGGCCATACGAAATGGTAAAGCAGACCAACTGGTGGCGAGGCACTTCCTAGAGGCGGGACTCTCAGTTAACGATCTGAGATTCAGACTTATCGATCATGTGCCAGTTCCCAGAAGAGGAGGAGACAGAGGCAACATGTTATTACGTAAAGAATCGAGATGGATCTATGAACTAGGGACACTATATCCCAGGGGTCTTAATACCCATACTGGATGGCAATGTTTTTTATGATTTTTTATGACATTCTATGAGAGTCCATGTGTGCATGAGTTCCTATGAGAGTCCATGTTTTCATGATGGTCTACGAAGACACATGAGAGTCCATGAACCTATACTAAGGAGCTGAGCCTCTCTACAACCTTTATTAATTATTGATTGGCCTAGGATGTCTAATTGATCTATGATCTTTACAAGTAACATCCAGTGAAGGCCCTTTATTCACAGAGAAGAGTAGTTACTATTTTTTGAGTATTTTTGATATTTTTCTCTATATATATCTTTTCTCTATTTATATATTTATTTATTTTTTTATTTTTTTTATTTTTCTGATTCTCATTTTCTTATTACTTTTTTTTTATATATTTTTCTATATTTTCATTTTTTTATATAATTTTTAATATATTTTTATTTTTTGACTGTTTGAATTTTTGACTGTTTTTGGTTTAAATTCATCTAAGTTCTTTATAAGTGACATCCAGTGAAGGCCCTTATCCATATAGAAGGGCAGCCTCTTTTCTGACTATTTCTCTGATAATCTTAATAATCTGGCAACATACATGTATTTGTACATTGATTGGTATATATCAGGGATAGTCAAAAAATATAATAATGTAAGAACCAAAAAACTATAATAATGTAAGGACCCATAGGGTGTTGACTGTTGTCCTGTTCAGTAATTCTTGGGATACCAAGATAATATATCACTATGATTTATTGTTTTTTGCCAGTCCTCCATGTGCCAATATTTGTTTTTAATTTTAATTTTTGTTACTTTATTTTGACACTTTTATGTATCACTCTTTTGAGTGATTAGCCAATTTTTGTTGGATCCCCTTGCTGGTTTGTCATGTCCTGCATAGTATTGGTTTGTTTCAACCTAGTAGGAGTTTATTTGGAACTCCAATTTCACACGTTTCTTATAAACATTTAATTTTTAAGCTAGGTGTAGTTTGGTGACTTGGGTAATAGGATCTATGTAGAATGCTGCTTTTTTAGCCAATTGACAAACTCTCTTCACAGTAGAGATTATGTTACGCTTTTTCTCAATAGATTGAGATCGTTCGAGAATAGTGGTGAACTTATTGGTTATTTTTTTACACTTGATAGATGTGGCACTTTTGATATTTGGGTATGTATTATTTATTAGTAATTTTGTATCTTGCTTGTTTTTATGTGGGTCTTACTGATAGGGCACACTATATAATCAAGATACACAATACGTGGCATGGACACGCCTCAGTTTGCACGCCCACTCTGACATGGCGGCTTTACATTGGATGGTTTCATTTTGTTTACACTTGCACGTAGACAATCGTGATTACTATTTTTACGGCGATTTGTCACACATAGCACATTGGCGGTTATGAATATTTACACAATCGGCAGATCTTGTCAAACATGGGGGTATTTCCTTATTGTTATTTCTTTATTATTTTTCGATATTGTTTTGACATCTGATTTTCCTAGGTTATGGAGATCCATTGCGATCTGAGGGTTACATAGTGACTGCGCTCAGTGGGTAGTACGTTAGCCGATCTTTGTGACATGTTTGCTGGTAACATTTTTGTTGCAACTTTTTGTGTGATTGAACTTAGTTTTAGTTCCCCGATAGCTGCTGAGATGCTTTGCGCAATGATCATTAATAACACGCAGGTTGGAGAGCTGGGCGTCCTTAGCAACAATAGGCATGTACCGGGAGCAGATTAGATGACGTATCAGAGTCTGATACAAAATTAAGACTGATTGGCTAAAAGTCTACAATTAAGTTTGATCATATTTTATTACTTTAGTGTACTCAGGATCCGTTATGATTTTGATTATGTGAAGGGGACATGACTACCAACAATAGGATCCATTTGGGGCTTGTTTTTAATTAGTTTTCTGATCGATAATTTCACAACAGTTATATGCACAAATGTATCACTAATGTTCATTGGTCACTATAGGGGTGTGTCTTTGATTCAGCCTGGATTGGCTGATCCTGAGGGGAGTGTGTTTGGGAGCCTATATAAAGGCTGATTTTGCTCAGTGTTAACTTGTCAGAGGAAGGGACTGTTGCTGTCCCGAAACGTCACAAACTGCATTAAAACCTTTTGCCACATTTTGAAGAAAATTCTTTTTTGCATCTCTACAATTCACCGTATAGCACCCTGATAGTTGTTGAACGTTGGTGAGAGTGCACATACACCCATCTTTGCTTGTATATATATATATATATATATATATATATATATATATATATATATATATATAGACAGGCACGAAATTGCACTCCCAATAACCAAAAGTCCTTATGTCCTGGGTGCAGCAAACAGAGTAGATAGAAATGCAAGACAAGCGCACTCCAAGGGACTTTTCAAAATCACTTTAATCAGTGTTAACGTTTTCGGACATAATATAGTCCGTCTTCAGACAAAAAAGTGTTTACACAGTACTTACCCAACACCCATTAAATACACCAAACAAGCAGTGAATTGACTCAGCTATATATATATATATATATATATATATATATATTTATTTAGAAATGCATAAAACATATTCTGCTATGAACAGAATATTGGAATATGAAATATTTACAGTAAATACATAGTTAAAACCTTTATTAAAGTGATGGTAAACTTTAGACTATTAGAATGTTGCAATAAAAATATATTAGTTTGCAAGTAAAACCATATAATATTTTTTTTTAAAGTGTATATATATTTCCTATAATCTAAAATGCCAAGTGTGTTTGTCCAAAGCTGTTATGCGCAGTAGAGACAGTACAAGGACAAACACACCTGGCCTTAGAGTCTTACATGATCTGCTGCGGCATGGTGACGGTGGGCGAAATTGGGCATGGCCGGACGTGAGCGAGGGCGAGGCCGGGGCTGGTCACGGTCGCTAAGAAAGAGAGAGAAAGGAAGGAGAGAGGGGGAGAGGGCAAAAGAGATGGGAAAGAGCTAAAGAGAGGGTAAGAGAGAGCAAAAGAGAGGGGAAAGAGCAAAAAAAAGGGGGGAGAGGGCAAAATAGAGGGGAAAGAGCAAAATAGAGGGAAGAGAGGGGGAGAGAGAGAGCAAAATAGAGGGGCAGAGAGAAAATAAGACGGGGAAAGAGAGAGAGCAAAAGAGAGAGAGCAAAAGAAGAGAGGGGGAGAGAGCAATAGAGAGGGGGAGAGAGCAAAAGAGGGGAGAGAGGGGGAGAGAGAGAAAAAGAGAGGGGGAGAGAGACAGCAAAAGAGAGGGGGGAGAGAGCGCAAAAGAGAGGGGGAGAGAGAGTGCACAAAAGAGAAGGGGAGAGAGAGCGCAAAAGAGAGGGGGAGAGAGAGCGCAAAAGAGAGGGGGAAGAGAGAGTGCAAAAGAGAGGGGGAGAGAGAGGGCAAAATAGAGGGGGAGAGAGAGAGCGCAAAAGAGAGGGGGAGAGAGAGAGCACAAAAAAGAGGCGGGAGAGGGAGCGCAAAAAAGAGGGGGAGAGAGTGCAAAAGAGAAGGGGAGAGAGAGAGCGCAAAAGAGAGGGAGAGAGAGAGCGCAATAGAGAGGGGGAGAGAGAGAGTGCAAAAGAGAGGGGAGAGAGAGAGAGAGCGTAAAAGAGGGGGGGTAGAGAGCGCAAAAGAGGGGGAGAGAGAGCGCAAAAGAGAGGGGGAGAGAGAGAGTGTAGAAGACAGGGGGAGAGAGAGAGTGCAAAAGAGAGGGGGAGAGAGTGCAAAAGAGAGGGGGGAGAGAGTGCAAAAGAGAGAGGGGAGAGAGAGAGCGCAAAAGAGAGGGGGAGAGAGAGAGCAATAGAGAGGGGGAGGGAGAGCGAGTAAGGGGTGAGACCGATGTACTGCAAAAAATGGCCCGTGTGAACGGGCTTTAGGACTAGTAATATAATAAAAGATTTATAATCCTAATTGGGATTGTCTGTGCCTCTGCCCCCCTTCATTTCCTCTTTTGGCTGGGCTGTGATGTAAAGAGCAGTCCCACCCGATCTCTACATAGGCTTTCTAAGGGCTTTAAAGGTGCTGGACTTCGAGATTGTCAAATGACACACATGTGGATTTGATGTTCACTGGATTTGTCATTAAAAAAAGAGTTCATCCATGTGGGCCGGCATAACGTTGTCATAGAAGCATTATCATATGCACTGATTTAACCCTTTCACAGATGGATTAAAAACAAAAAAAAGGTACAAATATACCTTTTTAATGGCAAAGATTACATTTATGGCATATTATTATTTAAAGTTTACCATCACTTTAAATATGAATATTGCATAAACATCTAAACTGAAAAGGGCTCCAATGCACTTATATATATGTCTTATGTGTGTACATATATTTATTTATATGTTTATATATGTATAAATACATATGTACAAATATATAGACATATATATACATAAATAAATATATATATATACTTTATATATATATTTAGGCATGTATATGTATGTCTATGTTATCCCTTTGCCTGTCTTTCTAACACCTGAGATATCTTTGAGCCCTTTAAACTTTTGTTTGCAATATTTTTTTTTAAATAATTTATAATAGATGGTGTTAATATGAGTGTAACTGTAAGCTGTAATGTATTTTTGATGTTTTTTGTGACATTGAACATGTGCTAACCCAACGCGTGTTAACTTGACTTGCGCTTATGTGATCGTGTTTACTTTCAACTTGTAATATGAGAGATAAACCCGCTATAATCCCCATATCGCTCGCACGCAAACGTAATCTGGCTCATATCTTTGAGCCCTTATAACTCTTGTGTGCAATATTTTTTTTTAAAATAATTTTTAATAGAAGGTGTTATTATGATTGTATGTGTACTTTGTAAAGTATTTTTGATGTGTTTTGTGACATTTTTTTGTTTTGCGAAACAGTTAACCATAGCTCTGAAGATCTGCTAACTGGACGCGCGTTAACGTGAATTGCGCTCAATCGATCGCGTTTACTTTCAGCTTATAATACAAGCAATAAGCCCAATGCATGCCACTTGTAATCTAGCGCTAAATATGTTTTTTTTATTTTTATTTGTGCACCCTTTATGAATCAGGAAGTTTAAAGGGACACTGAACCCACATTTTTTCTTTCATGATTCAGATAGAGCATGCAATTTTAAGCAACTTTCTATTTGACTCCTATTATCATTTTTTCTTCGTTCTCTTGCTATCTTTATTTGAAATAAAAGGCATCTAAGCTATTTGTTTGGTTCAGAACCCTGCAAAGCACTTGTTCATTGGTGGATGAATGTATCTACCAATAAGCAAGTACAACCCAGGTTGTTCACCAAAAATGGGCCGGCATCTAAACTTACATTCTTGCATTTCAAATAACGATATTAAGAGAATGAAGAAAATTTGATAATAGTAGTAAATTAGAAAGTTGCTTAAAATTGTATGCTCTATCTGAATCATGAAAGAAAAAATTTGGTTCAGTGTCCCTTTAAGTTGACTTCCATGCCCCTTTTAAGTTATCTTACAATGTTATAAAAAACTGTAAGACTTGTGTCATTATAGCAGATGATGTTTTATGAGGGTTATGATTTTAGTGTATTGAATTACAGGTTCCTGACACAGAACTGCAGAAGGCAAGGTGTGCAGGGGAACATTATATCAAATGTCTCAAAAGTTTGGAATTTCAGTTCTAAACTTGCAGGAACGCACATAGCAAACCACATATTAGATGCAGGAAGTTAACCCTTGTATTATTACTGGTAATACAGGTTGAATTCATGCATTGTGGGGGTTACTATATTGTGATTTTTGGGCAAATTTCACCTACATACAGCTGTCGAGATAATTCATTTAGACCAGCTTGTTTAAAATGTTTATAACATTTCACAAGAATTGTGAGAGAGCTTCCGATATACTCTGGGATCTGCCCTGTCCCTTACAATTTATGAAACTCTATTTTATTTTACAATATAAAAAATAAAAAGTGCAATGTAATTTTTAAAAGATACACAGAAATACACAAAGTATGATCCTAATTTGTGACACAGAAATACAATCAGAAGTTGGAAAAACACTACTGGATCTAAATTTATATGTATTAAAATATAAAATAATGCAAAGTTAAAAAGTAATAATGCTGAAAGGACCCAATCTAAAGTGTATAGCAATATAAAATACAATACACAAAGTGTAAGTGTAACAAAACTCTCATATCATGCAGCACTATACTCCTTGGGCTTGTCTCCCCTTCACATAAAGAAATGCAGGTAACACCCCTTAGAGAATTATAGTAAAATTTGCCTGTACATAATCTTGTAAGAGATATTGCAGTGATGGAGGGTTCTATCTTTTGAGCATTCAGTGAGTTCAGCCCCTGTGAAGTCTGCACTACAATTTCCCTCCAAACAGGGGCTCGATCCGATAAAAATCGTCGCCTGCAAAAGCTGGCGACGCCAATATTTGCGCTGGTTTGGTATCACATATACGGCGTAACCTAGAAGTTACGCACGTATATTTCTGCCGTCGCCCGTAGTTTTTTGGGCCATAGGCAGGTATACCAAACCAGCGCAGTTTGGTATCCAATATACAGCATAAGGACTTACGTGGCGAAAATGGAGAAATCTTACTCCATTTTCACCTCGCCACAAAAAGCAGCCATAAGAAGCCTTACGCTGACTATTGGAGCCCCGTAACTCCCTAAACTAGCTGCTAAATAAACCTAACACCTAACGCATGCGCAATGTCTATCTACCTGTCAACCGCGATCCCCCGCCACAATCCCTAATAAAGTATTTAACCCCTAAACCGCCGCCATTTACATAAACTAACCCCCTACTGTGAGCCCCTAAAACCGCCATCATCTAACTGATCTATCCCATACTGTGAGCCCCTAAAACCGCCACCATCTAACTGATCTATCCCCTAATGTGAGCCCCTAAAACCGCCACCATCTAACTGATCTATCCCCTAATGTGAGCCCCTAAAACCGCCACCATCTACCTGATCTATCCCCTAATCTGACCCCTTACACCGCCGCCAGCTATATTAATATTATTAACCCCTAATCTAATATCCATAAAGTAATAAGCTCTATTACCAGCCCTTAAAAGGGCCTTTTGCGGGGCTTTGCCCCAAAGTTAACAGCTCTTTTGCCCTATGACCTGCCCTCCCTACACCGCCGCCACCTATATTAATGGTATTAACCCCTAATGTAAGCCCCTTACACCGCCGCCATCTATATTAAAATTATTAACCCCTAATTTAATCTACCTACCCCGCTGCCAGCTATATTATCTATATTAACCCTAAGTATATTATAGTTAATATAGTTATTACATTATATATATTAACTATATTAACCCTAATTATATTAGGGTTAATATAGTTAATACAGGGAGTGCAGAATTATTAGGCAAATGAGTATTTTGACCACATCATCCTCTTTATGCATGTTGTCTTACTCCAAGCTTTATAGGCTCGAAAGCCTACTACCAAATAAGCATATTAGGTGATGTGCATCTCTGTAATGAGAAGGGGTGTGGTCTAATGACATCAACACCCTATATCAGGTGTGCATAATTATTAGGCAACTTCCTTTCCTTTGGCAAAATGGGTCAAAAGAAGGACTTGACAGGCTCAGAAAAGTCAAAAATAGTGAGATATCTTGCAGAGGGATGCAGCACTCTTAAAATTGCAAAGCTTCTGAAGCGTGATCATCGAACAATCAAGCGTTTCATTCAAAATAGAAGCGTGTGGAAAAACCAAGGAAAAACCAAGGTGCAAAATAACTGCCCATGAACTGAGAAAAGTCAAGCGTGCAGCTGCCAAGATGCCACTTGCCACCAGTTTGGCCATATTTCAGAGCAACATCACTGGAGTGCCCAAAAGCACAAGGTGTGCAATACTCAGAGACATGGCCAAGGTAAGAAAGGCTGAAAGACGACCACCACTGAACAAGACACACAAGCTGAAACGTCAAGACTGGGCCAAGAAATATCTCAAGACTGATTTTTCTAAGGTTTTATGGACTGATGAAATGAGAGTGAGTCTTGATGGGCCAGATGGATGGGCCCGTGGCTGGATTGGTAAAGGGCAGAGAGCTCCAGTCCGACTCAGACGCCAGCAAGGTGGAGGTGGAGTACTGGTTTGGGCTGGTATCATCAAAGATGAGCTTGTGGGGCCTTTTTGGGTTGAGAATGGAGTCAAGCTCAACTCCCAGTCCTACTGCCAGTTTCTGGAAGACACCTTCTTCAAGCAGTGGTACAGGAAGAAGTCTGCATCCTTCAAGAAAAACATGATTTTCATGCAGGACAATGCTCCATCACACGCGTCCAAGTACTCCACAGCGTGGCTGGCAAGAAAGGGTATAAAAGAAGAAAATCTAATGATATGGCCTCCTTTTTCACCTGATCTGAACCCCATTGAGAACCTGTGGTCCATTATCAAATGTGAGATTTACAAGGAGGGAAAACAGCACACCTCTCTGAACAGTGTCTGGGAGGCTGTGGTTGCTGCTGCACGCAATGTTGATGGTGAACAGATCAACACACTGACAGAATCCATGGATGGCAGGCTTTTGAGTGTCCTTGCAAAGAAAGGTGGCTATATTGGTCACTGATTTGTTTTTGTTTTGTTTTTGAATGTCAGAAATGTATATTTGTGAATGTTGAGATGTTATATTGGTTTCACTGGTAAAAATAAATAATTGAAATGGGTATATATTTGTTTTTTTGTTATGTTGCCTAATAATTATGCACAGTAATAGTCACCTGCACACACAGATATCCCCCTAAAATAGCTAAAACTAAAAACAAACTAAAAAACTACTTCCAAAAATATTCAGCTTTGATATTAATGAGTTTTTTTGGGTTCATTGAGAACATGGTTGTTGTTCAATAATAAAATTAATCCTCAAAAATACAACTTGCCTAATAATTCTGCACTCCCTGTATAGTTACTATAGTATTTATATTAACTATATTAACTCTATCTAACCCTAACACCCCTAACTAAATTCTTATTAAATAAATCTAATTTCTTCTGTTAAGTGTGATCAGTCCACGGGTCATCATTACTTGTGGGGATATTAACTTCTCCCCTACAGGAAGTGCAAGAGGATTCACCCAGCAGAGTTGCTATATAGCTCCTCCCCTCTACGTCACCTCCAGTCATTCTCTTGCACCCAACGACTAGATAGGATGTGTGAGAGGACTATGGTGATATATTTAGTTTTTATATCTTCAATCAAAAGTTTGTTATTTTATAATAGCACCGGAGTGTGTTATTCCTTCTCTGGTAGAATTTGAAGAAGAATCTACCTGAGTTTTTCTATGATTTTAGCCGGAGTAGTTAAGATCATATTGCTGTTTCTCGGCCATCTGAGGAGAGGTAAACTTCAGATCAGGGGACAGCAGGCAGATTAATCTGCAAAGAGGTATGTAGCAGTTTATTATTTTCTGACATGGAATTGATGAGAAAATCCTGCCATACCGTTATAATGTAAACTCAGCCTTGAATGCAGTAGATGTAGCTGATATCAGGCTGTCATGTATGTATATTTTACACTTCAGTTTTCTGGGAAATGGTACTTCTCTGGCTTTTAATCTGTATACATAGACTTAACCTATTTTGCAGGGACTTGCAATAGGTTTTAAATGACAATTAATTATTGAGGTAAAACGTTTTTTTGCTGGCATGTAAAAACGTTTTTTTCTCTGAGGTACTGGGTGAAAAAATGTTTTGGGCACTTTTTTTCCACTTGGCAATAGTTTTGATTTAAATTAGAGCAGTTCACTGATCCCTCTCACTGTTATGTGTGTGGGGGAGGGGCCATTTTGGTGCTTTCACTATGCATCAGAAAAACTCAGTCAGAGGTTCATTTTCTTCCTGCATGATCCGGTTCATCTCTACAGAGTTCAGGGATCTCAAGAGTCTTTTCTGAGGGAAGTAATCATTCACAGCAGAGCTGTGCTGATTGTATTGACTGTGATATAAAAAACGTTTATTTGTGTATTTTTTTCTGCTGCCTGGGTTAGTTATCATTTGCTGAGGGGAACAATCCTTTGCTAAAACTGTATATTCTGACAAAGATTGATGCTATAACTTAATTATTTTATCTGTTATAATATTTTCTGTGCTTCTTAAAGGCACAGTTCGTTTTCATATTATTTGTAAATTACTTTGAAAAGTATTTCCAAGTTGCTGTTTATTTGCTAGTGTGTTAAACATGTCTGATTCAGAGGAATATCTCTGTGCTATATGTGTTAATGCCAAAGTGGAGCCCAATAGAAATTTATGTACTAAATGTATTGATGCTACTTTAAAAAATAGTCAATCTGTACAAATTGAACATATTTCACCAAACAACGAGGGGAGAGTTATGCCGACTAACTCGCCTCACGTGTCAGTACCTGCATCTCCCGCTCAGGAGGTGCGTGATATTGTAGCGCCGAGTGCATCTGGGCGGCCATTACAAATCACATTACAAGATATGGCTACTGTTATGACTGAAGTTTTGGCTAAACTACCAGAACTAAGAGGTAAACGTGATCACTCTGGGATGAGAACAGAGTGCGCTGATAATGCAAGGGCCATGTCTGATACTGCGTCACAGTTTGCAGAACGTGAAGACGGAGAGCTTCATTCTGTGGGTGACGGTTCTGATCCAAATAAACTGGACTCAGACATTTCAAATTTTAAATTTAAGCTTGAGAACCTCCGTGTGTTACTAGGGGAGGTATTAGCGGCTCTGAATGATTGTAACACAGTTGCAATCCCAGAAAAAATGTGTAGGTTGGATAAATATTTTGCGGTACCGACGAGTACTGACGTTTTTCCTATACCTAAGAGACTTACTGACATTGTTACTAAGGAGTGGGATAGACCCTGTGTGCCTTTCTCACCCCCTCCTATATTCAGAAAAATGTTTCCAATAGACGCCGCCACACGGGACTTATGGCAAATGGTCCCTAAGGTGGAGGGAGCAGTTTCTACTTTAGCTAAGCGTACCACTATCCCAGTGGAGGATAGCTGTGCTTTTTCAGATCCAATGGATAAAAAATTAGAGGGTTACCTTAAGAAAATGTTTGTTCAACAAGGGTTTATATTGCAACCTCTTGCATGTATTGCGCCTGTCACGGCTGCAGCAGCATTTTGGTTTGAGTCTCTGGAAGAGACACTTCAATCATCCACACTAGATGACATCACACACAAACTTAAATTCCTTAAGTTAGCTAATTCATTTATTTCAGATGCCGTAGTACATTTAACTAAACTTGCGGCTAAAAATTCAGGATTCGCCATTCAGGCACGCAGAGCTCTGTGGCTAAAATCCTGGTCAGCTGATGTTACGTCTAAATCTAAATTGCTTAATATTCCTTTCAAAGGGCAGACCTTATTCGGGCCCGGCTTGAAAGAGATTATTGATGACATTACAGGAGGTAAAGGTCATGCCCTGCCTCAGGACAAGGCCAAAGCCAAGGCTAGACAGTCCAATTTTCGTTCCTTTCGTAATTTCAAAGCAGAAGCAGCATCAACTTCCTCTGCACCAAAACAGGAAGGAGCTGTTGCTCGCTACAGACAAGGCTGGAAACCTAACCAGTCCTGGAACAGGGGCAAACAGGCCAGAAAACCTGCTGCTGCCCCTAAGACAGCATGAATTGAGGGCCCCCGATCCGGGACCGGATCTAGTGGGGGGCAGACTTTCCCTCTTCGCCCAGGCTTGGGCAAGAGATGTTCAGGATCCCTGGGCGTTAGAGATCATATCTCAGGGATACCTTCTGGACTTCAAATCCTCTCCCCCAAGAGGGAGATTTCATCTGTCAAGGTTGTCAACAAACCTAACAAAGAAGGAAGCGTTTCTACGCTGCGTACAAGATCTTTTATTAATGGGAGTGATCCATCCAGTTCCGCGGTTGGAACAAGGACAAGGGTTTTACTCAAATCTGTTTGTAGTTCCCAAAAAGAGGGAACCTTCAGGCCAATCTTGGATTTAAAGATCCTAAACAAATTCCTAAGAGTTCCATCGTTCAAGAAGGAAACTATTCAAACAATTTTGCCCATGATCCAAGAGGGTCAGTACTTGACCACTGTGGATTTAAAGGATGCTTACCTTCACATACCGATTCACAGAAGTCATTACCGGTATCTAAGGTTTGCCTTTTTAGACAGGCATTACCAGTTTGTAGCTCTTCCATTCGGACTGGCTACGGCTCCAAGAATCTTCACAAAGGTTCTGGGCACTCTTCTGGCGGTACTAAGACCGCGAGGAATTTCAGTAGCTCCGTACTTAGACGACATACTGATACAAGCTTCAAGCTTTCAAACTGCCAAATCTCATACAGAGATAGTACTGGCATTTCTAAGGTCGCATGGATGGAAAGTGAACGAAGAGAAAAGTTCTCTCTTTCCACTCACAAGAGTTCCCTTCCTGGGGACTCTGATAGATTCTGTAGAAATGAAGATTTACCTGACAGAGGACAGGTTAACAAAACTTCAAAATGCATGCCGTGTCCTTCATTCCATTCAAGAGACCAGAAATTCTCTTCTATGGTGGCTTTATCGGCCACATCTGTCCAGGGGAATGCCATTCAGCAGGCCAGACTGGTCAATTGTAACAACAGACGCCAGCCTACTAGGTTGGGGCGCTGTCTGGAATTCTCTGAAGGCTCAGGGACTATGGAATCAGGAGGAGAGTCTTCTTCCAATAAACATTCTGGAATTGAGAGCAGTCCTCAATGCTCTTCTGGCTTGGCCCCAGTTAGCAACTCAGGGGTTCATCAGGTTCCAGTCGGACAACATCACGACTGTAGCTTATATCAACCATCAGGGAGGGACAAGAAGCTCCCTAGCAATGATGGAAGTATCGAAGATAATTCGCTGGGCAGAGTCTCACTCTTGCCACCTGTCTGCAATCCACATCCCGGGAGTGGAGAACTGGGAGGCGGATTTCTTAAGTCGTCAGACTTTTCATCCGGGGGAGTGGGAACTTCATCCAGAGGTCTTTGCCCAAATACTTCCACGTTGGGGCAAACCAGAGATAGATCTCATGGCGTCTCGACAGAACGCCAAGCTTCCGCGCTACGGGTCCAGATCCAGGGATCCGGGAGCGGTCCTGATAGATGCCTTGACAGCACCATGGACCTTCAGGATGGCTTATGTGTTTCCACCTTTCCCGATGCTTCCTCGATTGATTGCCAGAATCAAACAGGAGAAAGCATCAGTGATTCTAATAGCGCCTGCATGGCCACGCAGGACTTGGTATACAGATCTGGTGGACATGTCATTCTGTCCACCTTGGTCGTTACCTCTGAAACAGGACCTTCTGATTCAGGGTCCTTTCAAACATCAAAATCTAACTTCTCTGAAGCTGACTGCTTGGAAATTGAACGCTTGATCTTATCAAAGCGTGGTTTTTCTGAGTCAGTTATTGATACCTTAATACAGGCTAGGAAGCCTGTCACCAGAAAGATTTACCATAAAATATGGCGTAAATACCTATATTGGTGCGAATCCAAAGGTTACTCTTGGAGTAAGGTTAGGATTCCTAGGATATTGTCTTTTCTACAAGAAGGTTTAGAAAAGGGGTTATCCGCTAGTTCCTTAAAGGGACAGATCTCAGCTCTGTCCATTCTGTTACACAAGCGTCTGTCAGAAGTTCCAGACGTTCAGGCTTTTTGTCAGGCTTTGGCCAGGATTAAACCTGTGTTTAAAGCTGTGGCTCCACCATGGAGTTTAAACCTTGTTCTTAACGTTTTACAGGGTGTTCCGTTTGAACCCCTTCATTCCATTGATATAAAGTTGTTATCTTGGAAAGTTCTATTTTTAATGGCTATTTCCTCGGCTCGAAGAGTCTCTGAGTTATCAGCCTTACATTGTGATTCTCCTTATTTGATTTTTCACTCGGATAAGGTAGTTCTGCGTACTAAGCCTGGGTTCTTACCTAAGGTAGTCACTAACAGGAATATCAATCAGGAGATTGTTGTTCCATCCTTGTGCCCAAATCCTTCTTCGAGGAAGGAACGTCTTTTGCACAATCTGGATGTAGTTCGTGCCCTTAAATTTTATTTACAGGCAACTAAAGATTTTCGACAAACGTCTTCCCTGTTTGTCGTTTACTCTGGTCAGAGGAGAGGTCAAAAAGCTTCTGCTACCTCTCTCTCTTTTTGGCTTCGTAGCATAATTCGTTTAGCTTATGAGACTGCTGGACAGCAGCCTCCTGAAAGAATTACAGCTCATTCCACTAGAGCTGTGGCTTCCACTTGGGCCTTTAAGAATGAGGCCTCTGTTGAACAGATTTGCAAGGCTGCAACTTGGTCTTCGCTTCATACTTTTTCCAAATTTTACAAATTTGACACTTTTGCTTCCTCGGAGGCTATTTTTGGGAGAAAGGTTCTTCAGGCAGTGGTTCCTTCTGTATAAAGAGCCTGCCTATCCCTCCCGTCATCCGTGTGCTTTTGCTTTGGTATTGGTATCCCACAAGTAATGATGACCCGTGGACTGATCACACTTAACAGAAGAAAACATAATTTATGCTTACCTGATAAATTCCTTTCTTCTGTAGTGTGATCAGTCCACGGCCCGCCCTGTTTTTTAAGGCAGGTAAATATTTTTTAAATTATACTCCAGTCACCACTACACCCTTGGCTTCTCCTTTCTCGTTGGTCCTTGGTCGAATGACTGGAGGTGACGTAGAGGGGAGGAGCTATATAGCAACTCTGCTGGGTGAATCCTCTTGCACTTCCTGTAGGGGAGCAGTTAATATCCCCACAAGTAATGATGACCCGTGGACTGATCACACTACAGAAGAAAGGAATTTATCAGGTAAGCATAAATTATGTTTTATATTATAAACTAAAATATTCCTATTTAAATCTAAATTCTTACCTATAAAATAAACCCTAAGATAGCTACAATATAATTAATAATTACATTGTAGCTATATTCGGGTTTATATTTATTTTACAGGTAAATTGTTAATTATTTTAACTAGGTATAATAGCTATTAAATAGTTATTAACTATTTAATAGCTACCTAGTTAAAATAATTACCCAATTACCTGTAAAATAAATCCTAACCTAAGTTACAAATGCACCTACACTATCAATAAATTAAATAAACTACAAATATCTATCTAAAAATACAATTAAATAAACTAAACTAAATTACAAAAAAAAACAAACACTAAATTACAAAAAATAAAAAAAAGATTACAAGATTTTTTAAGCTAATTACACCTATTCTAAGCCCCATAATAAAGCCCCCCAAAATAAAAAAAATTCCCTACCCTATTCTAAATTAAAAAAAGTTCAAAGCTCTTTTACCTTACCAGCCCTTAAAAGGGCCTTTTGTGGGGGCATGCCCCAAAGAAAACTGCTCTTTTGCCTGAAAAAAAAACACAATACCACCCCCCAACATTACAACCCACCACCCACATACCCCTAATCTAACCCAAACCCCCCTTAAATAAACCTAACACTACTCCCCTGAAGATCTCCCTACCTTGTCTTCACCACACCGGGCCGATCTCCTCATCCTATCCGGGCGATGTCTTTATCCAAGTGGCAGCAAAGTCTTCTTCCATCCAGCAGCATCTTCCATCAAGCGGCATCTTCAATCTTCATTCGTCGCTCCTCCAACGCGGAGCATCCATCCCGGCCGACGACTGAACGACGAATGAGGTACCTTTAAATGACGTCATCCAAGATGGCGTCCGTCGAATTCCGATTGGCTAATAGGATTCTATCAGCCAATCGGAATTAAGGTAGAAAAATTTGATTGGCTGATTGAATCAGCCAATCAGATTCAAGTTCAATCCGATTGGCTGAACCAATCAGCCAATCAGATTGAACTTGAATCTGATTGGCTGATTCAATCAGCCAATCAGATTTTTCTACCTTAATTCCGATTGGCTGATAGAATCCTATCAGCCAATCGTAATTCGACGGATGCCATCTTGGATGACATCATTTAAAGGTACCTCATTCGTTGTTCAGTCGTCGGCCGGGATGGATGCTCCGTGACGGAGGAGCGACGAATGCAGATTGAAGATGCCGTTTGATGGAATATGCTGCCAGATGGAAGAAGACTTTGCTGCTGCTTGGATAAAGACATCGCCCGGATCGGATGAGGAGTTCGGCCCGGTGTGGTGAAGACAAGGTAGGGAGATCTTCAGGGGGGTAGTGTTAGGTTTATTTAAGGGGGGTTTGGGTTAGATTAGGGGTATGTGGGTGGTGGGTTGTAATGTTGGGAGGTGGTATTGTGTTTTCTTTTTCAGACAAAAGAGCAGTTTTCTTTGGGGCATGCCCCCACAAAAGGCCCTTTTAAGGGCTGGTAAGGTAAAAGAGCTTTGAACTTTTTTTAATTTAGAATAGGGTAGGGAATTTTTTTTTATTTTGGGGGGCTTTATTATTTTATTAGGGGGCTTAGAATAGGTGTAATTATCTTAAAAATCTTGTAATCTTTTTTTATTTTTTGTAATTTAGTTTAGTTTATTTAATTGTATTTTTAGATCGATATTTGTAGTTTATTTAATTTATTGATAGTGTAGGTGTATTTGTAACTTAGGTTAGGATTTATTTTACAGGTAATTGGGTAATTATTTTAACTAGGTAGCTATTAAATAGTTAATAACTATATAATAGCTATTATACCTAGTTAAAATAATTAACAATCTACCTGTAAAATAAATATAAACCCTAACATAGCTACAATGTAATTATTAATTATATTGTAGCTATCTTAGGGTTTATTTTATAGGTAAGTATTTAGATTTAAATAGGAATATTTTAATTAATAATATTAATATTAGATTTATTTTAATAAGAGTTTAGTTAGGATGTTAGAGTTAGATAGGGTTATTATACTTAATATATATATATATATATATATATATATATATATAATATAATATAATAACAATATTAACTATATTAACCCTAATATAATTAGGGTTAATATAGTTAATATAGCTGGCGGCGGTGTAGGGGGATTAGATTAGGGGTTAATACATTTATTATAGGTGGCCGCGGTGTAGGGGATGTAGATTGTAGGCAAAAGAGCAGTTTACTTTGTGACAAAGCCCCGCCAAAAGCCCTTTTAAGGGCTGGCAAAAGAGCTGAATTCTTTGGGGCATGCCCCGCAAAAAGCCCTTTTAAGGGCTGGCAAAAGAGCTGTTACTTTGGGGCAATGCCATGCAAAAAGCCCTTTTCAGGGCTATTTGTAGGGTTAGACTTAGGTTTAGTGGTAGGGATAGTTTTGTATTTTAGGGGTTAAATAATTTAATATAGATGGCGGCGGGGTAGGGGGATTAGATTAGGGGTTAATAATTTTAAAATAGATAGCGGCGGGGTAGGGGGTTCACTTTAGGGGGTAGGTAAGGTAGATGGCGGCGGTGTTAGGGGCTCACTTTAGGGGGTTATAGATTTAATATAGCTGGCGGCGGTTTAGGGGTTAATAACTTTATTAGGTTGCGGCAGGGTTTGGGAGCGGCGGTTTAGGGGTTAATACATATTTTATTGTTAGGATAGAGAGGGGGGATAGCGGATAGAGGGTTAGACGTGTTGGGCTATGTTTAGGAGGCGTGTTAGACAGTGCGGGTGATTTAGACTTTAGTCAGGTTTTGCAGGCGCCGGCAGTTTCTAACGTGGCGCAAGTCACTGGCGACGCCAGAAATTTGTACTTGCACAGATTTCTGGACATCGCTGGTTTATCCGACTTACGGCACATTAGCATCTGACGGCACCGTATATTGGATAGCTCGAGATGCGAGCTGAAACTGCGGGCGGCGCGGGTTCCCTCGCTTGCGCCGCAAACTACGCCGTATATCGGATCGCGCCCCAGGAGAATATTTTATCATCAGGCGTTTTATCTGACTGTTTGAGGTTTTTGTTACCAATATTTTTGTATTGTGTTTCTTGTGTTTTCATTTCCCTGTACATAGCACTTTTCACTTCAGACATTTATTTAGCTTCTGTACTTGATCCTCTTCCACTAAGCTATTCCCCCAATTTGCCACATACAATCTCCCCCAACTTGTCCCACACTTCCCTCATTCTCATTTGATTGTCAGACTTTTACAGAGCAGGGAGCTGTGATTATTACCATTAAAAACTTGTCTCTTTTAAATGAACAATCTAAGGCAGGAAGTAAATTCTCTAATTTGTTAGATCATGTTATTTTTGCATCACTAACCTTAGATAAGTATTTGTTTAAAAGGACATAAAACGCCTCTTGATTTTGTGCATAAACTGTGCTTTGTTTAAACAAGTTGGACACATAGGTAAAGTCTAGTAAATATAAAACTAGTATTTTCTATTGACCCCCAACTGGGTATGAATGAATAAGAATCAAAGGATACCAATAGAATGAAGAAATTCTATTATAAAAGTAAATTGGAAAGTTGTTTAAAACTGTATTTTCTGAAATATGAAAGAAAAAAAAGAGTTTAATCTCCTTTTTATGTAATGTTTAATAATAAAAATTAAAGGTAGAAATGTTAATTTTATCAAAAATAAATGTAGCTTTGTGTGGAGTCTCCATTCACTGAATGTAGCACCTAAGGCAGAACTTTTGGGATTGTCACAGGTGGGAAAGTTTGTCTTGTCCCTCCAGCAGCTTCCCCATCAGGGCAAATGTCCTGGTTTCTAGGGACATCTCAGCTCTGCCGACAGCATGCCCTGACTCCACCCAACCCTCCCATTCAACCACATTCTTGTATTTGCAACGTCTATCATGGCTCCTCCCACAAAACACCCATGGACCAGTGCCCACAAATTCTCCTCACCTCCCTGTCCCATAAAGCTCTAGGAGATATGCTAAGGGTTGGATTGTCTGTATGTCAGTTATTAAAGCTGATCTTTTAAGCCAGTGGTTCTCAAAAATGTTTAGACTGTGGAACACTTGGTAATGTCACAGGACAACTCTCATAGTCATCTGTGCTCACTCCCGTTGCAGCACAGTGAGTAGCATGGACCCCGAACCCTGGATCAGTTATATAGTGTGCTTATATACAGAAAGCGAAGCGCTCAACCAGGAACAAACAATGGCTCAGTAGCTTTCTGGTGATTCACCACCTGGAAGCAGCCTCTTTTAGCCCAATTGTGTTTTCACAGAGGGGTCACTTACTCAGCGACGTAGTATGACTGGGCTGAGAATGCTGCTTACTTTACAATGATCATTTTATCGCTGGTTTGTTACTCCTTGCGGGTGCACTAGCAACTATGTATGATTGTAAGAAAAAGTCATGGATCCTCTAGGCTGCCCAGATAGCTTTGAGGTGCAAAGCTTTATTTACTTTCGTTTGAGTTTACTTTTAACTTCTAATACGCGCAAAAAAACCTGATGCGCACAAACACCCGCAATAAACCCTTTTTTGCTTGCTCTTAACTATTAGTGCTCCACTCCTAATTTAGGCCTATGCATTTAATTATGTGAGCAGCAATTGTGCAGTGTATGTGAGTGTGCGTAGACTGGCTTCCACTTTTATATCATTACATGCTACAGGTAACAGGACCCTCCTGTGAGTATTCCTTGTCTTCAAAGCTATATGACACTATTAGACTACATTTTCCACAATCCTCTATTACCAAATGCTGAAAATGTCTTCATTGATTTTCTTTTTAGCCATTTGCTCCTTCTGAACATGCTCAAAATATATTTAAATAAATGTCTTTAAACCTTTATATATCGGCAAGGACAAAAAGGATTAATTTGGCTAATAATTTTTATTGTTAAAATACATGCACCTTTTTTCAACACACAATTGTTACAAATTAATAAATTTACTTAAAATTTCAGTATTTCTGGGCACTGAGGTTGCCCACAAAACTATATACTGTATAATATATATATATATATATATATATATATATAAACATGCCCTAATTTTTATATACATATGCACCTTAAAGTTGTGGCTTATGTTATATATTCAAAGCCATCTTATTCTCACAGTAACTGAGCTATAACCATTGGTCTCTTTAGCTTCAACAATTCCTATATCATTCAATGCAAATGTAAGAATAGAAATATGAGGGAGGTTTAGTGAATCAGCTAGATAGAATAACATATGAACTGGTGAAGCTGGAGAGTCTTGTGAGAACACACTGAATTTAGCAGACTTATACACGTTAGTAGTTTAGCTTCTTTCAGAATTGTCTGCGCGGCTGGCTTATTAAATTCCTTTACACTGCAGGCCCCCTCTGAAGAAGCGTTAGTGAAATGCGCGTCAGGGGAGCCTGCTTATGGAGTTAATCTCCATATTTAATAGCTTGACCATAACGAGCGTTTAAGGAAATATTACTCAGATTTAGTTAAATGCAGCTCCCGCATTGAAGGAGCTTAGACATTATTTAATCCTACTTACTTATATTATCAATTTAGAACACTGAAAAATTGACAAATAGAATAAAATTTATTAACGCATTCACACTATTTAAGAATGAGCAAAGACTAAGGTATAGATTTACCAAGCAGCGGATGCTGCAATCTACCCCTGATGTTTCCGGCTCACCGTAAAAAGAGTTAAGAAGCAGCGGTCATAAGACGGCTGCTCCTTAACTCGACTGCCACCTCTGAGGTGGCGTACTACAATCATCCCGATCCGATCGGGATGATTGACAGCCCCGCTAGTGGCCGATTGGCCTTGAATGTGCAGGGGCGGCATTGCACAAGCATTTCACAAGAAATGCTTGTGCAATGATAAATGCCGACAGCGTATGCTGTCGTCATTTATCGATGTCAGGCGGACATGATTCGCTACAACAAATCATGTCTGCCCGCAAGTTGATAAATCGGCCCCTAAGTATTTTTAATCTGTGTTTTGAATGTACAATTGAATGAGTGTGTTGGAAGGCTATAAGTTACATACTTTTTTTTACTGTAACCAAAAAAAGTTATACTTTATCTCATGTTTATATAGCTACATTCTATCTATAATTTAAAGGTGTAAATACTTTCTCAGTCAATTCTTTTTTTACTTTAACTTCGTCTGCGTGTCTGGCTTATTCAATTCCATTATATTGCAGGTATTGGGTAGTGTGAGTGAACTAATTATTTCTGTACCTGTATTGTTTATTGTATATATTTACATAGAAAGTAAAAAAAAAAAAAATATCCTAGGAAGCAAACATATAATACATATAATTAAAAAATAAATATAAAAATAGGTGAGTGTGTATATTTATAAATATTCCATATCATCTTATTATTAAGAGTTTGATTAAGAATTTACTTCTGCTTCTGCAGACTAATATACATTTTATATTCCAAGTAACCATAGAAGAATTAAAATCCTTTCAAGTTTGAGACAGCCTCTTGCCTTGGTATGTTAGATCATGTCATATCTTGCCCTCCTTTTCCAGATTGGTTTTGGAAAACCCCAAACCATAATTCTCATTGCAAGACATTCCTCATGCAGAAACAAGCTTTTCCACTTTTGATCTTAAAGGGACAAGAACACCTTTAAAACACAACTCACAATACTCACTATTTAGTTTTTTAACACTCATTCAAGTGTTCATTTTCATATTGAGATATTTGATTTGCTTTCAAAATATCAAAGTTAAATTATTGTCTGTACATATATACATATTGATTAGAACTAGTGGAAATTTCAAACCCTGCAAATATATGTGTGCACATGTGTATAAATATTTATATATCTATATATACTGCAAGTATATGTGTAACAGTGTATCTTTAAACGTACAGCCTGTCTAGGATCACTTGTATGTTCCTTAAATTTTCTTAAAAAGTGTATTTCATCATCCATCATACCTCTTATATCTGTAGTTTATGTAACAATCAAATATTATTCTGATGATTGCATTTCAGATAACTTCAAAAGGGAAGCGTTCAAAGGAAAGCAAATATTTGCACAGCTCTAATTGCAGATAATTGACCCCTGTAGAATATTAAATAATAATGTATTTCTTGTTGATTTTACACTCTAGTAATGAAATATGCAGGTCTGTATTAAAGGTATTAGCTAAAAATAATAATAATTAAGAGCCAAATTACGAGTGTAACGCCAATTAATGCTTCCGCTTGAGCATTAATTGTGCTAGATAGAAGAAAGATTTTTGCGCTCGTCGGGTTGTGCTTATTTATTACGAGTCGAAAGTAAACTGTTTTTGTTCTAACGCTAACCCGACAAGCTCAAAATCTGAACTTAGAATAACGTTGTACATTCATGTATTCTCCCATAAAGGTCAATGGAGAAAAAAACAACAACACCCCATTCTCTTTCAAACTCGATGGCCTGTTTTTCATCTGTTACATTTATTACTGGGGACTTTATGTGTGTTTTGCTATTTAAAGCAAAAACAAAATATTATACTAAAGTCAAAATTAAACTTTCATGAATAAGATAGAGCACACAATTTTCCAATTCACATATAGAGGCCCATTTATCAAGCTCTGAATGGATCTTGTGGGCCCGTGTTTCTGGCGAGTCTTCAGACTCGCCAGAAACAGCAGTTATGAAGTAGCGGTCTAAAGACCGCTGCTCCATAACCCTGTCCGCCTTCTCTGAGCAAGTGGACAGACATCGCCACAATTCAACCCATTTGAGTGCGATCGGGTTGATTGACACCTCCCTGCTGGCGGCCGATTGTCCGCGAATTTGCAGGGGGCAGAGTTGCACCAGCAGCTCACAAGAGTTGCTGGTGCAATGCTGAATACGGAGAGCGTATTGCTCTCCGCATTCAGCGATGTCTGTCGGACCTGATCCGCACTGTCGGATCAGGTCCGACAGACATTTGAGAAATATGCCTCATATTATCTAAATATGCACAATCTTGTTAAGTGCACACTTCCTGAGGCACCAACCCTTACTGAGCTTGAAATGCTTAAAAAATCCAGAGGACTTGGAATTTTAACTCCTTCGATGCTCATGACGAGGCATTCTCATCATGCGTGTCACTACCTGTAGGCGCTTGATGGGGGGTCGCCGTTCAAATACTGTTTTTGGCGATTCCCCTCACTACAGGCTGGAGATCCTTGGTGGCTTAGTGGGCGGCACTCCCAGACTTAATGGGAGTGCCGGCTGACTTCACCAAATACGCATGTGGTGACGTCACAAAAGGCCTAAGGCAGGATTCACCAGTAGCCGCTAGGGAGTTGGATGGGAGAGGTTTTTCTAACCCCTTGATCTCAGCTCACATAGCAGCTACAAAGCTCCAAGACCCCTCATTTGAAAAAGAAAATGGTGGCGGCCTTGGAGCACTACTGCACATCAGATCGTTTAAAAATAAATTAAACACAACACACAGTGATATGGTTTGCAATACTACTGTATATGCAGTATGAAAAAATGTTTATTTCTATGCACTTTGTGATTGGCTGATTATTGTCACATGATTTAATGTGAAGGAATATAAAACTAACTGAAATTTGTCAGAAAAAAATAATACTCATGTGAAATTGAAACAAAGTGCCTTTGAATTGTCTATTTATTATGCATTTATTGACTGTGCTATTCGACTGTGTTTAGTGGTCCTTTAATATATCCAAATTATCTGTAAATATTAAAACAGAGATCCTTAAGGGCTCAATAAACTAAAGTTCGTCAGCATGGTGATATATGTAATGCTTACCTTCGGCGTAACATGCATAGAAAATTCTGATTAAAATTGTAAGGAAACTTCATACATACGCAAGGAAGTCCTCTTTTCCCGTGTTCAACCCACTTATGCAACAGAAATATAAGGTACCCTTTAAAAAAAAACAAATCCAACCAATACCTGCTCAATCAATTAAAATTAAAACATTAATAATGAGCACTTTTGCACTAAAAATTGGCCTAATTAATAACCCAACAAAAACACACATGCCCATTATATCCATAATGCCCTTGTTCAAATCTCTTAGGGCCCGATGATAAAAGGAACTCCAGGTCCACCAAGAAATTCTTATTTCAGGGTTGCTAGACTTGCAAAGCTCCCACTGGGCAAAATGTTGTAAAAATGTGGGCTGACCCTTACTGCACAGATGGCGGTGTGACTTCCATAAGAAAGTATAGAGCTCACTGCCTTTAAATGTTCTGAGCACATCACCAGTAAACACAAATCACACCAGTGTGGAGGGGGTATGTTTTCAAAATATGTTTATACAGCACATAATCACCTAGATTACAAGTTTTGCGTTAGGGTAAAAAAGCAGCATTAAGAGGTCCTAACGCTGCTTTTTCACTACCGCTGGTATTATGAGTCTTGCAGGTACAGGTGTACCGCTCACTTTTTTTTCGAGACTCGAACATACCACAAATCCACTTACGTCAATTGCGTATTCCATATTTTCAATGGGATTTTCCTAACGCCGGTATTACGAGTCTTGGAAATAGTGAGCGGTACAGCCTCTCCAGTCAAGACTCCTACCACATTTAATAGTTACATTGTAGCTAGCTTAGGATTTATTTTTATTTTACCGGCAACTTTGAATTTATTTTAACTAGGTAGAATAGTTATTAAATAGTTATTAAGTATTTAATAGCTACCTAGTTAAAATAAAGTCAAATTTACCTGTAAAATAAAACCTAACCTAAGTTACAATTACACCTAACACTACACTATAATTAAATACATTCCCTAAACTAAATACAATTAAATACAGAAAATAATAAAATAATTACAAGTTTTTTAAACTAATTACACCTAATCTAATCCCCCTGATAAAATAAAAAAAAACCCTTAAAATAAAAAAAAAACCCTACCCTATACTAAATTACAAATAGCCCTTAAAAGAGCCTTTAGCGGGGCATTGTCCCAAAGTAATCATCTCTTTTACCTGTAAAAAAAAGTACAATACCCCCCCAACATTAAAACCCACCACCCACACACCCAACCCTACTCTAAAATCCACCCAATACACCCTTTAATAAAACCTAACACTAACCCCTTGAAGATCACCCTACCTTGAGAAGTCTTTACCCAACCGGGCCGAAGTCCTCAACGAAGCCGGGCAAAGTGGTCCTCCAGACGGGCAGAAGTCTTTATCCAAGCCGGGAAGAAGAGGTCCTCCAGACGGGCAGAAGTCTTCATCCAGGCGGCATCTTCTATCTTCATCCATCCGGCGTGGAGTGGCTCCATCTTCAAGACATCCGACGCGGAGCATACTCTTCAAACGACGTCCAACTGAAGAATGAAGGTTCCTTTAAATGATGTCATCCAAGATGGCGTCCCTTCAATTCCGATTGGCTCCATCCGGATGGATGAAGATAGAAGATGCCGCTTGGATGAAGTACTTTAGATAATTGTATTTAATTGTATTTAATTTAGGGAATTAATTCATGTTAGGGTGTTAGGTGTAGACATAAAAAGTGTTTCACCATAGGAATCAATGGGGCTGCGTTAGGAGCTTTAAGCTGCTTTTTTGCAGGTGTTAGTTTTTTTTTTTTAGCCGGCTCTCCCCCATTGATTCCTATGGGGAAATTGTGCATGAGCACGTTTTGCCAGCTCACCGCTACCGTAAGCAGTGCTGGTATTGAGGTGAGATGTGGAGCTAAATTTTGCTCTCCGCTCACTTTTCTGCGGTGTTAGTTTTTCCCCATTGATTCCTATGGGGAAATTGTGCATGAGCACGTTTTGCCAGCTCACCGCTACCGTAAGCAGTGCTGGTATTGAGGTGAGATGTGGAGCTAAATTTTGCTCTCCGCTCACTTTTGCAGGTGTTAGTTTTTTTTTTTTAGCCGGCTCTCCCCCATTGATTCCTATGGGGAAATTGTGCATGAGCACGTTTTGCCAGCTCACCGCTACCGTAAGCAGTGCTGGTATTGAGGTGAGATGTGGAGCTAAATTTTGCTCTCCGCTCACTTTTCTGCGGCTAACGCCGGGTTTGTAAAAACCCATAATACAAGCGTTGTCTGTAGGTGAGCGGTGAGGGAAAACTGCTTGTTAGCACTGCACACCATTACCGACAAAACTCGTAATCTAGGCAATGGTTTCTGTTCTATAATTGTTCAAATAATCTATATGCAAGGTTTCACAGTAAATGCAGTATATTTGTTAGAATTGTTAATCTTGCCACTTAAAGGGTGAGGGACACATGTATGAAAATGTTCACCTAAACTTGCAGGTATTGTTTAGAACATAATCTGCAAAGTTTCCTCATTGTTAAACAGGTTTCTCCCATGGAACAACTATATATTTAATATGTATGAGATGACCATTATTAATAAAGAACAAAAAAAAACAACAACTTAATAATAAACCTATATGTGCTGGGGGGTTTGTGGAGGTTTTGTGCAGGTGTATATGGTATGTTATACATATGTATTATACTGTATTATGTATTGCAGCTAAGTTCTTAATTAAAAACAAATGTGTTTTTAATTTTGAGTGTCTTTTCTTTTTAGGAACAAGATTTCGTGTACGGGATATTAATATCCAGTTGAAGACAGTAGCCATACATTCGTTTCATTTTGCAGCATATTAGCTTTTAAACATTGCATGAGATTGCAAAAGCAAACTAACACCTAGATTTAGAGTTCTGCGTTAGCCGTCAAAAGCAGCGTTAAGGGGTCCCGCTGGTATTTAGAGTCAGGCAGGAAAGGGTCTAATGCTCACTTCCTCACCGTGACTTCAGGCTACCGCAGATCCCCTTACGCCAATTGCGTATCCTATCTTTTCAATGGGATCTGCCTAACGCCGGTATTTGGAGTCTTGGGAGAAGTGAGCGGTAGACCCTCTACCGACAAGACTTCTACTGCCAAAAAAGTCAGTAGTTAAGAGCTTTACGGGCTAACGCGTGAACATAAAGCTCTTAACTACTGTGCTACAAAGTACACTAACACCCATAAACTACCTATGTACCCCTTAACCGAGGCCCCCCCACATCGCCGCCACTATAATAAAAATGTTTAACCCCTAATCTGCCGACCGGACACCACCGCCATCTACATTATACCTATAAACCCCTAATCTGCTGCCCCTAACATCGCCGACCCCTATATTATATTTATTTTATTAACCCCTAATCTGCCCCCCCAACATTGCCGCTACCTTACCTACACTTATTAACCCCTAATCTGCTGACCGGACCTCGCCGCCACTATAATAAATGTATTAACCCCTAAACAGCCGCACTCCCGCCTCGCAAACACTATAATAAATGTTATTAACCCCTAATCTGCCCTCCCTAACATCGCCGCCACCTACCTACAATTATTAACCCCTAATCTCCCGCCCGCACCATCGCCGCTACTATAATAAAGTTATTAATCCCTAAACCTAACTCTAACCCTAACACCCCCTAACATAAATATAATTTAAATGAAACGAAATAATATTCCTAAAATTAACTAAATTAATCCTATTTAAAACTAAATACTTACCTATAAAATAAACCTTGATATAGCTACAATATAACTAATAATTACATTTGTAGCTATTAGGATTTATATTTATTTTACAGGCAACTTTGTATTTATTTTAATTAGGTACAATAGCTATTAAATAGTTAATAACTATTTAATAGCTACCTAGTTAAAATACTTACAAAATTACCTGTAAAATAAATCCTAACCTAAGTTACAAATACACCTAACACTACACTATCATTAAATTAATTAAATAAATTACCTACAATTAGCTAAATTAAAATACAATAAAATAAACTATTCTATAATACAAAAAACAAACACTAAATTACAAAAAATAAAAAAGAATTACAAGAAGTTTAAACTAATTACACCTAATCTAAGCCCCCTAATAAAATAAAAAAATCCCCCACAGAATAAAAAAATGCCCTACCCTATTCTAAACTACCAAAGTAATCAGCTCTATTACCAGCCCTTAAAAGGGCTTTTTTTGCGGGGCATTGCCCCAAAGTAATCAGCTCTTTTACCTGGAAATAAAAATACAATACCCCCCCAACATTACAACCCACCACCCACATACCCCTACTCTAACCCACCCAAACCCCCCTTAAAAAAACCTATCGCTAACCCAAAGAAGATCATCCTACCTTGAGTCGTCTTCACCCAGCCGAGCCAAATTCTTCATCCAAGGTGTGCAGAGGAGGTCCTTCATCCAGTAGAAGTCTTCAAGCGGGGCAAGAAGAGTTCCTCCATCTGGTAGAAGTGTCCATCCAGACGGCGTCTTCAATCTTCATCCATCCGGAGCGGAGAGGAGCCATCTTCAAAGGAGCCGATGTGGAGCAATCCTCTTCAACCGACGACTTCCCGATGAATGAAGGTTCCTTTAAGGGATGTCATCCAAGATGGCGTCCCTTCAATTCCGATTGGCTGATAGAATTATATCAGTCAATCGGAATTAAAGTATAAAAAATCTGATTGGCTGATGCAATCAGCCACTCAGATTGAAGTTCAATCCGATTGGCTGATCCAATCAGCCAATCGTATTGAACTTGCATTCTATTGGCTGATCAGAACAGCCAATAGAATGCGAGTTCAATACGATTGGCTGATTGGATCAGCCAATCGTATTGAACTTCAATCTGATTGGCTGATTACATCAGCCAATCAGATTTTTTTCTACCTTAATTCCGATTGGCTGATAGAATCCTATCAGCCAATCGGAATTCGAGGGACGCCATCTTGGATGATGTCCCTTAAAGGAACCTTCATTCGTCGGGAAGACGTTGGTTGAAGAGGATGGCTCCTCATCGGCTCCTTTGAAGATGGCTCCGCTCCGGATGGATGAAGATTGAAGACGCCGCCTGGATGAACACCGGATGGAGGACCTCTTCTTGCCCCGCTTGGATGAAGACTTCTACCGGATGAAGGACCTCCTCTGCGCACCTTGGATGAAGAATTCGTCTCGGCTGGGTGAAGACGATTCAAGGTAGGATGAACTTCAGGGGGTTAGCGATAGGTTTTTTAAGAGGGGTTTGGGTGGGCTAGAGTAGGGGTATGTGGGTGGTAATGTTGGGGGGGTATTGTATTTTTATTTTCAGGTAAAAGAGCTGATTACTTTGGGGCAATGCCCCGCAAAAAGCCCTTTTAAGGGCTGATTACTTTGGTAGTTTAGAATAGGGTAGGACAATTTTTTATTTTGTGGGGATTTTTTATTTTATTAGGGGGCTTAGATTAGGTGTAATTAGTTTAAACTTCTTGTAATTCTTTTTTATTTTTTGTAATTTAGTGTTTTTTTTGTATTATAGAATAGTTTATGTTATTGTATTTTAATTTAGCTAATTGTAGGTAATTTATTTAATTAATTTAATGATAGTGTAGTGTTAGGTGTATTTGTAACTTAGGTTAGGATTTATTTTTCAGGTAATTTTGTAATTATTTTAACTAGGTAGCTATTAAATAGTTATTAACTATTTAATAGCTATTGTACCTAGTTAAAATAAATGCAAAGTTGCCTGTAAAATAAATATAAATCCTAAAATAGCTACAATGTAACTATTAGTTATATTGTAGCTATATCAAGGTTTATTTTATAGGTAAGTATTTAGATTAATTTAGTTAATTTTAGGAATATTATTTTGTTTCATTTAAATTATATTTATGTTAGGGGGTGGTAGAGTTAGGGTTAGAGTTAGGTTTAGGGGATAATAACTTTATTATAGTAGCGGCGACGGTGCGGGCGGGAGATTAGGGGTGAATAATTGTAGGTAGGTGGCGGCGATGTTAGGGAGGGCAGATTAGGGATTAATAACATTTATTATAGTGTTTGTGAGGCAGGAGTGCGGAGGTTTAGGGGTTAATACATTTATTATAGTGGCGGCGAGGTCCGGTCGGCAGATTAGGAGTTAATAAGTGTAGGTAAGGTGGCGGCGACGTTGGGGGGGACAGATTAGGGGTTAATAAATATAATATAGGGGTCAGCGTTGTTAGGGGCAGCAGACTAGGGGTTCATAGCTATAATGTAGGTGGTGGCAGTGTCCGGAGCGGCAGATTAGGGGTTAATAATATAATGCAGGTGTCAGCGATAGCGGGGGCGGCAGATTAGGGGTTAATAAGTGTAAAATTAGGGGTGTTTAGACTCAGGGTTCATGTTAGGGTGTTAAGTGCAGACTTAGGCCTCTAGTTATCAACGTGTCTACCCAATATGCCCGCCTAAGCTCGCCTACCATCGCCGGCGCGGACCTGAAAAATCTCGCCAAAGTTATCAATAAATCTGTCAAAAAGCCGCGCACCAAGTACCGGGCGATGAGCAGCGGACTGTGATAGTTATCACTCATCCAATCTCGCTGCTCTTCGGCTTTTTGACAGCTTTATTGATACCCATGTCACTAAGCACCCACACTAACTATACTGTTCTAGCCCCTATACCGGCGCCCCTGGAGCCCCCCGCAACTAAAGTTATTAACCCCTAAACCGCCGCTCCTAGACCCCGCCGCAACTCTTATAAATGTATTAACCCCTAAACCGCCGCTCCCGGACCCCGCCGCCACCTACATAATACCTATTAACCCCTATCCTGCCCCCCTACACCGTCGCCACCTATAATAAAGTTATTAACCCCTATCCTGCCGATCCCGGACCCCGCCACAACTAAATAAATTGTTTAACCCCTAAACCGCCGCTCCCGGACCCCGCCGCCACCTATATTAAACTTATTAACCCCTAATCTGCCCCCCTACACCGTCACCACCTATAATAAATGTATTAACCCCTATCCTGCCCCCGCTACACCGCCGCCACTGTAATAAAATTATTAACCCCTAAACCTAAGTCTAACACTAACCCTAACACCCCCCTAACTTAAATATTAATTAAATAAATCTAAATAATATTCTCTTATTAACTAAATTAATCCTATTTAAAACTAAATACTTACCTGTAAAATAAACCCTAAGATAGCTACAATGTAATTAATAATTACATTGTAGCTATTTTAGGATTTATATTTATTTTACAGGTAATTTTGTATTTATTTTAGCTAGTTAGAATAGTTATTAAATAGTTATTAACTATTTAATAACTACCTAGCTAAAAGAAATACAAAATTACCTGTAAAATAAATCCTAACCTAAGTTACAATTAAACCTAACACTACACTATCATTAAATTAATTAAATAAATTAGCTACAAATAACTACAATTCAATTCAATTCAATTAAATAAACTAACTAAAGTACAAAAAATAAAAAAATAAGTTACAAACATTTAAAAAATATTACAACAATTTTAAGATACTTACACCTAATCTAAGCCCCCTAATAAAATAACAAAGCCCCCCAAAATAAAAAAATTCCCTACCCTATTCTACATTAAAAAGTTACCAGCTCTATTACCTTACCAGCCCTTAAAAGGGCCTTTTGCGGGGCACCGGGAGCGGCGGTTTAGGGGTTAACATATTTATTAGAGTGGCGGTGGGCTCCGGGAGCGGCGGTTTAGGGGGTAATACATTTATTTAGTTGCGGCGGTGTAGGGGGGACAGATTAGAGGTGTTTAGACTCGGGGTACATGTTAGGGTGTTAGGTGTAGACAGCTCCCATAGGATTCAATGGGATGTCTGGCAGCAGCGAACATGAACTTTCGCTATGGTCAGACTCCCATTGATTCCTATGGGATCCGCCACCTCCAGGTACGCTGGGCCAGAAAAGTGACGAGCGTACCTGCTAGTTTTTTGATAACTAGCAAAAGTAGTCAGATTGTGCCGCACTTGTGTTGCGGAACATCTGGAGTGACGTAAGAATTGATCTGTGTTGGACTGAGTCCGGCGGATCGAAGCTTACATCACTATATTCTACTTTTGCCGGTGTCTAGGGCTTGATAACTAAGGCGAATCAGCCTCGCCACAAATACGCTGTGGAATTCCAGCGAATTTGAGGTTGACGATTTGATAACTAGGGGCCTTAGAGAGTGTTTCCCCATAGGAAACAATAGGGCTGCGTTAGGTGAACACTGCTTTTTTGCAGGTGTTAGGTTTTTTTCCGCCCAAACTGCCCCATTGTTTCCTATGGGGATATCGTGCACAAGCAGCGCTGGTATTGAGGGTTGATGTGGAGCTAAATTAGGCTCAACGCTCCCTTTTCTGAGCCTAACGCAGCCCCTCAGACAACTCTAAATACCAGCGTTGTCTTAAGGGTGCGCTGGGAAAAAAAGCAGCGTTAGCTACGCGGGTCTTTACCGACAAAACTCTAAATCTAGCCGTAAATTTACACTTGTCTGGTTAGCACAACTAAAGACCTTGTGTAAAGGGCTAGGGACTAAAAGTTGCACTAAACACCAACTAAATACATTTAAAAATACATGTATACTCAAATATACACTATCTAAAAATTATACATATAAATAGTAATAAAAAAGTTATAAGGGTTCAAAGGTATATGGTATTTGACAAGGTGTTTGACTGCAAAGGGCTATAATATGTATTTATATACATACATATACATGTCTAGATGTGTATATATATATATATATATATATATATATATAATATATATACAATATATATATATATACAATATATATATATATATATATACAGTATATACACACACATGTATTTATGTATTCATATGTATTTATGTATTTTTTATGTATTTATATGCCCAACAGTTAGCGCGCGTCGGGTTTGCTTGCACAGAAACATTTTAGTTTCAACTTGTAATACACGTGCTAACCCGCTTGTGTTAAAAGTTTACTTCTGGCGGTAGAATTAGCGCACCACTTGCAATCTGCCACTGTATATTTTAACTGCTACAATTGTGTACCTTCAAAGAAGGTTCACACTGTACTGAAAATGTTTAGTTCTAATATTGTGGTCGCAAACGTTATTAAAATGAAACGCTTTCACCATTAACACAATTTTATGTTAATCTAAATAAAACACAGTAGAATAAAACGTGACAGAGTTGCCTAAAGTCTATTAACTTTACATCATATGTTAAATACTATCTTTTTATCAGTAAGTGGTATTATGATGCAATATTTGCAGTTGAAAAGTGAAGAACAGAAACATTAAACATTCAGTTTTCCTCTAGTGGATAAAACTGGCTATTCCCTTACACTTTGTTACTTATAATGCACAAAACCTGCTATGAGCTAAATTTGACTGTAAATGTGGTTATAGGGGTCAATTTATCACGCTCCGTATGGAGCTTGATGCCCCGTGTTTCCGTTGAGCCTTCAGGTCTAAACACCACTCCTCTATAACTTGTCCGCTTGCTCTGAGGCGGCGGACAGAAATCAACCCGATCGAATACGAACAGGTGGGCCTCGAATCTGCAGGGGGGGGCGGCATTGCACCAGCATTTTACAAGAACTGCTGGTGCAATGATAAATGCCGACAGCGTATGCTATCGGCATTTATCGATGTGCGGGGGACATGATACGCTACATCGTATCATGTCTGCTCGCACATTAATAAATTGACCCCATAGTATGATGCTCTCGCTACCAAGACTGTGAAATTTCCTTCTTCATATAACAAAATTCATCAGGGGTGGAGTTAGAAGTTTAAAAATATGATCATGAATCCCAAAGCTCTATATGAATTTCTACTCCTGTCCTCATTCTTGGCAAAGGCCCCTATTTAAGAAAGGTCTTGGGGACCTGATCCGACACTGCAAATCAGGTCCGCAAGACCTTGCTGAATACGGAGAGCAATACGCTCTCCGTATTTAGCATTGCACCAGCAGCACACAAGAGCTGCTGGTGCAACGCCGCCCCCTGCAGACTCGCGGCCAATCGTCCGCCAGCAGGGGGGGTGTCAATCAACCCGATCGTACTCGATCGGGTTGAATTCTGGTGATTCCTGTCCACCTGCTCAGAGCAGGCGGACAGGGTTATGGAGCAGCGGTCTTTGTGACCGCTGCTTCATAACTTGTGTTTCTGGTGAGTCTGAAGACTCGCCAGAAACACGGGCCATCAAGCTCCTTACGGAGCTTGTTAAATGGGCCCCAAAGAAACATATAAAATTAGTCTAATAGTGTGGAGTCCCTCAGGCGCCTAACTAAGAAGGCAGAGGGGAATAAGATAGGATGATCAGGCCCACGTGGAAAATGCAAAAATAAAATTTAAAATTTATTACAAACACTCTATATGCACATATTAATACAAATATATCAAATTCATGGATCCATGGTACAAAATACACAATGTAACAATTGAGACAATGATAGTAATGATAAAAAACAATATAAAAGTTAAAATATAAAATCAATGGGCTAATCAGGTTATAATACTATCTAAAATATCAAAAATATCAAAAATTAAAAATCAAAAATCGAAAGTCGTGATGGCAGTTGAATGACAACCTGTGGTGGAGTATATGTTAGAAATCTTCTTTAATGAGTGAGTCTTCTTAATTGTGAAAGAGTCTTAAAAATAAAGTTCATCAGTGATGTATTTAGTTGAAAAAAATCCCCAAATGGTAATTAGTGAAAAAAATGATGAAAAAGTGAGGCAATAAAAATTGAAAATAAAAATTAAAATTCAAAATTCAAAATTCAAAATGTGTCCAACCGAAAAAAATTCAAAGTGTATCCAACAGTGTAAGAATGTAGTTCAAAGTGTATCCTGCAGTGTGAGACAATAAAACCACAGTAGAAGCAGTGAATGTATATAACTGGAAGTGCTGTCACAAATCCTCTAATGATTTATAAAGTGTCCCAAAGTGATAAAACATCCAAAACGATAACCTATAAAGAAACAAATAAAGACAACATAGCGCAATAACGTCTTCACAGTGATAGTAATGTAGCTGATTGGTAAGCTATATTTCTACATTACTATCACTGTGAAGACGTTATTGCGCTATGTTGTCTTTATTTGTTTCTTTATAGGTTATCGTTTTGGATGTTTTATCACTTTGGGACACTTTATAAATCATTAGAGGATTTGTGACAGCACTTCCAGTTATATACATTCACTGCTTCTACTGTGGTTTTATTGTCTCACACTGCAGGATACACTTTGAACTACATTCTTACACTGTTGGATACACTTTGAATTTTTTTCGGTTGGACACATTTTGAATTTTTAATTTTTAATTTTAATTTTTATTTTTAATTTTTATTGCCTCACTTTTTCATCATTTTTTTCACTCATTACCATTTGGGGATTTTTTTCAACTAAATACATCACTGATGAACTTTATTTTTAAGACTCTTTCACAATTAAGAAGACTCACTCATTAAAGAAGATTTCTAACATATACTCCACCACAGGTTGTCATTCAACTGCCATCACGACTTTCGATTTTTGATTTTTAATTTTTGATATTTTTGATATTTTAGATAGCATTATAACCTGATTAGCCCATTGATTTTATATTTTAACTTTTATATTGTTTTTTATCATTACTATCATTGTCTCAATTGTTACATTGTGTATTTTGTACCATGGATCCATGAATTTGATATATTTGTATTAATATGTGCATATAGAGTGTTTGTAATAAATTTTAAATTTTATTTTTGCATTTTCCACGTGGGCCTGATCATCCTATCTTATTCCCCTCTGCCTTCTTAGTTAGGCGCCTGAGGGACTCCACACTATTAGACTATATACCACCCCGGTGGTAACTAGGTACCGCCACCCTCAGGCCAGTAGGGCTCGGTTGGCGCAGGGCCAGAACTCATTCTAAACATATAAAATTAGTCCTATTACATGCCCATACATACTTGGGGTTTAGGATATTTTCTGAATGTGTGGTGACCAAGTGACACAGTCGAGGAGCCTTATTTGTTGACTAATAAGTCTCTTTCTACACAGATATATAATCCTTCTTATTTCACCTCTCTTATGCATGGTTTAAAAAATCACAGGAAATTTAAATTATTATGGGCTAGATTACAAGTGGAACGCAAACGTTTATATGCAATATCCGATTTCATGTCCGTTTGCACGCAAGTTAAATCGTGCTAATATTATGAGATGAAAGTAAACATGATCGCTTGAGTGCAAGCGAAGTTAAGGCTCGTTGGGTTAGTGCGTCCTCAGAACTGTGGTTATCTGTTTCAAGAAACAAAAAAGTGGCACAAAACATAAAAAATACATTAAAAAAGTACAGTTTCACTCATAAAAAACACTATCTAATAAAAAATATTTTAAAAAATATATATCGCACAAAAAAAGGCTCAAAGATATGAAATCTCAGGCAAAGGGCTTTAACATAGACATACATGCATATACATTTCTAAAGATGGATATGTATGTATACATATACATATATATATATGCATTTACAGACATATACATGCATATAAACACATTAATACATATGTACACATATACAGACATGCATAGAAGTGCATTAGAGCCCTTTGCAGTTAAGTAGATGAAAACATGTAAAATCATATTTATGCAATATTCATATTCAATAAAGTGTTATACAGTGTATTTACTGTAAATACTTCACATTCCTATATTCTGCACATAAGGGAATATGTTCTATGTATTTATAAATAGATATTCCTATATAAAACTGTATATATCTATACCTATTTATAATCATGCATTTATATACTGTATATAATATATATATATATATATATATATATATATATATATATATATATATATATATATATATATATATATATATATGTAGATAGATAGATAGATAGATAGATAGTGTACCAAAATACCATCATATATATTAATATATATAGAATTATGTATCTATGAATAAATAGAACATATTCTAATATGTGAAAAACATTGAAATGTAAAATATTCATATTTTCATGTAAGGCTAGCACACATGAGAATATGCGATTAGGTTTACGTAGAAGTGGAATGTTTTTCCACTTTTTTGCCCCATTGACTTCTATGGGGGCTTAGGTTATCGCAAGTGCAATATGGTAAGCTCTGCTTTTTGCACCCATTGCGTTAGTGCAAGAGCAATAACTTTTTACTCAACTGATAAAACAAGCGCAACCTGAGGCACACAAAAAGTTTACTTCTAGCGCAATTAGCGCTCTAGCGAAAGCACTAAATAGTGCTCCACTTGTAATCTGGAACTATGGATTTATATTCAGTTAAACTTGCCTTAAATTTTGGCAGTTTAGAAAGCTTCTCTGCAAAGTGCCCTTAAAACCTGCTGTATTCACAATGTAGAGAGAATTTATTTCACATCGGCTAAGTCTCTGAGATTCTGATTTGCAATGGTTTGTCCTCTCTTTTTTTAGTCAGAGCCAGAGATTTGTGTAGCTTGGTACCTTAATTCCTACATTTAATGCACATCATCTATTATGTTCCTGAGATCACATCAGCTTTGATATCCTAGTCTCATTATGAATGGCTTTATCCCCCTCTTTTTCATGGTATACCAGGAGGCTTGTGTCCCTAGATTGTCCCCTCTGTCACACTCTGTATGTGGTCCTTCAGCATCTCTGGCTCTCATTTAGGGAGTCAAGCTGCAGGATATCTCTAACTCTAAAATCTGGTCTCCTGATTCCACCTTCTACTCCAAACCTACTGACCATTCCTCAGAGAGGCTGGAGTGGAACCCATAGACTAAGGTGATCAGATTTTTAAAATTAAATCCGGGGACATTTTTTTTATTGGCAAATGGAAAAAAAACTATTGTATTAGCATATTTTCCTCAAATGATATATGCTGTGTATTTGGTATGGGTTTATGGAGTGATTGTATGATATATATATATATACGTTATTTCTCACATTTTCTCACACACACACAAAGGCATACATATACACATACACACACACACATGCATACATTTACACGCATGTACATACACACACACAAGCATACATATATATATATACACATACACAAGCACACATATTCACGCATGCACACATACAAGCATACATATACATGCATGCACATACACACACAAGCATACATATATACACACACACGCATACATATACATGCATGCACATACACACGCACATGCAAGCATACATATATACACATACACACACAAGCATACATATACACACATGCACATACACACACATACAAGCACACATATATACACAAACACACAAGCATACATATACACACACACAAGCATACAAATACACACATACACACTCAAGCATACATATACACACATACACATACACACTCAAGCATACATATACACACATACATACATACAAGCATACATTAACACACACACACAACTATACATATACACACATGCACATACACACACATACAACCATACATATACACACACACACACACACACACACAAGCATACATATACACACATACATACATACAAGCATACATTTACACACACACACAACTATACATATACACACATGCACATACACACACATACAACCATACATATACACACACACACACACAAGCATACATATATACACACACGCATACATATACACACATACATACACATATATACACAGACAAGCATACATATACACACACAAGATGAGAACAAAAAACCATGCGAGTCTCCAGGCACTGTAAAGTTCTAAAGGTGCATATTTATTGGAAACCAAAATAGAAAAAAGTGAATAAAAACAAAGTGAACATAAAATGATAATGCTGGGCTGTCTTACGCGTTTCGGCTACATACTAGCCTTATTCATAGACACACTTTGTAAAGACAGGCACTGAGCTTAAAGGTAAGGTAAAGTTGAGCACACTACTTAACGATATCTTTAAAAATAAGCATAAGTTTCATTCATCAATATACTATATTTATCCTAATTACTTATTTTTCTACCTTACAATTACTGTTCCGACACCAATCTTTCGTCCGCCCGACATTTTTTAATCTTTGATTGACAGTTGCGATCAATATTACTGTCAAATTAGCTTTTTCCCCTTCAGGGGTTTAGCCCATCCATTCCTACGTCACTGTATTACTGAGCGCATGCGTCTGACTACACTCAACCTAGTTCCACCCGTGCTCGTTCGTGAGTTGCGCATGCTCTGTGCTAACAATACAAACTTTGTATCGGGCAGTGGGGGAAGTGGCGCATGCGCAGACGAAATCGACTTTGTGAACGCGCATTGACCTGACGTAAAGGAGGGGGGTGAGACCGCTCGCTGACATTATACATAGAAACACGGAAGTGGCATGGGGGAGGAGTATTCCAATAAACGGTAGGAAATATAAACATACGATTGCATCTAAATTACATAATAAAACTAAATATAAACTTAGCGACTACGTTCAGGATAAATATTACACTGATTATATGCATTCAATACAGCTAAACTTTACCTTGCCTTTAAATAGCCCCTGTGACTGAAAGAACAGAGCCCCAGCTGAACATAATTAACAATAAAACATTCCGGTGTGAACTGAGATACAAAAGTGTAAATAACAGACATGTAATCACGATGGATTCTACACTTTGCATTGCACATATTACATAAGGGGAAAAATGGAAAAAGTTAAAAATAACAAAAAAAGAAAAAAAGATACATATATCAAAAAACCTATTTAAAGTGTAAAATATTAACATTGGGAGCATAGGGGAATCAAAGCCGCATAACCAAAGGGACATGTTATTGTAAAGTATAGCATTGATTTACAATGCTTGAGTGAAAGTGCGAATTTATTTGCCCTTTAATATTGCAGCATCGATTGCCATAACTACGGTGACAAAAAGGTCTGCTAACTATAGTAAAACATATAACCTACACATGCTGGCATAGCTCTATGAAAATGTATATGTATGAAAAGTAAGTTAAATATAACAATAGTAATGAAAGCTAAAAGTCTATCAAAATGTATTGTCAGAATCTCTCATAAGTTGTCATACTAATACCTATATGTGTAACCAAATCATGCAGTTGATTATAAGTGAGTATATTAATATTTATCAGTTTAATGAAGTCAAACCTAAAAGTAAATCGGATTGAAGTGAAGACAACATAATACAAGTTGTTGTCAAATACAAATCAATTCTATCGATTTTTTTGCCAGAAGTTAATTACATCGCCTTCGATGTTAAAGCCTGCTGGTCTCCTTGTTCTGAGTTGAAAAATCCAGTATGCCTCCTGATAAAGGAGCCTACTGGATATGTCACCTCCTCTATCTGGGTACCTAACTTGCTCAATAACCTGCCATTGAAAACTGTTAGTATTTTTATCATGTTTAATGATAAAATGACGTGCTAAATCTGAGCATTCAATCCCATTTTCAATATTATTGAGGTGCTCACGGATTCGTGTTCGTGCCTCCCTGGTGGAGCAACCTACGTATTGTTTTTTACAGGATGTACAATCCACCAGATAGATGACATTGCTAGTGTGGCAATTGGTACAGTTCTTTAAGGAGTAAACTCTCTGTGTGATCATAGACTGAAAACTCTTTGTTACACGGGTGCAGCTGCAGGCTATGCACTTATTAAAATGGCATTTATAATGCCCCTTAACGTGCAACCAGCTACTTGTACTTGGCTTTTTCTTTAGCATGCTTGGTGATAACATATTCCCTAGAGTGCATCCCCTCCTAGCTACAAAGTTACACCCAGATTGCACATAGTCATTAAGGCTATCCTCTGCCGTGAGTATAGATAAATGTTTAGTGATGATAGAACAAATTTCTCCATATTGAGGGCTGTAAGTCGTTGTAAAAAGAGGTTTTGATTTATCAAAAATGTTGCTCCTGGCAGAGTTATAGCGTGTTGACAACATCGTTGACCTGTCAACACGCTTTACCTCTAAAAGGGCCCTATTGACAACTTTCTTATGGTATCGCCTTTCTAGGAGTTGGGTGGTCAATATTTTACTGTTAGTTTCAAAATCACTTTCGTTTGTGCAATTGCGCTTCAGGCGTATAAACTGACCCTTTGCTATCCCAAAACCAGTATGTCTGGGATGATTACTATTAGCATGGAGAATTTTATTACATGAAATAGGTTTGCGATAAAGATTGGTTACTACCTGACCCTTTTCAACATCACCTGTTAAGGTTAGATCTAGATATGTGGTCTGGTTAGTATCGGATTGGGAAGTAAATTCCAATCCTGCTTCATTCTGATTAATGAAGGACACAATTTGAGATTTCTGATCCTCAGTGCCAGTCCAGATGATCAAAAGATCATCAATGTATCTTTTACAGGTGCTGATGTAGTTACGATATGGGTTTTCCTCTCCATAGACGTGGGACCGCTCCCACCAAGCCATAAAAATGTTTGCATATGATGGTGCAAATTTAGCACCCATGGCGGTCCCACGTCTCTGGAGGAAATACTCATTCTCAAATTTAAAATAATTATGATGTAAAAGAAAATCTAATGCTTTAATTATAAATTCTTTAAGAGTATCATCATAACCACTCAGTTGATCTAAAAGAGATCTTACTGCCACAAGTCCTTGGTCATGCGGGATGGCTGAGTACAAACCAACCACGTCAATTGTCAGCCAAGAACAATCCCCATTCCAAGCCACCTGTTCAAGACATTTAAGAAGATGCTTGGTATCACGTAAATAGGAAGGGATCTGTAGGACAATGGGCTGGAGGAGGGAGTCAATCCAGCTGGATAACTGTTCAAATAAAGATCCAATACCCGAGACTATAGGTCTCCCTTTCACCACCTCCAGGGATTTATGCACCTTAGGGAGGTGGTGAAATATAGGTACAACTGGATTGGAAACATATAAAAAGTTCAATGTGTCTTGGTCTATGACTCCATCCTCCAGGCCGTCATCCAGGAGACTCCATAACTTAGCTTTAAACAATTCTGTGGGATCAGAGGATAAGACTCGATAGACATCCTTATCATATAATTGCCTATGTGCCTCCTCTATATAGTATAGTCTATCCAAAACCACTATGCTACCTCCCTTATCTGAGTCTTTGATGGTAATATCTTGTCTAGATTTTAATTTGTCCAAGGCCTCTTTCTATGTTGGAGTTAGATTAGGGTAAGTATGTTTTGGATTATTATGGAGTGCAATCAAATCTTGTTCCACCCTTTTGTGAAAGGCTTCTAAAAAAGGTCCCCTTTCACGAGTGGGGTAGAACACTGATTTCGGTTTGTAGCCAATATGTGATGATTTTAAAGTCTGTGAGTCCATGTATGTCTCAGCACTTAAATCCTGCAGACTAAGTACATCACATACTTCATGAAAGTCTACTATGTCATAAATGTGTTCATGAGTAGGGTGTAGTGATGTGTCTGAGGGGGGTACAGAGGCATTATCTGGTTGTTTGTCCCAAAAAAACTTTTTCAATGTTAAACTTCTAATTAGTCTATTAACATCGACAATAGTGTCGAAAAGATTAAACTTTTTAGTGGGAACATAACCTAAACCCAGGCTAAGTACCTCTATTTCCCCATCAGTCAATATAGTGGAAGATAAATTAATGATTTTCAAAGGGTATACTTGTTCCATCTTCCCCTGCCCCTGTGGCGTCCCCTTCCGCCTCTTGCCCCTCTTCCTCTTGCCCCTCCTCCTTCGGTGCCTCTGATGGCACTTTGAAAAACCTGTGTATCAGCTGAATTAACAGTGGGTACTGAGGTGGCAGTGGGTCTGGGATCCGCTACATTGTCACTAAGAAACTCCATATTTCTCTGATTGTTAATCAGGATCGTTGGGGTAATATTACCCCTCTTATGGGTGTTTCTTGTGACAATGGGATCTGGTCTTGCATTTTTGATAATTGGACGTAATACTTGAATTTCATCATCTGAGGGACCACTCGAATCAAATCTGCTTTCATTGTCTGAGCGGTCGTCCTCAGACGTATCGTTATCAGAAAAGGTGACTTTCTTGTCAGATCTCTCTTTGCTGGTAGAATGTATGGATCTAGAGGTGGACCTAGACCTCCTGTGTCTAATGTTTGAAAGCTGTGAGCGTAGATGCCAGTTATATACCCTATTGTTAGTATGATCTGCGCAATCTCTATTATACTTTCTAAGTTTAAAGTTGTCTAAATCAGTTCTAAATTTTTTTATGGTTTCTTGTAGTATTTGATCGAACTGTGAGTATTTAGGGTGATCTATAAAGATGTTGAGATCCTTTTGGATATTTACTAAATCCTCCCTAATCTTTTTTAACTGGGACTCTTTGTATTTTATAATTAAGCCCATCAATCTGTTGGAACATTCACTCAATATAATATTCCAGTCTTTAATGAAATCTTGGTCATCAACATGAAAAGAGGGGTATTTATTGAGTCTCAGTCCCCTTGGTATGAGATTCATTTGCAGATATTTCTCTAGGGCACGCTTATCCCACCAGATCCTATACTCCTGTGAGAGAGTCTTTTCCAATAGTTGAAAAATGTCACTTATAGATAAAGATTCAGTTTGTTTAATAAAAGTATCGTCCAAAGATAGTCTTTCCATGCCCATGTATGTTAGAGATCTCAGTGAAAATAAATCTGTGGTTTCCATGATATGCAAAAAACAGTGGACTCTTTATGATTAAATTCGGTTGATATAAAAATAACAATAGCAAAAGTCCAATAGCAGGTGTTACTGTAATGTTAGTATAAACAGTAGCACTATCACCGGGCTCACGGAAGAAAAAAAGTCAATATGTATATTCAAAGAGAAAATTCTTCCTAGTGCAGCTCAAGGTGTATATGGTGTATGGGGAGGGAAATAAATCCTGTCCAGGCTGTATAAGCTGTATGTTTAACGTGCAAACAATGCAAAAGGGTACGGAATTATGGATGAAGCAGAATATGCGGTGTAGGCAGGTAAATATATATATAACAAGGATGCGGCTTAAACACCGGAGTGGTGTATAACTCACCACGTTTGCTACTTGAGCCTATCTCCGGGAGCCTTGGAAAAACCCCGCCTCTGATTCCTCACTGCACCTCTGATTCCTCACTCGTAGAGGTCATTGTCCGGTGCTCCACTTGTCATCCGTGTATGTATACCGTTCTGCAGCCTCCGTAGTGCTGTTAGGTTTGCACGCTGTGGCTGAGCGTTGTCGGGTGCTTCCGGTCCGTGACGCGAATCGTCTCCTGCACCAATAGGATTCCCTACTACTCGAACGTAGCCCCATACACCTGTAGCTCACCTGAGTGCCGAGATTCTAGCGTGGTAACAATGTATCCAAACAACAGATGAGAGCAAAAAACCATCCGAGTCTCCAGGCACTGTAAAGTTCTAAAGGTGCATATTTATTGGAAACCAAAATAGAAAAAAGTGAATAAAAACAAAGTGAACATAAAATGATAATGCTGGGCTGTCTTACGCGTTTCGGCTACATACTAGCCTTATTCATAGACACACTTTGTAAAGACAGGCACTGAGCTTAAATAGCCCCTGTGACTGAAAAAAGAGAGCCCCAGCTGAACATAATTAACAATAAAACATTCCGGTGTGAACTGAGATACAAAAGTGTAAATAACAGACATGTAATCACGATGGATTCTACACTTTGCATTGCACATATTACATAAGGGGAAAAATGGAAAAAGTTAAAAATAACAAAAAAAAGAAAAAAAGATACATATATCAAAAAACCTATTTAAAGTGTAAAATATTAACATTGGGAGCATAGGGGAATCAAAGCCGCATAACCAAAGGGACATGTTATTGTAAAGTATAGCATTGATTTACAATGCTTGAGTGAAAGTGCGAATTTATTTGCCCTTTAATATTGCAGCATCGATTGCCATAACTACGGTGACAAAAAGGTCTGCTAACTATAGTAAAACATATAACCTACACATGCTGGCATAGCTCTATGAAAATGTATATGTATGAAAAGTAAGTTAAATATAACAATAGTAATGAAAGCTAAAAGTCTATCAAAATGTAGTGTCAGAATCTCTCATAAGTTGTCATACTAATACCTATATGTGTAACCAAATCATGCAGTTGATTATAAGTGAGTATATTAATATTTATCAGTTTAATGAAGTCAAACCTAAAAGTAAATCTGATTGAAGTGAAGACAACATAATACAAGTTGTTGTCAAATACAAATCAATTCTATCGATTCTAAGGATGTCTATCGAGTCTTATCCTCTGATCCCACAGAATTGTTTATAGCTAAGTTATGGAGTCTCCTGGATGACGGCCTGGAGGATGGAGTCATAGACCAAGACACATTGAACTTTTTATATGTTTCCAATCCAGTTGTACCTATATTTCACCACCTCCCTAAGGTGCATAAATCCCTGGAGGTGGTGAAAGGGAGACCTATAGTCTCGGGTATTGGATCTTTATTTGAACAGTTATCCAGCTGGATTGACTCCCTCCTCCAGCCCATTGTCCTACAGATCCCTTCCTATTTACGTGATACCAAGCATCTTCTTAAATGTCTTGAACAGGTGGCTTGGAATGGGGATTGTTCTTGGCTGACAATTGACGTGGTTGGTTTGTACTCAGCCATCCCGCATGACCAAGGACTTGTGGCAGTAAGATCTCTTTTAGATCAACTGAGTGGTTATGATGATACTCTTAAAGAATTTATAATTAAAGCATTAGATTTTCTTTTACATCATAATTATTTTAAATTTGAGAATGAGTATTTCCTCCAGAGACGTGGGACCGCCATGGGTGCTAAATTTGCACCATCATATGCAAACATTTTTATGGCTTGGTGGGAGCGGTCCCACGTCTATGGAGAGGAAAACCCATATCGTAACTACATCAGCACCTATAAAAGATACATTGATGATCTTTTGATCATCTGGACTGGCACTGAGGATCAGAAATCTCAATTTGTGTCCTTCATTAATCAGAATGAAGCAGGATTGGAATTTACTTCCCAATCCGATACTAACCAGACCACATATCTAGATCTAACCTTAACAGGTGATGTTGAAAAGGGTCAGGTAGTAACCAATCTTTATCGCAAACCTATTTCATGTAATAAAATTCTCCATGCTAATAGTAATCATCCCAGACATACTGGTTTTGGGATAGCAAAGGGTCAGTTTATACGCCTGAAGCGCAATTGCACAAACGAAAGTGATTTTGAAACTAACAGTAAAATATTGACCACCCAACTCCTAGAAAGGGGATACCATAAGAAAGTTGTCAATAGGGCCCTTTTAGAGGTAAAGCGTGTTGACAGGTCAACGATGTTGTCAACACGCTATAACTCTGCCAGGAGCAACATTTTTGATAAATCAAAACCTCTTTTTACAACGACTTACAGCCCTCAATATGGGGAAATTTGTTCTATCATCACTAAACATTTATCTATACTCACGGCAGAGGATAGCCTTAATGACTATCTGCAATCTGGGTGTAACTTTGTAGCTAGGAGGGGATGCACTCTAGGGAATATGTTATCACCAAGCATGCTAAAGAAAAAGCCAAGTACAAGTAGCTGGTTGCACGTTAAGGGGCATTATAAATGCCATTTTAATAAGTGCATAGCCTGCAGCTGCACCCGTGTAACAAAGAGTTTTCAGTCTATGATCACACAGAGAGTTTACTCCTTAAAGAACTGTACCAATTGCCGCACTAGCAATGTCATCTATCTGGTGGATTGTACATCCTGTAAAAAACAATACGTAGGTTGCTCCACCAGGGAGGCATGAACACGAATCCGTGAGCACCTCAATAATATTGAAAATGGGATTGAATGCTCAGATTTAGCACGTCATTTTATCATTAAACATGATAAAAATACTAACAGTTTTCAATGGCAGGTTATTGAGCAAGTTAGGTACCCAGATAGAGGAGGTGACATATCCAGTAGGCTCCTTTATCAGGAGGCATACTGGATTTTTCAAATCAGAACAAGGAGACCAGCAGGCTTTAACATCGAAGGCGATGTAATTAACTTCTGGCAAAAAAATCGATAGAATTGATTTGTATTTGACAACAACTTGTATTATGTTGTCTTCACTTCAATCTGATTTACTTTTAGGTTTGACTTCATTAAACTGATAAATATTAATATACTCACTTATAATCAACTGCATAATTTGGTTACACATATAGGTATTAGTATGACAACTTATGAGAGATTCTGACACTACATTTTGATAGACTTTTAGCTTTCATTACTATTGTTATATTTAACTTACTTTTCATACATATACATTTTCATAGAGCTATGCCAGCATGTGTAGGTTATATGTTTTACTATAGTTAGCAGACCTTTTTGTCACCGTAGTTATGGCAATCGATGCTGCAATATTAAAGGGCAAATAAATTTGCACTTTCACTCAAGCATTGTGTGACAGACCCTTCTGTCAGGACTGAAGGAGTTAATTGTGTTTAGCTAAGAAACTAATTTCTAAAGACAGAGTTGCTGGCCTCAGCTATTGTGTGCTATAATTACATTTAAGTAATAAACAGGCCATTGTTTAATCACCCTCAGAGAGCAGACGCTAGGTGATAAGACAAGCCAAATGTGTTTAAGTTGTTATCTGCCTAAGTAAAGTATTTAAGTAATGTAATTCTACTGTTTCATAAAAGGGCGTCTTCCCCTTTTTATCTAAATGTACAAGAGTCTTTCAACCCCCCCATCTGGGGTCAAACCTGTATAAATACTAGGCATCTAGCCTTTAATAAATGACATTCTGTTTTAAACCTGAAACTGGCTGGGTTGTGAATTGCTGATTCCCTATGCAGGACATTGTTCATCTGGTATTAACCCTTGGTACACTGTTGGTACCGTAACATTGGTGGCAAGCGACGGAATGAACCTTATCGCCCAGAAGAGCAACTACACAAGCCAGTAACCTCAGGAAGAGGGGGATTATTACAATACTGACTAAGATGGAAAGAGTACCAGGGACAGAAGGAACCAATGGGCCCAGCATAGCAGACAGAACCCCCGCAGAAGCAAGCTTTGATCGGGCGGTTAAAATAAGACTGGCACATTATGGCCCCAACCCATCTGCGGAAATTATCGACCGGGTCATAGCAGCTGTGGAGGCCAACCTACTTCGCCAAAGCGGCGCTGCAGCAAACCCAGTGGAAAAGAGAAAAGTAAATTTTGCAGCTTTTAAAAACTTCCTGGAAACAGAAGGAGAGATTGATGGGTACCTTGCGGATTTTGAGAGGCAATGTGCACTACACAAGGTACCCGCAGAGGACTGGGTCATGATATTATCCGGAAAATTATCCGGCCGGGCCAGTGAGGCTTTTCGGGCCATTCCAGATGAGGAAGTCGGGGATTATAATACTGTAAAAGAGGCTCTGCTCTCCAGGTATGCGGTTACACCGGAGGCATACCGGAGGCGGTTCAGAGACACTGTTAAATTAACTGGAGATTCCTACCTTGAGTGGGCATGTAAGGTGCACCGCACAGCAGCTCACTGGATAGCGGGGTGCCAAGCCGTGTCTGGGGAAGAGGTGCTGCAGCTATTCCTGTTGGAACATTGCTTCGACAAGTTACCCGCAGGAGTTCGAGAGTGGGTTCGGGACCGTAAACCCTCCACCCTGCATGAAGCGGCTCGCTTGGCAGATGAGTATACGGATGCCCACAAACTGGACACTTCTACCACTAAGCCCCCTGCTAGAGTGGAGTACAGACCCCCAGTCACCCCAGCAGCTGCCAGTTACCAAACCCCGGCGCACCGCTATACCACACGGCCTCTGGCCACGAACTACCCTCAGAGAGCCCGGTTCAATTCACGGGGCTACTCACAGCCTATTTGGTGCTTTGGATGTAAGCAACTAGGGCACAAAAGACCAGAGTGTCCCCCAAATGCAGCGAACCAAGCACAGTCCTGGAGAAGACCCGCCGGCGGAATCCCACGTAACTCTCGGCCTGCGGCCCGCTACGTAGAGGCGCAAGAATGCTGGAGCATCCTACATGAGGCAGACCTTGTGCAAGCTGCCCACCGGAATAACCGGCAACTGGTTAAAGTGAATGGGAAGAAGGTCAGTGGTCTACGGGATACTGGTGCTACCATGACCTTGCTTCAAAAGAACTTGGTGTCTGAGAAACAGTACACTGGAGACACTGTGGCTGTGAGGGTAGCAGGGGGCGATGTGTTCAGCCTACCTGTTGCCAGGGTACATTTGGATTGGGGAGTGGGCGCTAGACCTGTGAATGTGGGGGTCAAGAAGGACTTACCTGCTGATGTTCTTCTTGGAAATGACTTGGCTCCCCTTGTTTCTGCCTATGCTCCCATGGGTCCCGCTGATGTTAACCCTGTGACTACCTGTGCTCAGATCCGTGCAGCAGAGACTGACCCCCCTGCTGCTAAGCCCCAGGACGCTGAGCTCAGTAAATCTCTATCCGCTATTGATACGTGGAAGTCCCGTTACAATGCGCTGATGAAGGAGAAGAGGAGCGCAGAGGAAAAAGCACGTTTAGAACGTGAATCTCTGCTAGACAAGCTGCACCGACAGACTGCAGAAAACACCAGCTTGAGAGTGGAACATGAAACATTAAAGACAAACTTAGCGACACTTGAGGAGAAGCTGACGCTGGCTCATAGTGAGGTGCAGCAACTCAAGGGCACCCTATGTCAGTATGAAGGGATTGTGGATACCTATAAAGAGCAGGTACAGAAAACTTGTAAAGAAGCTGATGGGATTTTGAAGGACTGTTTGGCCCTGGTCTGGGCACTGAGGAAGTTGAACCCTTCTTTGTATGGACAGGAATTCTCTCTCATAACGGGAATACAGATGGATTGTCCTGGCAAACTGACATGCCTACCACCTCCTAGTCCGGTCATCCCCAGGTTGACCCGCCAAAGGGTCAAGCCGGGTCTGCCGGAGTGTTCCACAAGGGGGGAGATATGTGACAGACCCTTCTGTCAGGACTGAAGGAGTTAATTGTGTTTAGCTAAGAAACTAATTTCTAAAGACAGAGTTGCTGGCCTCAGCTATTGTGTGCTATAATTACATTTAAGTAATAAACAGGCCATTGTTTAATCACCCTCAGAGAGCAGACGCTAGGTGATAAGACAAGCCAAATGTGTTTAAGTTGTTATCTGCCTAAGTAAAGTATTTAAGTAATGTAATTCTACTGTTTCATAAAAGGGCGTCTTCCCCTTTTTATCTAAATGTACAAGAGTCTTTCAACCCCCCCATCTGGGGTCAAACCTGTATAAATACTAGGCATCTAGCCTTTAATAAATGACATTCTGTTTTAAACCTGAAACTGGCTGGGTTGTGAATTGCTGATTCCCTATGCAGGACATTGTTCATCTGGTATTAACCCTTGGTACACTGTTGGTACCGTAACACATTGTAAATCAATGCTATACTTTACAATAACATGTCCCTTTGGTTATGCGGCTTTGATTCCCCTATGCTCCCAATGTTAATATTTTACACTTTAAATAGGTTTTTTGATATATGTATCTTTTTTTCTTTTTTTGTTATTTTTAACTTTTTCCATTTTTCCCCTTATGTAATATGTGCAATGCAAAGTGTAGAATCCATCGTGATTACATGTCTGTTATTTACACTTTTGTATCTCAGTTCACACCGGAATGTTTTATTGTTAATTATGTTCAGCTGGGGCTCTGTTCTTTCAGTCACAGGGGCTATTTAAGCTCAGTGCCTGTCTTTACAAAGTGTGTCTATGAATAAGGCTAGTATGTAGCCGAAACGCGTAAGACAGCCCAGCATTATCATTTTATGTTCACTTTGTTTTTATTCACTTTTTTCTATTTTGGTTTCCAATAAATATGCACCTTTAGAACTTTACAGTGCCTGGAGACTCGCATGGTTTTTTGCTCTCATCTGTTGTTTGGATACATTGTTACCACGCTAGAATCTCGGCACTCAGGTGAGCTACAGGTGTATGGGGCTACGTTCGAGTAGTAGGGAATCCTATTGGTGCAGGAGACGATTCGCGTCACGGACCGGAAGCACCCAACAACGCTCAGCCACAGCGTGCAAACCTAACAGCACTACGGAGGCTGCAGAACGGTATACATACACGGATGACAAGTGGAGCACCGGACAATGACCTCTATGAGTGAGGAATCAGAGGTGCAGTGAGGAATCAGAGGCGGGGTTTTTCCAAGGCTCCCGGAGATAGGCTCAAGTAGCAAACGTGGTGAGTTATACACCACTCCGGTGTTTAAGCCGCATCCTTGTTATATATATATTTACCTGCCTACACCGCATATTCTGCTTCATCCATAATTCCGTACCCTTTTGCATTGTTTGCACGTTAAACATACAGCTTATACAGCCTGGACAGGATTTATTTCCCTCCCCATACACCATATACACCTTGAGCTGCACTAGGAAGAATTTTCTCTTTGAATATACATATTGACTTTTTTTCTTCCGTGAGCCCGGTGATAGTGCTACTGTTTATACTAACATTACAGTAACACCTGCTATTGGACTTTTGCTATTGTTATTTTTATATCAACCGAATTTAATCATAAAGAGTCCACTGTTTTTTGCATATCATGGAAACCACAGATTTATTTTCACTGAGATCTCTAACAGACATGGACATGGAAAGACTATCTTTGGACGATACTTTTATTAAACAAACTGAATCTTTATCTATAAGTGACATTTTTCAACTATTGGAAAAGACTCTCTCACAGGAGTATAGGATCTGGTGGGATAAGCGTGCCCTAGAGAAATATCTGCAAATGAATCTCATACCAAGGGGACTGAGACTCAATAAATACCCCTCTTTTCATGTTGATGACCAAGATTTCATTAAAGACTGGAATATTATATTGAGTGAATGTTCCAACAGATTGATGGGCTTAATTATAAAATACAAAGAGTCCCAGTTAAAAAAGATTAGGGAGGATTTAGTAAATATCCAAAAGGATCTCAACATCTTTATAGATCACCCTAAATACTCACAGTTCGATCAAATACTACAAGAAACCATAAAAAAATTTAGAACTGATTTAGACAACTTTAAACTTAGAAAGTATAATAGAGATTGCGCAGATCATACTAACAATAGGGTATATAACTGGCATCTACGCTCACAGCTTTCAAACATTAGACACAGGAGGTCTAGGTCCACCTCTAGATCCATACATTCTACCAGCAAAGAGAGATCTGACAAGAAAGTCACCTTTTCTGATAACGATACGTCTGAGGACGACCGCTCAGACAATGAAAGCAGATTTGATTCGAGTGGTCCCTCAGATGATGAAATTCAAGTATTACGTCCAATTATCAAAAATGCAAGACCAGATCCCATTGTCACAAGAAACACCCATAAGAGGGGTAATATTACCCCAACGATCCTGATTAACAATCAGAGAAATATGGAGTTTCTTAGTGACAATGTAGCGGATCCCAGACCCACTGCCACCTCAGTACCCACTGTTAATTCAGCTGATACACAGGTTTTTCAAAGTGCCATCAGAGGCACCGAAGGAGGAGGGGCAAGAGGAAGAGGGGCAAGAGGCGGAAGGGGACACCACAGGGGCAGGGGAAGATGGAACAAGTATACCCTTTGAAAATCATTAATTTATCTTCCACTATATTGACTGATGGGGAAATAGAGGTACTTAGCCTGGGTTTAGGTTATGTTCCCACTAAAAAGTTTAATCTTTTCGACACTATTGTCGATGTTAATAGACTAATTAGAAGTTTAACATTGAAAAAGTTTTTTTGGGACAAACAACCAGATAATGCCTCTGTACCCCCCTCAGACACATCACTACACCCTACTCATGAACACATTTATGACATAGTAGACTTTCATGAAGTATGTGATGTACTTAGTCTGCAGGATTTAAGTGCTGAGACATACATGGACTCACAGACTTTAAAATCATCACATATTGGCTACAAACCGAAATCAGTGTTCTACCCCACTCGTGAAAGGGGACCTTTTTTAGAAGCCTTTCACAAAAGGGTGGAACAAGATTTGATTGCACTCCATAATAATCCAAAACATACTTACCCTAATCTAACTCCAACCCAGAAAGAGGCCTTGGACAAATTAAAATCTAGACAAGATATTACCATCAAAGACTCAGATAAGGGAGGTAGCATAGTGGTTTTGGATAGACTATACTATATAGAGGAGGCACATAGGCAATTATATGATAAGGATGTCTATCGAGTCTTATCCTCTGATCCCACAGAATTGTTTAAAGCTAAGTTATGGAGTCTCCTGGATGACGGCCTGGAGGATGGAGTCATAGACCAAGACACATTGAACTTTTTATATGTTTCCAATCCAGTTGTACCTATATTTCACCACCTCCCTAAGGTGCATAAATCCCTGGAGGTGGTGAAAGGGAGACCTATAGTCTCGGGTATTGGATCTTTATTTGAACAGTTATCCAGCTGGATTGACTCCCTCCTCCAGCCCATTGTCCTACAGATCCCTTCCTATTTACGTGATACCAAGCATCTTCTTAAATGTCTTGAACAGGTGGCTTGGAATGGGGATTGTTCTTGGCTGACAATTGACGTGGTTGGTTGTACTCAGCCATCCCGCATGACCAAGGACTTGTGGCAGTAAGATCTCTTTTAGATCAACTGAGTGGTTATGATGATACTCTTAAAGAATTTATAATTAAAGCATTAGATTTTCTTTTACATCATAATTATTTTAAATTTGAGAATGAGTATTTCCTCCAGAGACGTGGGACCGCCATGGGTGCTAAATTTGCACCATCATATGCAAACATTTTTATGGCTTGGTGGGAGCGGTCCCACATCTATGGAGAGGAAAACCCATATCGTAACTACATCAGCACCTATAAAAGATACATTGATGATCTTTTGATCATCTGGACTGGCACTGAGGATCAGAAATCTCAATTTGTGTCCTTCATTAATCAGAATGAAGCAGGATTGGAATTTACTTCCCAATCCGATACTAACCAGACCACATATCTAGATCTAACCTTAACAGGTGATGTTGAAAAGGGTCAGGTAGTAACCAATCTTTATCGCAAACCTATTTCATGTAATAAAATTCTCCATGCTAATAGTAATCATCCCAGACATACTGGTTTTGGGATAGCAAAGGGTCAGTTTATACGCCTGAAGCGCAATTGCACAAACGAAAGTGATTTTGAAACTAACAGTAAAATATTGACCACCCAACTCCTAGAAAGGGGATACCATAAGAAAGTTGTCAATAGGGCCCTTTTAGAGGTAAAGCGTGTTGACAGGTCAACGATGTTGTCAACACGCTATAACTCTGCCAGGAGCAACATTTTTGATAAATCAAAACCTCTTTTTACAACGACTTACAGCCCTCAATATGGGGAAATTTGTTCTATCATCACTAAACATTTATCTATACTCACGGCAGAGGATAGCCTTAATGACTATGTGCAATCTGGGTGTAACTTTGTAGCTAGGAGGGGATGCACTCTAGGGAATATGTTATCACCAAGCATGCTAAAGAAAAAGCCAAGTACAAGTAGCTGGTTGCACGTTAAGGGGCATTATAAATGCCATTTTAATAAGTGCATAGCCTGCAGCTGCACCCGTATAACAAAGAGTTTTCAGTCTATGATCACACAGAGAGTTTACTCCTTAAAGAACTGTACCAATTGCCGCACTAGCAATGTCATCTATCTGGTGGATTGTACATCCTGTAAAAAACAATACGTAGGTTGCTCCACCAGGGAGGCACGAACACGAATCCGTGAGCACCTCAATAATATTGAAAATGGGATTGAATGCTCAGATTTAGCACGTCATTTTATCATTAAACATGATAAAAATACTAACAGTTTTCAATGGCAGGTTATTGAGCAAGTTAGGTACCCAGATAGAGGAGGTGACATATCCAGTAGGCTCCTTTATCAGGAGGCATACTGGATTTTTCAACTCAGAACAAGGAGACCAGCAGGCTTTAACATCGAAGGCGATGTAATTAACTTCTGGCAAAAAAATCGATAGAATTGATTTGTATTTGACAAACAACTTGTATTATGTTGTCTTCTCTTCAATCCGATTTACTTTTAGGTTTGACTTCATTAAACTGATAAATATTAATATACTCACTTATAATCAACTGCATGATTTGGTTACACATATAGTTATTAGTATGACAACTTATGAGAGATTCTGACACTACATTTTGATAGACTTTTAGCTTTCATTACTATTGTTATATTTAACTTTCTTTTCATACATATACATTTTCATAGAGCTATGCCAGCATGTGTAGGTTATATGTTTTACTATAGTTAGCAGACCTTTTTGTCACCGTAGTTATGGCAATCGATGCTGCAATATTAAAGGGCAAATAAATTCGCACTTTCACTCAAGCATTGTAAATCAATGCTATACTTTACAATAACATGTCCCTTTGGTTATGCGGCTTTGATTCCCCTATGCTCCCAATGTTAATATTTTACACTTTAAATAGGTTTTTTGATATATGTATCTTTTTTTCTTTTTTTGTTATTTTTAACTTTTTCCATTTTTCCCCTTATGTAATATGTGCAATGCAAAGTGTAGAATCCATCGTGATTACATGTCTGTTATTTACACTTTTGTATCTCAGTTCACACCGGAATGTTTTATTGTTAATTATGTTCAGCTGGGGCTCTGTTCTTTCAGTCACAGGGGCTATTTAAGCTCAGTGCCTGTCTTTACAAAGTGTGTCTATGAATAAGGCTAGTATGTAGCCGAAACGCGTAAGACAGCCCAGCATTATCATTTTATGTTCACTTTGTTTTTATTCACTTTTTTCTATTTTGGTTTCCAATAAATATGCACCTTTAGAACTTTACAGTGCCTGGAGATTCGCATGGTTTTTTGCTCTCATCTGTTGTTTGGATACATTGTTACCACGCTAGAATCTCGGCACTCAGGTGAGCTACAGGTGTATGGGGCTACGTTCGAGTAGTAGGGAATCCTATTGGTGCAGGAGACGATTCGCGTCACGGACCGGAAGCACCCGACAACGCTCAGCCACAGCGTGCAAACCTAACAGCACTACGGAGGCTGCAGAACGGTATACATACACGGATGACAAGTGGAGCACCGGACAATGACCTCTACGAGTGAGGAATCAGAGGTGCAGTGAGGAATCAGAGGCGGGGTTTTTCCAAGGCTCCCGGAGATAGGCTCAAGTAGCAAACGTGGTGAGTTATACACCACTCCGGTGTTTAAGCCGCATCCTTGTTATATATATATATTTACCTGCCTACACCGCATATTCTGCTTCATCCATAATTCCGTACCCTTTTGCATTGTTTGCACGTTAAACATACAGCTTATACAGCCTGGACAGGATTTATTTCCCTCCCCATACACCATATACACCTTGAGCTGCACTAGGAAGAATTTTCTCTTTGAATATACACACACAAGCTTACATTCACACATACATATATATATATATATATATATATATATATATATTTACATATATATACACACACACACGCATAAATATACATACATACACATACACACACACAAGCATAAATATACACACATGCACATACACACACACACAAGCTCTTCCCTCCTGACCTGTGCACTGCCTGCCATACGCTGAGATGATGTGACGTTATCAGGACGATCACTTCCTCCAAATTCTTAGCTGCAGTACAACAGAAGGCGGGGACGGCTCAACAGGAGCCGGGGACATTTCCGGGGACATCATTATTCCGGGGGCAGTCTCCTCAATCCGGGGACTGTCCCCTAAAATCAGGGACGTCTGGTCCCCCTACCATAGACTTTGATCCTTGACCCTCAAATCTAAATAGTGATTACATTGTCTGTGCAGGTGCTCATTTATATATGTTGCTATTTGTCCTCAACATAGCAGATGGGATAAAAAATACTAAATAAGCTTTATATAGGGTGTAGGGTGCGCATAGGGTCCGCAAATCTGTGCAAATTATGCAGCAAAATTACAGTTTTAAATCATTGCTAAATATGTATTTGCTATGCAGATCTTTTGCAATGAAATGCTTAAAGGGACATGAAATACAAGTTTTTTGTTTCATGATTGAGATAGAGAATACAATTTTAAACAACTTTCCAATTTACTTCAATTATTTTTATTTGTTTCTTTCCCTTGTTATTCTTTGCTGAAAGGTTTATCTAGGCAAGCTCAGGAGCAGCAGAGAACCTAGGTTCTAGCTGATGATTTGTGGCTATATATATATAGATTGTGATTGGCTCACCCATGAGTTCAGTTAAAAGCCATTAGTGCATTGCTGCTCCTTCAACACTCGATCGGGTCGAATTGGGTACTCGATCGGGTTGAATTGTTGCGATTCCTGTCCGCCTGCTCAGAGCAGGCGGACAGGGTTATAGAGCAGTGGTCTTTGTGACCGCTGCTTCATAACTGCTGTTTCTGGCGAGTCTGAAGACTCGCCAGAAACAGAGGCCATCAAGCTACTTACGGAGCTTGATAGATAGGCCCCTAAGAGTGTGGCTTGGAATCTTGGGGTTCTGTGTGGTTAAGGATGAGTTTCTGAAAGTCTAAAGATAATATTTGTCTTGGAAATGAAAGGAGAAAAGAGACAACAAACAATTTGCAAAGCTATTTTCTCAAAACCAGTAAATCATAGGAGAATATCAGTACCACAGGACAGTACTCTCAAGCTGGGATTGTCCCATATGATGTGAGATAATTGCCACCACATTTAGGGTGAGGGAAAAATTCTGAAGATAGAAAAAGCTCCAATTTTTTTTTCATGAGTTCTATAGAACATACAATTTTAAACATCCTTCTAGATTAGTTTTCTTGGTATCATTTGTTGAAGGAGCAGCAATGCACTGCTGATTTCTAATTGAACACAAGGGTAGCCAATGACGATCATATATATATATATATATATATATATATATATATATATATATATATATATATGCAGCCACCAATCAGCAGCCAGAACCTAGGTTCTTTGCTGCTCCTGAGCCCTCCAAGATAAACCTTTCAGCAAAGGATAACAAGAGAAGGAAGCAAATTAAATAATAGAAGTCAATTGGAAAGTTGTTTAAAATCATTTGCTCTGTCTAAATCATGAATGTCTAATTATGACTTTAATGTCACTTTAAGTATGATTTGCAGACATTAGAGCATTAGGTTTTCATATAGTAATACTTTATCATATTTTACCCTTAAACCGGCTCCCTATAAACTTTGTGTAATTTTTAGAGATCTGTAACTGTAAAACATAGATAAATACATTTAAACCAATGATCTGAGGATGAGTGGACGAGTTTAATTATAAATTGTCCGTAGAAATACGCCAACTAATTTGCAGTGAAAACAGTGAAATTATTTTCAACCACAAAACACAAGTGGATAATTATCCAGAAAGATTGTTAAACCTGATAATGCTAAAGCAATTTTCACCTCAAAGAAACTAGACTTGTCGTGGCAAGGAAAGTTGAGAATTTATTTTTGAAAACCTTTCTTTTAAGAGTAAGCTACATCCAAAACTTAAAGGGAAATTGTTGGAATCCATTTGTTTCTTACATTATTCAAATTTTCTTCTGTTATCAATTTAGCTTTATTCTCTTGGTGTGCTTTGTTGAAAGAGCAGCTATGCACTGCTGGGAGCTAGCTGAACACATCTGGTGAACCAATGAAAAGAGGCTTTTTGATGGTTTCATGTCCCTTTAACTTTTAAGAACCATCTTTAAATATAGAAATTGGCATTTTTTTTATTTTGGGAATGGATGCAAATACTATACTAATACAGATAACAACTAGACAACTCCTTAAAGGGACATGATAAAAAAAATAATAATAGGCTTTATCCTGTAGGAACATGTATAAGTCATGTGTTACTAACGTTAGCTTACTAAACATAACCTCTGTAAGATAAAGTCCATAGCCAGTGAGCCAATCAGTAGTGACATTCACCCATAGCCACAGATCACCAAATCCAGATCTTAGTACGTTGCATAAGCGACCACCTTCTTCCTCATTCCACAGCTACCAAAGCTCACAGGCCACAAACTGCTATAATGTTGGAGGCCTCTCGAAGAGGAGAATGAATGCATCTTTATGATCATAGGTAGAGGGGATCTTGTTTCAGGGGGTCTATTTGGTGGTGTTCTCCACTCTTCACCCCTTTCCTCTTATTTTGTTCTTCTCATGAGTGAGAGAGTTGGCTGTTATTTATCTCTAAGGCTCATTCTCAGGGCTGCAGTGTTATGGCAAGATGTTTATGTTATACCACATTTTTGTCATCTGTTTTTTATTGTCAGACACCTAGATTACGAGTTTTGCGCTAAACTAATGCCAAAAAAGTTGCGTTATTCCACCCTCCATAGCGCTGCCATTACGAGTTACTGAAAAGCCTCCTTGTGTGTACGATATGGTGGCGTTAAGCTCCATACCGCACAAAATTCAAGGGCTGCTTTGACGTGCTTGTGCATACTTTCCCCCATAGACATCAATGGGAAGAGAGTGCTAGAAAAAAACCTAACACCTGAAGTGTAGAGTGAAAATTCTCCATAACGCAACCCCATTGATGTCTATGGGGAAAAAAGTTACGTTTAATCCTAACACCCTAAAATAAACCCCAAGTCTAAACACCTCTAATCTGCTGCCCCCGACATCGCCGACACCTAAATAAAGTTATTAACCCCTAATCTGCCGCTCCTGACATCGCTGACACAAAAATAATGTTATTAACCCCTATTCCGTCACTCCCCGACATCACCACCACTAAAATAATGTTGTTAACCCCTATTCCGCTGCTCCCCCCGACATTGCCAACACTATAATAAAGTTATTAATTTAATAGCTCCTAAAAATAAAAAAGCCCCCCTAAAATAAAATCACCCCCTAGCCTACAATAAACTACAAATTCTCCTTAAAAGGGCCCTTTGTAGGGCATTGCCCTAAGTTAAACAGCTCTTTTACCTGTAACAAAAAATACAAAGTCCCCCAACAGTAAAACCCACCACCCAACCAAAATAAAAAACCTAACTCTAAAAAAATGCAAAGCAATGTCCATACAAATGCCCCTTTAGGGGCAATGGGTAGCTTGGGTTTTTTTTTAGAGTTAGTTTTTATTTTTTATTTTGGGGGGGTTGATTGGGTGGTGGGTTTTACTGTTGGGGGACTATTTTCAGGTAAAATAGCTGTTTAACTTATGGCAATGCCCTACAAATGGCCCTTTTATTGTATTCTAGGGGGTGTTTTTATTTTTATAGGGCTATTAAATTAAGTGTAGTTTTTTTTTATAATTTCGTTTATTTTTTTGTAAGCTTAGTTTTTTTATTTTTCGTAATTTAGTGTTTATTTTTTTGTAATTTTAGATTTTTTTATTTTTCTCGTAGTATTTGGTTTTTTTAAATTTTAAATTTAGATTTTTTTATTTGGTAGTATTTTTTTATTTTATTATAATAGTAAGGATAGGTTAGTTTATTATTTAATGTTAGGGATATTTGTATTAAACAGGTAAGTTTTATTTATTTAAATATAGTTATATTGTAAATTTAATTTAAAGTTTGGGGGGTGTTAGGTTTAGGGGTTAATAGCTTTATTTAGTGTTTTGCCTTGTGGGGGCGGGCGGTTCAGGGGTTAATAGGTTTATTTAGTGGCAGAGATATGGGAGGCTGGAGGATTAGGGGTTAATAGGTTTTTTTATTGCGGAAATGTGGGAGGCCGGATATTTAGGAGTTAATAGGTTTATTTAGTTGCGGAGATGTGGGAGGCCGGAGGTTTAGGGGTTAATAACTTTATTATACTGTTGGAAATGTCTGGTAGCGGTGGAATAGGGGTTAATAACTTTATTATAGTGGTGGTGATGTCAGGGAGTGGCGGAATAGGGGTTAATAATTTTTATTAGTGTCGGCGATGTCTGGAGCAGCAGATTAGGGGTTAATAACTTTATTTAATAGTCGCGATGTGGGAGGACGGTGGATTAGGGGTTAATAGGTTTAATATAGAGTTTGCGATGCAGGAGGGTGGCGGTTTAGAGGTTAATTGGTAGTTTATGGGTGTTAGTGTACTTTGTAACACTTTAGATATGAGTTTTGTGAAACATTTTTGTGCCGCAAAACTCATAACTACTGTTTTCAGATGGCGGTATGGGTCGTGTCGGTACTGTAACGCAAGCTTTTTAGCCTCACCGCACAACCTGTAATACCGGTGCTATGAAAATCCCACACAAAAACTTAATTCTTTTGAGTGCAGAATGGATGTTGCGTTAAAGGCTAAAATGCTTGCGGTATAGCTATACCGACACAACTCGCTATAGCTGCGTAATTGCCATTACGCTGAAATTGCAATTTTTCAGCATTAAAAGCCATAATGCAAAACTCGTAATCTACCTGTTAGTTTCTTAAACAATAAGAAAATCTGATTGGATAAGCTTTGTTGCCTGGAATTGATAATGTATTGTTTCATTAGGAAAATATCAATTGTTATATTATTTAGGAATGCACATTATATTCCTTCGCAACATTGGACGGCGTCTTCTGTGTGTACTGATCATTTGCTATTTGTGTATCTGACTATATCACTCTTTGATTCTTGCTGTGTTTGATACATTGATTGTTCAATGCATTTGTTTTCTCTCAATTAAAATTAAATTAATATATATATAAATGTGTGTGTATATATACATATATATATATATATATATATATATATATATATATATATATATACAGTATATATATATATATACAGTATATATATATATATATACAGTATATATATATTTTATTTATATATATATATATATATATATACATCTATATCTATATATATATATATATATATATATATATATATATATATATATATATATATATGTATTTATTTATTTTTAAAAGACACCAAACCAATGTTCTCTATTATCAGGCTGAAGCCTATGAATGTCTCTGGTAAATATCCTTGTTGTAAATATAAAACTATTTGAAATTATAAACCACTGAAGTTTTAAAGGTTTCTGGGAGCACTAACTTTATCTTTTTTAAGATTTTAGTTTCAGGGAATTTCTATGTTATGTAATTTGTTTATCTCTTTTTTTTGTGATTCGTAATTTAAATATTTCTTAATTTTTTACTTTTAGTTTTTCTGTAATTCAATATGTAATTTTTGTTTTTTTCACATCTTGGTTAATAAAGTTTCATAGTTCTTACTAGAGGATCCGTAATTTTGGACCATCACAGTGGTTGTTTTAAATTGTTTTAACTAAAGTAGTTGACATTTAAATGGACATTAAAGGGACAATAAACACCTCAATATATTAATATAAATTGTTTAATTACATGTAGTAAAACAACTTTGAAATATACTTTCATTATTCATTTTGTTCGCCTTCCCTGTAATTTAATTCTGAATATTGTGGGCTTTCCAATTCATGTTTAACATGGACGTGCAGACCCAGCTATATTCCACACAGTCATTGGTTGCACACTCTAGTAAGCCATTTATAACCATTCCTAATTGACTTCAGCAGAATAGGTAACCTAAGTTACAATATGGCGGCACCCACTGCTTTATGGACATTGACTTTACCCTTATTTTTTCAATATTTAGACAACTAATATAATTTTTAAAAGCACATGTACAAACTATTCTTATAATAATCTTTGCTCTGAATGTGTCGAAAGTATAATTTGCTTGGTTGAATGGATAGTCCTGGGGACATTCGTTTTGGACAAACAAATGTCGATGAGAAGGAAAACTTTAAAATTCGTTAAACTAATATTTCTGATTTTCGAATTTTACATTAGTTTTCAAATGTTCATAATTACATCGAATATCCACATTCAAAATTTCGAATGTAACATTCTACTTAACAAATACTATTCAGAAGTTCAATAGTGCATGTAGTAGGGAATTTAGTAAAAAGATACATAATAAATACAAATATAATTAGAATTTGTCTATTTCAAATATTGTATAATTTGAATATTACATTTAAAGAGAGCATTAGAAACACTATTACATTAAACAAATGTTAGAATGTTGTAAAAAAAAAAAAATTCAAATGAACGAACCAATTTTTTTTAAAATTTGTTTAATTTTTTTGAATGTTGCGAAATATTCGCCCATCCCTATGTTCCACTTGCAAAAGCAGGGAGACTTCAGTGCTTCTTGATGAAAAGCTGACAATCATATAAATCAAACAAGTTCGAGCAGCAATATATAAAATGTAACATTCATTACTAATCCATAAAAGTGAGCACAATAGCCCAACCGACTATGGAGCAGCTCAATGAAAAGCTAAGAGGTAGCACTGTTTCTTGGTCTGCACCAGCTCAGTTATTAATACAAATATATTTTATGTTTGGTAATGACTTATAAAGGGTCCTTATTGGTGCGATAGTCAAGAAACGCATTATTAAATTATATTATTACCAAATGCGGAGCAGCTCAATACAAAGCATGTGCTACCTGCCAGATTTTTATTGAGCTGCTCCCTAACCGGTTGGGCTATTGTGCTCATTTTTATCAATTATTAATAAATGTTACGTTTTATTTATTGCTGCTCGAACTTGTTTGATTTATATGTACAGTATTCCCTTAAGACCTGAAGTCCTGGGAATCTTTGAAGAAGAAGTTTTAAGTGTTTTGGTAAAAATATATCTGTATATATAAGTAAATGTGTATTTATATGTTTATATGTGTATATACTGCATATAAACACATATATATACACATAGTGTATATTAGACATGTGCAACACTAAAAATTTAGTTTTTTTTGTTTCATTAGTTAAATAAATAATTTCGCTTCGGCAAATTAGTTTAGTTAAGTTTAAAAAAAAAATTGTTTCTGCAAATTAGTTATGTTAAGTTAAATCGTTTTTTCGGATCCGTTCGTTATTTCGGATCCATTCATTATTCATATTCATTATTCTATTCTAAAGTTTAGAATAGAATAATGCATATGAATAAAGAATGGATCCATAAAAATGAAAGGGTCCGAAAAAACGATTTAACTAAACATAATAATTAATATGCCGCCGATTGCCGAAACAAAATTATTTAAAACCGCCACAACCACCCACATTGCCGACACTAAATAAAGCTATTAACCCCTAAACTGCCATCCCCCCACATCGCCCTAAATCTATTAACCCCTAAACTGCCGCCCCCCACATAGCCGACACTAACTAAATGTATTAACCCCTAAAACGCCGTTCCCCGACATTGCCGACATTAACTAAACCTAAAAAGGATCTTCATCCAGACGGCTCCATCTGTATCCATCGCGGGACCAGCATCTTCTATCTTCATCCCAGCGGAGGCAGAGAGGTCGTGGATGTGTGGAGGTAGAAGTCCAGGCGGAAGTCCATCGGTCCGATGTGGAGGTCCTCTTCATGCGATCGACTGCCGCACACTGAAGATTGAATGCAAGGTACCCTTTTTATATTGGGATACCGTTGCATTCCTATTGGCTAAAAAATTCAAATCAGACAATAGGAATGAGAGCTGTTTAAATAAACATATATAAATATCTATAACAAGGGGTACCTTGCATTCAATCTTCAGTGTGTGGCGGGCAATCGCAGGAATAGGACCTCCAAGTCGGACCAACGGAGCGCCGCCTGGATCTCTGCCGTGAATTCACTGACCACTCCTCCTCCACTGGGATGAAGATACAGATGGAGCCGTCTGGATGAAGATCCTTCGCCGCTGGGATGAAGATCTTTCGCCAGACTTCAGCAACTGTGAGTACCTATTTTGGGGTTAGTGTTAGGTATTTGTTTTGATTTTATGTGGTGATTGTTTTTTTTAGACTAGGGCATTTTTTTTTATTTTAATGGGCCGAAAAAGAGCTGAATGTCCTTTTAAGGGCAATAAAAGAGCCTACAAATGCCCTTTTCAGGGCAATTATTAGATTATGATTTTTTTAGTTAGGTTTTTTTATTTTGTGGGTTTGGGGGGGTTGTAATGTTAGGGGGTGTTTGCTGTAATTTTTTTAAGCAAAAGAGCTGTTAACTTTAGGTCAATGCCCTACAAAAGGCCATTTTAAGGGCCCTTGGTAGTTTATTATAAATTAGGATTTTTTTTATTATTATTATTTTTTTAAACAGGGTATTAGAATAGGCTTAGGTTTTATTTTTATTTCAAAGGTAAGTTTGTATTTATTTTAACTAGGTAGTTAGTAAATAGTTATATTGTAGCTAGCTTAGGTTTTATTTTTATTTCACAGGTAAGTTTGTATTTATTTTTAAATAGGTAGTTAGTTAATAACTGTAACTTTAATTTAGGTCTATTCAATGGAATAGTTCATTGAGAAAGCATGAGGATTGGAATTAAATTTATATTCATTTAACTCCTAGACGTCCAATGCTGTCCTAAAAGCACTGGGCTTTAACACCCTTAGAACGGCATGAAACATCTTAACTTTTGCGGTGTCCTGCTCCCTTCTGTGTAGAAATGCTGATTGGTCCAACTGGGGGATTTGCCTAGCAACACAGGCAATCCCCCAGGAGCCAATCAGCTCCATTTTTTAAGCACATGATCACAGTGATGATCATGTGCTTCCTTTTAACTTTTTTGTTTATGATCCGAACTTGGATGGATGCGTCCATCCTGGAGGGTTTAATTAATTAATTAATTAATTAATTAATTATTAAACTAATAATTAATAACTTCATGAATTTATTATATTTATTTTTAGTGAAAGTTAGATCATAATGAAAAGGGTGCTTATATTAAAAAATATTTGTATTTAATTTCTAATTAACTTTGAAAGAGAAACTTCTACTTTTAAATTCCCATGCTATGGCTGAATATTGTCCAGTTAGTATAATGAGTTCCATGTCTGAAATGCAATGAAGAATTTATCATACTCTTGAGTCTAATTGGCACCACAAATCCTTGAAATCATTTTTTGTAGGTTTCACAGACAAGCAGGGAATTATTTGGTAGTATTCAGCCAAGCTGTTAGCTTAAATTCTGTAATGTTTCTGAGATCAGCAAAATCTACAGATCTACTAGAATAAATGGCTAACTCTGCAGAATTCATTTAAAGAAGGAATGAATACAAGACTATCATTAGATTTTCTGATGTGGTTTGGGTGTAATTTTATGGGTTAAGTGTGTCATATATGTGTTTACTGCTCATCTGGGAACTATTTTTAGGTTTGAGAGCTTGTCATCATGTACAGACCATGATGCATCTGGAATTAGGTGGATGTCACAGAACCATTATTGTAACACATTTTACTGCCTTACACTTTAAAGGGACAGTAGCACGTCATTACAAGACACTTCTGTTGTGTTTCTATAGAATATCATCAATCAAAACTTAGTGCTAGATTACAAGTGAGACGCAAGCGGTTTGTGCAAGCGATATCATGTTTTTGCAAGCCTTTTTAATTGCATTGATATTACAAGTTGAGAGAAATCACCATTTACTCTTCAATCATTACGTGACCTCAAAGCTGGGATTAACTACTTTCCAAAACAAAAAGTTGCACAAAACACTTCAAAAATACATTACAAAGTACAGTTACACTCATAGTAACACTGTCTAATAAAAAATATTTAAAAAAAGAATATTGCACAAAAAAGTTATAAGGGCTCAAAGATATGAGGTGTTAGAAAAAAAAGGCAGACAAATGGCTTTAACATTGAGACACATACATGTACATGTCCAAAGACGTATTTGTACGTATGTATATATATATATATATATATATATATATATATATATACTGTGTATATATATATATATATATATATATATATATATATATATATATAATCTCACAAAGGTGAGTACACCCCTCACATTTTTGTAAATATTTAATTATATCTTTTCATGTCACAACACTGAAGAAATGACACTTTGCTACAAATTTGCACTTTGCTACAAATTTGCTGTCCTCTCAAAATAACTCAACACACAGCCATTAATGTCTAAACCTTTGGCAACAAAAGTGAGTACACCCCTAAATATAAATGTCAAAATTGGGACCAAAGTGTCAATATTTTGTGTAGCCACCATTATTTTCCAGCACTGCCTTAACCCTCTTGGGCATGGAGTTCACCACAGCTTCACAGGGTGCCACTGGAGTCCTCTTCCATTCCTACATGACAACATCACAGAGCTGGTGGATGTTAGAGACCTTGCACTCCCCCACCTTCCATTTGAGGATGCCCCACAGATGCTCAATAGGGTTAGGTCTGGAGACATGCTTGGCCAGTCCATCACCTTTACCCTCATCTTCTTTAGCAAGGCAGTGGTCATCTTGGAGGTGTGTTTGGGGTAGTTTTCATGTTGGAATACTGTCCTGCGGCCCAGTCTCAAAAGGGAGGGGATCATGCTCTGCTTCAGTATCTCACAGTACATGTTGGCATTTATGGTTCCCTCAATGAACTGTAGCTCCCCAGTGCCGGCAGCGCTCATGCAGGCCGAGACCATGACACTCCCACCACCATGCTTGACTGTAGGCAAGACACCCTTGTCTTTGTACTCTTCACCTGGTTGCCGCCATACATGCATGACACCATCTGAACTAAATAAGTTTATCTTGATCTCATCGGACCAAAGGACATGGTTCCAGTAATCCATGTCCTTAGTCTGATTGTCTTCAGCAAACTGTTTGCAGGTTTTCTTGTGATTCATCTTTAGAAGAGGCTTCCTTGTGGGATGACAGCCATGCAGACCAATTTGATGCAGTGTGCGGCATATGGTCTGAGCACTGACAGGCTGACCCCCACCCCTTCAACCTCTGCAGCAATGCTGGCAGCACTCATATGTCTATTTCCCAAAGACAACCACTGGATATGACGCTGAGAATGTGCACTCAACTTCTTTGGTCGACCATTGCGAGGCCTGTTCTGAGTGGAACCTGTCCTGTGAAACCGCTGTATGGTCTTGCCACCGTGCTGCAGCTCAGTTTCAGGGTCTTGGCAATCTTCTTATAGCCTAGGCCATCTTTATGTAGAGCAACAATTATTTTTTTCAGATCCCCAGAGAGTTCTTTGCCATGAGGTGCCATGTTGAACTTCCAGTGACCAGTATGAGAGAGTGTGAGACTGATAACACCTAATTTAACACACCTGCTCCCCATTCACACCAGAGACTTTGTAACACTAGCGACTCACATGACACCCCGGGAAGGAAAATGGCTAATTGGGCCTAATTTGGACATTTCCACTTAGGGGTGTACTCACTTTTGTTGCCAATGGTTTAGACATTAATGGCTGTGTGTTGAGTTATTTTGAGGGGACAGCAAATGTACACTGTTATACAGTTTGTACACTCACTACTTTACATTGTAGTAAAGTGTCATTTCTTCAGAGTTGTCACATAAAAAGATATAATAAAATATTTACTTTTGTGAGATACTCTTTATATATATATATATATATATATATATATATATATATATATATATATATATATATATATATATATATATATACAGGGAGTGCAGAATTATTAGGCAAATGAGTATTTTGACCACATCATCCTCTTTATGCATGTTGTCTTACTCCAAGCTGTATAGGCTCGAAAGCCTACTACCAATTAAGCATATTAGGTGATGTGCATCTCTGTAATGAGAAGGGGTGTGGTCTAATGACATCAACACCCTATATCAGGTGTGCATAATTATTAGGCAACTTCCTTTCCTTTGGCAAAATGGGTCAAAAGAAGGACTTGACAGGCTCAGAAAAGTAAAAAATAGTGAGATATCTTGCAGAGGAATGCAGCACTCTTAAAATTGCAAAGCTTCTGAAGCGTAATCATCGAACAATCAAGCGTTTCATTCAAAATAGTCAACAGGGTCGCAAGAAGCGTGTGGAAAAACCAAGGCGCAAAATAACTGCCCATGAACTGAGAAAAGTCAAGCATGCAGCTGCCAAGATGCCACTTGCCACCAGTTTGGCCATATTTCAGAGCTGCAACATCACTGGAGTGCCCAAAAGCACAAGGTGTGCAATACTCAGAGACATGGCCAAGGTAAGAAAGGCTGAAAGACGACCACCACTGAACAAGACACACAAGCTGAAACGTCAAGACTGGGCCAAGAAATATCTCAAGACTGATTTTTCTAAGGTTTTATGGACTGATGAAGGGCAGAGAGCTCCAGTCCGACTCAGACGCCAGCAAGGTGGAGGTGGAGTACTGGTTTGGGCTGGTATCATCAAAGATGAGCTTGTGGGGCCTTTTCGGGTTGAGGATGGAGTCAAGCTCAACTCCCAGTCCTACTGCCAGTTTCTGGAAGACACCTTCTTCAAGCAGTGGTACAGGAAGAAGTCTGCATCCTTCAAGAAAAACATGATTTTCATGCAGGACAATGCTCCATCACACGCGTCCAAGTACTCCACAGCGTGGCTGGCAAGAAAGGGTATAAAAGAAGAAAATCTAATGACATGGCCTCCTTGTTCACCTGATCTGAACCCCATTGAGAACCTGTGGTCCATCATCAAATGTGAGATTTACAAGGAGGGAAAACAGTACACCTCTCTGAACAGTGTCTGGGAGGCTGTGGTTGCTGCTGCACGCAATGTTGATGGAGAACAGATCAAAACACTGACAGAATCCATGGATGGCAGGCTTTTGAGTGTCCTTGCAAAGAAAGGTGGCTATATTGGTCACTAATTTGTTTTTGTTTTGTTTTTGAATGTCAGAAATGTATATTTGTGAATGTTGAGATGTTATATTGGTTTCACTGGTAAAAATAAATAATTGAAATGGGTATATATTTGTTTTTTGTTAAGTTGCCTAATAATTATGCACAGTAATAGTCACCTGCACACACAGATATCCCCCTAAAATAGCTATAACTAAAAACAAACTAAAAACTACTTCCAAAACTATTCAGCTTTGATATTAATGAGTTTTTTGGGTTCATTGAGAACATGGTTGTTGTTCAATAATAAAATGAATCCTCAAAAATACAACTTGCCTAATAATTCTGCACTCCCTGTATAGGGAATACATGTACACACACTAAAAAACTTGATTTACAATTTTCGCGCTATTCGGGTTAACTCTAGTGCAAAATTTTTGGGAATTTGTAATACGAACGCAACCCGCAATAGGCTTAACTCTAGCAAAGTTTTTGAGATTGTGGAAAAAAAATACTGCCCCACTTTTAATCTAGCCCTTAAAGTTTTTAAAACAAATTAACATCCCTTTTACTGCAATTATTTTTCAATAGCTAAACTCCACAAAACCATTTGTCTTATTTGGTCAGTAGACAGCAAAGGTAGCACACGGTCATAATGTTAGTATAAAGTGCATCATTTTACAGTTATTATCAGTTAAAGCCATTTAGGTACAGAGTTAGCCTTGGGAAGTTAGCAGGGAGTATTTAATGTTATAAAAATGAGAAAATCCACATTATCAGAGCTAAATTACATGAAAAGGAGCAACATATAATAATATTATTATTATTATAATTTATTTGTATAGCGCCGCCAAATTCCGTAGCGCTGGGTACAGTGATTTTGGGTATACAATGAGAAGGATTTGTGATAAAATACAAAACATAACAAAACTAAATAAATCTAGTACAGGAGGAAAAGGGCCCTGCTCTGGAAAGCTTGCAGTCTACAGGTTTAGGGTGCAGAGACATAAGGTTGGGGTAGCTTGTCACATCGGTTGTAGTTGCAGCAGTGAGTCAGGCAGTTCATCTATTAGTTTGGTTCGGATGAGTGATGGAGGAGAGATGGTAAGCCTCTCTGAATAGGTGGGTTTTCGAGGAGCGTCTAAAGCTATACAAGGTTCGAGACAGTCTTATGGAACGGTATAGAGAGTTCCAGAGGACAGGAGCAGCATGTTCGAAGTCTTGGAGACAGGAGTGGGACGTATAGATAACAGGAGTGGAAAGACGTAGGTCTGAGGTTGATCGAAGAGGACGGGATGGGGAATATTTCAGGATGAGAGAGGAAATATAGTTGGGAGTTAGACTGTTGAGTGCTTTGTAAGTTAGGGCTAATACTTTAACTTTTATTCTGGAGTGTATGGGGAGCCAGTGTAGAGACTGGCAGAGCGGAGCAGCTGATGTAGATCAGCTACTTAGGTGGATGAGTCTAGCAAACGCATTCATAATAGATTGGAGGGAGGAGAGGCAGTGTTTTGAAAGGCCATTTAGAAGTAGATTGCAATAATCAATGCGTGACAAAATGAAGGAATGAATAATTATTTTTGTAGTTTTTTGAGTAAGCAAGAGACGAATTCTGGAAATGTTGCATAGGTGTGAACGATAGGATTTGGTAAGCATGTGTATATGTGGGTTGAATGTGAGTTCTAAGTCAAGTGTAACCCCAAGACAGCGGACCTGGGGTGAGGTGTTGAGAATAGAGTCTCCAACCATCAGAAAAATCCCATTTGTTGGATGTCTCGAAGAGGGGGGAATAAGAAGCAGCTCAGTTTTGGACAGATTGAGTTGGAGGTAGTGTGAAGACATCCAAGAAGAAATTGCAGAGAGGCAGTTGGAAATCTGGATGAGTAAAGAGGGAGAAATATCAGGAGAGGAAAGATAGATTTGGGTATCATCAGCATATAGGTGGTACTGGAATCCATAGGAGGCTATAAGTTTTCCAAGGGAGGATGTATAGAGAGAGAAAAGCAAGGGACCCAAGACAGAACCTTGCGGTACTCCAACTGAGAGAGGCATAGGATCACAAGATATGTTGTTAAAGGAAACTGAAAATGAGCGTTTTGAGAGATATGAGGCAAACCAGGAGAGGGCTTTGTCTTGGATGCCAAATTAATGTAGTATTTTTAGGAGGAGAGGATGGTCAACTGTGTCAAAGGCAGCGGACAGTTCAAGAAGAATTAGTAAGGAGTAGTGGCCTTTTACTTTAGCTGATAAAAGGTAATTTGTTACTTTGGTAAGAGCGGTTTCTGTTGAGTGTTTAGGGCGGAAACCAGATTGCAGTGGATCAAGTAAGGAGTTAGTTGTGAGAGATTGAGTTAGCCAATTATAGACCAGTCGTTCCAATAATTTTGAAGCAAAGGGAAGTAAGGAGACTGGTCGATAGTTAGAAGGGGTCAAGATTGGTATGATTGACGCATGCATAAAGGTATCAGGAAATTCTATTTTTGAAGTGATCAGCAATAATCTGAGCAGTGAGGTTGGTAGTGGGCAGGTGGACGTAGAAGGAAGTTAAAGGTTAAGAACAGCTTTCTGGGGTTGGATGTGTTAGATGATACAAGGGAGGAGAAATAGACTTGTTTGGCCAGGCTGAGCGCAAAGTTAAATACAAAATATATAAATAGGAGGCGCCCTTGGATATTATCTAACCAGTATATAATATAACAATATATAATATATCAAACCAAATTGTTTATGAATGTAGTTCTCATAGGATAGATGGGTACTTCTCAAGCACAGTAAGTAGTTGTAGGTCCAGGCTATCTGTGATGGATCAGGTCACAATCCAGGTTCATCAATCTGTGAATGACATAGGAGAACAGAAGTGCCACATGGCCTAGTATTGTCTGACTATATGGCAAATTCTAATGTGATATATTACACTCACATTTAATGAAGCATCTTTGTAGTGCATATGGAGCAAGATGGGATCAAACAGTCACCCAGCAGACTGGCCTCTGGTGAAGATTGAGTAGTCTCTAATTGAAGTTAAAGCAGAATGATGCCAATATGGCCTAGTATTGTTTGGCTCAATGATTAATAATGACAATACAAGTGAAATTGCACTCACGTGTAATAAAGCACCCCTCTTTGTGCAAGTGTGGCAGGCTGGGATTAATATAGTCACAGAGCAGACTGGCCTCCAGTCTATCAGGATCAACTCCAAGAAACTCCAAGGCTCAGGATTCCAATATAATGTTGAAAAATAAGGCATGGCAGCAAGTGGTAACTAAAAAAACTTACTTTAATACAAATATAAAAACATGCCATGCGTTTCTCAACCCAAAAGGTTGTTTCATCAGGCATAAAAATGTTTAACAAACACTTGCTATATAAACCATACAGAGTATCAAACCTAATATGCCACACCTGGTGTGGGAGTACATCAATTAAACATGTCATGGTAACAAGTGTAAACATTTCAGAAATAGTATAAGTGGATTGGCCAAAAACTAACCAATAGAGAAAAGTCATACCATTTGTTCATATTTATATTTGATACATTTGCATTATAACAAAATATTAATACAATGAAGAATGTTAATCTTGCTACATAAATATCCCTCACGGACCACCCTATTATACATAACAACTAAAATCGTAACCTATACAATGGAAAATTATGTATTCAAGCAACTAAGCGTTATATTTGCAACACATGTCACCAGGGTCAGAGGCCTCAAACACTCCATATCTATTTCACAAGCTGTACTAATGATTGTGATATCTAGCTCAAAATAAGGCCTCTAAACGTACCTTATATTATATTGATCATGGCAATATTCAGGCCAATAAATATATAAACACGCCACAGGGAAACTTATGCAGTGAGCGTGTGTACGGAAGGGGCGTGTAATGGTAACGATTGGCTGGTGTGTCATTATCATCAGATAAAAACACGCCCATTGCAAAAGTGTCACAATGACGATAACATCAAAATCGGCGATGGGGGAGGTAGTTGCGGGCTATAGTGTATAGTTGTGTGTTAATATAAGGAAAATGAGTGTGATAACGACCTGTCAAATATTGTAACAATAGTTACAATCTCGGTCATAAGATTCTACCATTGAAGTATAATGCTAGCTTTAGTCAGCCTCTATGAGGAGAATTTAACAGTTTCACAATACAAGCACTAATAGTAATCATGCCAGATAAATAAGCATTCTATCTTGTGAATCAGTGTAGTAATATGTACATATTATGAGCAGAGATGCGTGATAATTTGGTCATAATTATAAATATAAATGTGTACTATATAGTAGTGACAAGTGACACTATATAAATGTGGTAAGAGTTAAAGTGATTTATATTAGTGGGGTTGACCTGTTTGTCCTATATTAAACCACAAATCTTTCACAGTATATAGATGGCTTTCTTCAGATATGTTAGACAACTTCCATCTTATTTAAAAGATACTACAGATATTCTCAGAAATTTGGAATTATTAGAATTGGAAAGTAACTATGTACTAGTTACTTGCGACGTTTTGTCACTCTACACAAGTATTGATCATGAACTAGGTATACAGGCGGTATTTGAATATTTACAAAGAGACTCCACACTTAGAGATATACAAAAAGATTTCATTATTGAAGGTATAACATTTATTCTCCATCAAAACTACTTTTCTTTTAATGGAACCTTTTTTTTACAATAAAGAGGAACAGCAATGGGCACGAGATTCGCAACCAGTTATGCTAGCCTCTTCATGGGATTATGGGAGGAGTCTTTCTCGAGCATGAGCTGGGTGCGAGTTTCGTGCTTTATAAGAGATACATTGACAATATTATATTTGTCTGGAAAGGCAACACTGAAGAATTAGAAAAACTATTGTTGGATATGAATAATAACAGTATAGGTTTAAGTTTTACCTATCAGTATAGTTCAAATCATATAATGTTTTTAGACCTAGAAATAGACATCATTGAAGAACAAATAGTTACATCCACCCACTTTAAAGAAATTGATGCCAACAATTTTATTCATTATAATAGTTGCCATTTGAAACGCTGGAAAGACAACATACCAAAGGGTCAGTATATACGTATAAAAATAAATTGCTCAAAGACTTCAGACTATGATAAACAAATAGAAGTGTTGGAAGAGAGATTCAGTGAGAAAGGATATCATACAGACATTATGCTACAAGCTAAATCCGAAGTAAACAAAATAGATAGAACCACACTCTTAACTTACAAGAATAAAAACGTTAACAAATTTGAAAATAATCTCAAACTAAATGTTCCTTTTATTACCAACTATAATGCAGACAATGTTAAAAGATATATTAGGTGCGCCCTTAAAAGTGTACACAGGTAGTTTCTGCACAATGGTGGCAATAGGTATAGTAGCACTAGTATATCAATATGCACAATAGTGGATACAAAATCAAAAATACATAATTAATTAATTATTATTCTTTTAACTAAAGTAAGTTTTGTTACTTACCACTTGCTGCCTGCTTGTTCTATACCGTTTAATCCCTAATCCGCTGCTGGACCAGTGAGAGTTCCTGACTGCCGGTGATTAAGTCTACTGGGTGACCAAATTGATCCCAGTTCACCTCTGTAGCACAAAGGGAGGTGTTCCTCCAAATGTGAGTGTTTTTCATTACTACATCATTGTTTTACATCAGCAATACTAGGCCATATAGGCACCCTTTTGTGCTTTGTATCGTCCTCTACGTACTATTACACATCCACCGGAGGCCAGTCTTCTGGGTGACTGCTTTTGACCCCAGACCACTCCTTCTACACCACTAGGGGTGTCTGATCTCATGTGAGTGCAACCATTTCACCCTCACCATATCAAAATATTTCCTACAATATTGGCGCTTCTGTTTTCCTCTTTATAATGCAGACAATGCAATTTTGAAAAAAACTCTTAAAAAACATTGGAATCTCATTCTAACAGAGCCAATAATTGGAGATAAAATAATAGAGCAACCTAATATTATATACAAGAAAGCTAGAAACATAAAAAGTGCCCTAGCTTTTTTGTTTGGGTGACTTCCTGTTGGGAGGAGCTGGCGTGTGAAGGCGCCGCTCTGTGCGCAGGTGTTTGTGGCGCAGTGATACAACGCTACCGACCGGTGCTTGCCTTGCCGTTGCTCGCGGAGACTACTATCCTGGCGGAGTGGAATCCCTGAGCCCGGACGTGGAGCTAGCGCTGTGGAAGTCACCGTAAGGCCGAATTTGCTCTGTCGGCTGGAGCCTCCTTCTTGCCTGGTCCCGGTCCTGGTTGCCGGTGGATCTAGGAGCAGAGTCTACAGGAACCATCCTGCTGGTCACCAGCGCGCGCAAGGAGTGCATAATTCGTTGGTGATGGAAGTAAAAAGAAGGTGCCAATGCTGAAGCTGCTGCCTTGAAGTCCCGATTACTCTCTGGAGGTGTCCGGTGTAGCAAAAGGTGTACGTTTTAGGAGAGCAGCAATTTGGCCCAGGAGTATACGATAGTGGAGGTCCTAACCGCAAGTATTCACTATTTTGGCTAAACATCGCCTAAAAAGGCAACTGAAATGCTTGTATGACTCTGAACCTGCTTATATTTAATAGTCTGACATTTGTGTGGTGCCTGTGACTGGGGCCTTAGCTCTTCTCCCTACCCCGCCAAACACGTTTCCAGCTGTGTTAAAAGTACAGGCGCTTGGACATACCTAAAAGTTGCAAGTAGAAGTTTAAGCTGTTCCCTTCAAGTTGTGTTGCCATTTGAGAATATCCAAGCTCAAAGGAGAAGTATTACTATTATTTATCTCGCTTGGCGTGCCAAGGAACAAGACTAACACCTTAAATTCTAGGAACGTTTTACTTTCTAGAAACATTGCAACAAAAGGAAAAGACTCCTGACTGGGAGAAACTAATTCTACCTGTTTATTTAAGTGTGCTGCCTTTCAGTATATGGCCTGCTGTTGTCAGTTATAAGCAATGCATTGATTATAAATATCAGAGTGCTAGTAATCACCATTAGGCAAGCATCTGGTGCAGGAAGGCTATAGAAAACTGTAATTGTAATTATTGTAGCTGGTTAAGCACTAAAGAAAGTATCCCCTAAAGGTTGTAAGGGATCCCAAGATATGCCTATGTTTGTAATAATAGAAGAATTATTTTGTTACATATAAGTTACTGATGTTGGTTTCCCTTAAAGTGTGTATCTATGTACCTCATGCTGTAGTGTCAAGCTAGTACCCTCAGTAACAACACGTGAGGAACTGCAAAAAAAAAAAAAAAATTTCTCTCTTCTTTTTCCTTCTGCATTTTCTTGTTGTCACACTGTGGTAATAGAACTTAAGCAAAATTTAGATAGCAACAAATTGGAAAGGAACAAGGGCTGAATCACCTGAGCACGCCTGTTTTCTTTCTTTTCTTTTTTTCACTTCCTTTTCCTTTTTTTTACTTTTTTCACCTTGCTTTTTTTTTTTTTTTCCCTTCTAATTTTTCTCCCACACCACTATATCACATGGAAAGATTTGTATCACATTCCAAGGCAAACTCCCCGATAATGCCACCTAAACACAAAGAAAAAAAAAACACTAGACAAAATGACACTAGCATCTCACAGGATTCCTCACATAACACAGTTTTAAACCCTGACTCACCTAACCTACTCAGCCAAATAGCTGGAATTATTAATCCACAGTTTGATTCATTAAAGATAGAGATAACCACATTAACCAATGAGGTAAGGCAGTTCCATACTAGGCTTGAAGAAACAGAAAACAGGATCTCGGATTTGGAAGACAGGGTTAATAATCAAGACCATCTTACTATATTACACCAAAACAAGTTAGACGAGTTACAGACTAGAGTCGAAGAGATAGAGGATCGCGCTCGCCGTAATAATTTTAGGATAATTGGGTTACCAGAATCTGATAAGTATCAAGATCTAATTGCCTTTGCCTCTACTATGCTTCCTGAGATATTAAATTGCCCAAATAACAGCCCAATTAGAATTGAGCGTGCACACAGAGTAGGGCCTACACGCTTAAGTAAAGATGGAAACCCGAGACCAAGAGCTGTGATAGTTAAAGTAGCGTATTTTCAAGATAAGGTTAACCTTTTCCGATGTTATAGAAAGAAATACCCACTGACAATAGACCAACACAAGATTCTTTTATTTTCAGATTTTTCTATAGAAACCTTAGGTAAACGTAGGGAAATGTCCCCATTTTGCTCAAAACTCATACAGGCTAATTATAATGCCAGGTTGCTGTACCCAGCAAAAATTGCAGTGATGTTAAATGGTGAAGTCAAGACACTAAAAGACCCTAAGGAAGCACAATGTTTTTTAACAGAAAATAAGATCACCTAATGTATGGTCTTAGTATAATTATGCTTAAAAGACATTGTATTTAAATGTTTTGCTTTGACTGTGTTTGGTCCTCTTTTAATTTTTTTCCTTTTTGTCCCTATTTTTTTTTCTAGGAGGTGCCTGGCGCGGGGGGGGGCATATTAGCTGTTTTTTTTTTTTTTTTTTTCCCTTTCCTGGTGTTGGGGGGGTGTTATGTGACACTTTTGTATAACATATGCCTGGCTCTGATATAAAAATCCTGTCATGGAATGTGGGAGGGATAACCTCCCCCAGCAAAAGAAAATCCATTATTAGACAGGCTGGGAAACTAAAACCTGATATTCTTTGCTTACAAGAGACTCATCTTAAAGCCCCAGAACTAGTTAAATTAAAAATTCAATGGGTAGGCGAAGTGATTGCTACTCCATGTTCCCAAAGAAAGAGAGGGGTTGCAATATTAATTAATAAAAACCTGAGTTATAAGGTTGTCCACGATGAGAAAGATAGTGATGGCAGATTTCAAATAATTAAAATAGAAATTAATAATACAGCTCTTGTTTTATGTAATGTATATGGTCCCAATTCTACTGATTTCTGGGATAACCTACGTGCAAAACTTTTTAAATTTTCCAACGAAAATATAATTATAGCGGGGGATTTCAATATGGTTCCGGACTCTAAGCTTGATAGACTTGATAAAGGACAGCAAGGTAAAAAAACTTGTGAAAATAGATTGCTGCGAAATTTTTGTAACTCTCTGGATCTCAAAGATATCTGGCGTCTACAAAACCCGGATTTGAGAATGTATACCTGTGAGTCGAAAAGTCACAAAACATTCTCGAGAATCGATCTGTTCTTGGTTTCAGACAAAATATGTGGACTAAATATAGTAGCAGACATTGCAGACATAGTCATTTCGGACCATGCCATCCTAACATTGGTTATCAAATCTAATCTTAAGAAGGAACCAAATGATTTTTCCAAATTTTTTTTTCCTAAATACTTGGTCCATAATATTAAATTTAAGAACTGGTTACAGTCCAAATGGACGGAGTTTTACAGTTTTAATAAAACACATATAAATAAAATAGAAATCTTTTGGGAGACCGCTAAATGTTTTTTTAGAGGGGAAATAAAGGCGTACATGTGCAAATGGAAACGTAAGAATAAGCAGAGGGAGTATCAATTAGCTAATGCTCTTAAGAATAGCTTCAGGACATATATTTCATCAGTAAGTGATCAAAATTGGGATAAGTACATTAAGGCCAAAGCAGAGAGAGATTTATTTTTAAAGCAACAAACAGCAAACAAAGAACTGAGACAGAAAGCATTATATGGGGTTTTTTCAGGACACTCAGCGAAATATCTTGCACGTCTCACTAAGAAAAATTCAAATAACAGGATAATGGCAGTCCAATCTAACAAGCAAAGATTCACTAACAACTCAGACATTAAAAAAGTTTTCCACCAGTTTTATCAAGACCTATATGCAGAAAGGGAGGTCCACTTTGAAAATAAAGAAATATTCTGGCAGAGCATCAAAACTCCAAAACTAACTCTGGAGCAAATTAATAATATTAATCAACCCATTTCTATGGATGAAATTAATGCAAGTATTAAAAGCTCTAAGTTAAGCAAGGCGCCAGGGCCTGATTTCCTTCCCTCTGAATTTTACAAAATGCTCCAAGATCAAGTAAGTCCAATTTTGTTCAAGTTGTTTAATGAGTATTACCAGAACGGAAAAGATTGTTCCAGTAACTTTGCAGCTTCAAATATAGCCCTGATTCTGAAAAAAGATAAAGATGCTGAAAATCCCTCTTCTTATCGCCCCATTTCTCTACTTAATGTAGATTATAAATTAATAACATCTATCCTAGCGAAGAGATTACAGAAATATCTTGACTCCCTAATTCATACTGACCAAGTGGGATTTATGACAGGCCGTAGCTCAATGAAAAGCTTGCGGAAAGTTACAATCTTGTTGGACTGGTACCGAAATAAAATCCACTCAAAAAGAACCCATTCAAGAAACGATGCAGCAATCCTTACAGTCGATGCCGAGAAGGCATTCGACTCGATCACCTGGGACCACTTATTCACTTCTCTGACAAAATTTGGTCTTACAGGGCACTTCCAACAATTCATTCTTAATATCTATAGGAATCCTTTTTCGTCTCTAATTATTAACGATGAAATGTCGGATAGATTCAAGCTAAACAGAGGCACTAGACAAGGGTGTCCGTTATCGCCTCTTCTTTTTAACCTCTCCCTGGAACCCCTAGCGATCTTACTAAGACAGGAACTTAAAGGGATATGTCTGTGGAAGAATAGCATGACTCTCCTTCTGTATGCAGATGACTTGCTTATCTTTCTTAATAATACAACACAGAGTATACCTCAACTAATAAGCATTATAGATGTTTACAGTTCCATTTCAGGGTACAAAATAAACACCTCTAAATCAGAGTTATTATGGATCGCGAGGACCCCATATAGTATAAGAAGCCATCCCTTCAAAGAAGTTAAAAATATAAAATATTTAGGTATTGTTCTTAGTGCAGACCCTGCACACTGGTATGCACTAAATTTCCCTGAATTCTTTGAATATGGGAAAAAAAAACTAGAACAGTGTATGAAACTACCCTTATCTCTCTCTGCACGGGTGGCTTTAATTAAAACTGTTTTATTTCCTAAACTACTATATTTGTTACAAAATCTCCCCCTCTTATTATCTCGGAAAGATCTAAATGCGTTTAACCGGGTTTGCTCTGTCTTTATATGGCAAGGCAAAAGACCACGACTATCCATGCAGAAACTGGCCATGCGCAAAAGTATGGCTGGAATGGCATTTCCAAATATTCAATACTACAACTGGGTTTCTCTGTTTAAGTATGCAGTAGATTGGATCACCAAAAAAGAATACTTGACTTCACTAGAAATAGAATCGGATCTGGTTTCTCCATTCACCTTAAATGCGATCTTACACTGCTGCCCATCTAAATTACCAGCTAACATTTGCAATATGATAACTTTTCGTAATATTATTCGCGCCTGGCATAGAACATGTTTACAGATTAATGTAATACCATACGTATCCAACCATTTAACGATCACAGGGAATCCAGAATTCATTGCTGGACTGGGTCGATCAATCTTTTCAAAATGGAAGAATCAAGGATTAATATATCTTGTCCAATTAATAGATATCTCAACTGGCCATATTAAACCTTTCTGCCAGATTACTAGAGAGTTCGGAATTTCCCAATCTGAATTTTTCGCATACCTCCAACTTAGACATTTCCTTCAGGCGATCAAAATTAAATATAACCCAGATTGGGAATTAGGTAATTTAGCAGATAATATTAAAGCTTACTCAAAAGGTAATTTCGCAATTACTAAATTCTACGATACACTGATTTGTCACATGGGTTATCAATCTATGAACGCAATATGCATTAAATGGAATAGTCTGCTCCCTGAGGTGTCTATGGAAAATATCCAAGCAAGCTTTTTACTGGCAAAAAAATCGAAAACTTCTAATGCCTGTAAAGAATCACATTTTAAATTGATTAATATGACCTACATCACCCCAAAAAAACTTGCAGGATGGTATACAACCAGTAATTTATGTCCCAGATGTAGTTCAGATAGGGCAGATTTACTCCACTGCTTCTGGTGGTGTCCAAAGATAAGGCAGTTTTGGTCCAAAATCAATTTCTGGCTTAATAAATTTATGGATATACCGATACTATTAAAACCCCAACAGATTGTTGTCTTAGTAAGTCCAGGAGAAAAGTATAGGAATACTCACTTAATCAATACTGTTATTATGATCGGGCGGATATTAATATTGGAAAAATGGAAAGCTTCGGCAGCTCCCAGTATGACTGAGTTTTCCAAGCGTATAGAAACACAAATAATAATAGACCAATATAACATCCAGATCTGGAACGAAAAACAGATAGAATCTTTTTTTGCCAAGTGGACTAGGGTTATCCAAATAATGCCATTGGGAGTCCAAAAACAAATGGTTTTCCCATTTAAGCAATCTATTTTCTTTCAATTAAACATCCTTAATGGTAACTTCCCAATTAGCTGGGCGAACTAGCTAGATGGACTAGATCTCCCCCGCTATAATAATAATTATAATACTAATGACAACTTTTTTTTTTTTTTTTTTTCACCAAGCCACCCCCTGCGCCAGCCCTCCAGGTACAAACCCTGAGATTTCCCATATATGAAACAAAGGAAGTTTTTGTTTAAGTGTACCAAAGAATAGTGAAATGTATATCGGTTCTAAGTTAGGTTGGAATCGAAAGAAGGAGAATTAATGTAAATACTCTTGAATTTTATTTTTGAAATGTACTCTTGATTGTTGCATAACTGTTTTTTTCTTTTTTTTGTCCTTGTAAATTGTATGGTTTCTTTTTTCCTGTTGTTATGTTATCAAGAGAAAAGAAAAAGCTTTAATAAAAAGAAAATATAAAAAAAAAAAAAAAAAAAAAAAGTGCCCTAGCTCCAAGTGAACTACAACAGAAAAACACACAAAGTATAGAAAGAAGTATACAAGGTAACCCATTAAAAGGCACTTTTCCTTGTTTTGGATGCAGGTCCTGTAAACATAGCCATACAATCAAAAGTATTGAATCTCCCACAAATAAATTCAAATTAAACATCAAGGAAACAATTTGATGTCAAGACAAATATGTAATATACATTATAGAATGTTCGTGTAAAAAATTATATATAGGAGAAACTACCAGAACTCTCAGAGAGAGGATCAGAGGACACCTTTCTTGTATAGATAGAGGCAATCTAGATACTGTCTTATACACTCATTTTAGGGAAATTCATGCCAATAATGTTAAAGATTTGAAATTCTGGGGAGTAATGAAATTAATACCTAATTGGAGAGGAGTGGATAAGGAACAACACCTAGTAAAATTGGAGGCAGAACTTATATATCAAATGGATACCCTCTATCCTTCAGGATTAATTTCAGAATTGGATATTAAACCATTTCTACAGATAAAACTAATTTCTACCGGAAGGCAATATCCAAATAAAAATATTAATGCAGATGTTATATTTTGAATAGACCCAAATTCAAGATTAAGATTATTTTCAATGCCTCAATAGTTTGCAACATATGATATATGTATTCTTCTGAAATTTCCCTACCAATATATAGACCCTCTCTGAGTAGTAATTGAATAAAAATCTTTGGAATAAATTAAATGGATAATATATAGAAATTAACCACTATTGTTCATAAAATGTATTGATGTTAGTAAAAAGTTTATTAAATGTTTTAAAATTGCGCTGTAGATATATTATATAGATCTAACAGCTTCATTTTGAGTTTTATTTTTTTTATTGATATATCACATGTACACTGCATTTATGAATATTATCAAACTATATTGACCATACTGGGAAATAGGACAATTTGAGAGCTTTGTACAGGGAGTGCAGAATTATTAGGCAAGTTGTATTTTTGAGGATTAATTTTATTATTGAACAACAACCATGTTCTCAATGAACCCAAAAAACTCATTAATATCAAAGCTGAATAGTTTTGGAAGTAGTTTTTAGTTTGTTTTTAGTTATAGCTATTTTAGGGGGATATCTGTGTGTGCAGGTGACTATTACTGTGCATAATTATTAGGCAGCTTAACAAAAAAACAAATATATACCCATTTCAATTATTTATTTTTACCAGTGAAACCAATATAACATCTCAACATTCACAAATATACATTTCTGACATTCAAAAACAAAACAAAAATAAATCAGTGACCAATATAGCCACCTTTCTTTGCAAGGACACTCAAAAGCCTGCCATCCATGGATTCTGTCAGTGTTTTGATCTGTTCTCCATCAACATTGCGTGCAGCAGCAACCACAGCCTCCCAGACACTGTTCAGAGAGGTGTACTGATTTCCCTCCTTGTAACTCTCACATTTGATGATGGACCACAGGTTCTCAATGGGGTTCAGATCAGGTGAACAAGGAGGCCATGTCATTAGATTTTCTTCTTTTATACCCTTTCTTGCCAGCCACGCTGTGGAGTACTTGGACGCGTGTGATGGAGCATAGTCCTGCATGAAAATCATGTTTTTCTTGAAGGATGCAGACTTCTTCCTGTACCACTGCTTGAAGAAGGTGTCTTCCAGAAACTGGCAGTAGGACTGGGAGTTGAGCTTGACTCCATCCTCAACCCGAAAAGGCCCCACAAGCTTATCTTTGATGATACCAGCCCAAACCAGTACTCCACCTCCACCTTGCTGGCGTCTGAGTCAGACTGGAGCTCTCTGCCCTTTACCAATCCAGCCACGGGCCCATCCATCTGGCCCATCAAGACTAACTCTCATTTCATCAGTCCATAAAACCTTAGAAAAATCAGTCTTGAGATATTTCTTGGCCCAGTCTTGACGTTTCAGCTTGTGTGTCTTGTTCAGTGGTGGTCGTCTTTCAGCCTTTCTTACCTTGGCCATGTCTCTGAGTATTGCACACCTTGTGCTTTTGGGCACTCTAGTGATGTTGCAGCTCTGAAATATGGCCAAACTGGTGGCAAGTGGCATCTTGGCAGCTGCACGCTTGACTTTTCTCAGTTCATGGGCAGTTATTTTGCGACTTGGTTTTTCCACACGCTTCTTGCGACCCTGTTGACTATTTTGAATGAAACGCTTGATTGTTCGATGATCACGCTTCAGAAGCTTTGCAATTTTAAGAGTGCTGCATCCCTCTGCAAGATATCTCACTATTTTTGACTTTTCTGAGCCTGTCAAGTCCTTCTTTTGACCCATTTTGCCAAAGGAAAGGAAGTTGCCTAATAATTATGCACACCTGATATAGGGTGTTGATGTCATTAGACCACACCCCTTCTAATTACAGAGATGCACATCACCTAATATGCTTAATTGGTAGTAGGCTTTCGAGCCTATACAGCTTGGAGTAAGACAACATGCATAAAGAGGATGATGTGGTCAAAATACTCATTTGCCTAATAATTCTGCACTCCCTGTATACAATACTGTATTGAAGGGCAATGAAGTAATACCACCTTTAGAAAGCCACTCAAAAAAATTCCATCTTAAATGCTAACCACAAACCCCAATTGAAACAAAGAGATGGCTAATTAAAACAGCCTCCTAATATGACAGAATACAAGTCTTGATAAAGCCCAGTCCAGGGCGAAACACGTAGATATTTCTTTCTGAGCAGGAATCCCCCTGTCACCACTTTTGGTATCTTCAGACTAGCCAAGTCTGCACCCCATCGTTATTCTCACTGTAGCGCTAGAGTAACTTTTTCATCAGATTGACAGAACTGTCAAAAGTGACGGGACCAAAGTCACGTGAGGCATACGCTGCAAACCGAAGTCAGGTGATACTCACGCAGCATACAGATGCCTCAGGTTGTCCTCCTAGACACGGATAGAGCCGATGAGAGGAACCGCAGACGCGACTATCACGCTGCAAACAGACACCACGAGCTGCCCTCCTGGATATGGATAAAGCCGCGGAGAGGTACTGGAAAAATGGATCATAGAAACAACCCCATCTACTCGGTCAGAGGATAAAGGAACTTTGCCAATATTAGCCAACTTCTGAAGTCATAAGCACTCATTATTGTGACATTGACTCTGTCCTCTATGCGCTATATAGCGCTTAGCCTCTTTAATATTAGTGGTTATTAATATATTGCCTCAATTGATCTGCACACAGTAATTGAGACTTTACTATTCACATGTTCACAGCGATTTGCCCTTATTTCTACATTGCATATGTTGAAAGATTTTGCTCTAATATATATGTTTGACTTATTCCAGAAATTTTATAACGCTGGGTTCTTGAATTGATATTGTTTATCTCTGTTTTAATCTTAACAGGAGACGTCCTGATTCTTAAATATTTTTAGCTTGATACTATAACTTATTTTTTGTGATTTTGTTACTATATGATTCATATATATTAAATTGTATCCGTGCATTTAGCGCTCCTGTTTTTTCTTTAATAACCAAACAATACGAGGCATCAATCTGCTTTAACCTCATTTAGAGACTATTGAATCTTCGCCAGAGGCCAGTCTGCTGGGTGACTGTTTGATCCCAGCTTGCTCCATTTGTACTACAAAGATGCTTCATTAAATGTGAGTGATATATATTACATTATAATTTGCCATATAGTCAGACAATACTAGGCCATGTTTCGCTTCTGTTCTCCTATACCATTCACTGAGCGCAAAGTTGTAGGATTGAATTGATAGTTGTAGGATGAATTTATAATGCTGGAAATCAGCACAGGTGCGTGATTTCCTCCACTGCCATTCAGCAGCACGTGAACATCGCTGAAGATATCTGGCCTGTTTGGTGTGCCACGGTTGCTGGTGAGTGATTGATGTATGTCAAAGAGTGGAGGGTGCAGCTTTGTCAAGTGTTGATTTTAGTGCCAAATTATACTGTAAATTCACAAAGATTGGGCAAGAGAGGGATGAAATGTTGGAGAGCCGAGGAATCAGTTGAGTGGAAAAGTCTGTGAGATCCCTACACAAGACATAACTAAGTTTTTAATCCACTCTCTCATCCTTTCCCGCCTCGACTACTGCAACTCCATCATCTCTGGTCTCCCTAGCTGTCGCCTAACTCCTTTACAATCCATAATGAATACCTCTGCCAGGCTCATCTTCCTTACACGTCGCTCTTCATTTGCTGCACCTCTCTGCCAATCCCTTCACTGGCTTCCTCTAGCCTCCAGGATTAAACACACAATTCTGACTCTGACATACAAGGCCCTCAACTGCACTGCTTCCCCCTATATCTCAGACCTTGTCTCCAGATACTCTCCATCCCGTCCCCTTTGCTCTGCTCACACCTCCTCCTCTCCTACTCTCTTGGTACCTCCTCATATTCCCATTTACAGGACTTCTCCAGACTGGCTCCCATCTTTTGGAACTCTCTGCCTCGCTCCACAAGATTCTCCCCTAGTTTTGAAAGCTTCAAGCTCTCCCTAAACACTCTACTGTTCAGGGATGCATACAACCTACACTAACCTTTCTTTATACCAGTTCCTCTCCTTCATTAATATCCGCCATGAACCCCCTTAGCATGTAAGCCTAAGAGCCCAACTGTTTGCAGATCACCTTCACAAGAGCCGACTACAACAGTGCGACTCTCGGCAGGGCCCTCTACCCATTTTATCCCTATAAATGTTACCTTGTATACCGCCTATGTTTATAGTGCTGTGGAATCTGCTGGCGCTCTACAAATAACTAATAATAATATAATGCTCCAGAATGCCCATGGCCAGCACCTTGAGACACCTTTTGTTCCATCCCATGAGACCACTTTACTATAACAAAACAGACACAACTATTCTGCAAGTGTATTACCTAAGTGCTACTCTTGTAATTATTCAGGAAAAAAACAATGTAGCAACTCAAGCCAGGCGTTTAAACGTATAAAATACAAAACTTACTAGTAACAAAATTAGCAAACAGTATAATCCATACTATGCACATTATTGGGGTAGGATACCCAATTTGTCAGTTCTTTTCGGCCTGTCTCTGGGCCTTAACCATAGACTCAATTATTGTTTTTCAAAGCAGTTCTTGTTTGATGTGAGAGATATCATGTATTGATGTAGCTGGCTGGAACACCCACTAGCAAAATGCTGGAAAAGATAAGTTAATTGATGTTTAAAGGGACATGAAACCCAATATTTTTCCTTCATGATTCATATAGAGCATACAATTTTAAACAACTTTCTAATTTACTTTTATTATCTATTTTTTTAGTTCTATTGGTATCCTTTATTGAACAGCATACCTAGATAGGCTCTGGAGCTGGGAGCTAGCTACTGATTGGTGGCTGCACAATTTTGCCTCTTGTCATTGGCTTTTCAGCTAGCTCCCAGTAGTGCCTTGCCGCTGCTTCAACAAAAGATACTAAGAGAATGCAGAAAAATTGATAATAGAAGTAAATTGGAATAGTGTTTAAAAATATATGTTCTATCTGAATCATGAAAGACAAATTTTGGGTTTTATGTCCCTTTAATTAATTTTCAACAAGATCTCGTCTTTACTTTGAGGCCTCTCTACAACTTCACACAAATCTATGAATCTAGACCATTATCCTCCAATAAAAAATGACATCGTAATGTGTGAAATTTCTAATACTATTCTAATACTGACAATATAACCTACAGGGCTCCATGTACTAAGCAGTCAGCGAGCTACCCGCAACAAATCTCGCGTCAAAACTCGCAAACTGATATGTACAAAGTCGTCAACTATGTTCAAACTCGCATCTTTAAAATTGCGAGCGTACTTATCCGCCAAACCTCGCTACCTCTCCATTTTTCACTGTAATTAGACACATTTGACCACCAACTCGCCAAAAACGAATGTACTAAAAAATCTATTTGTCCGCTCGCTACAATTTCCGCTCCCACCTCGTTATTTTTGCCTCGCCACCTTTTAGGTGGCGGGCAAGGTACAAAACAATAGGAAAGTCAATCTAGACGCCAGTCTAGACATATATAAAAGGCAGTAATATCAGCATTGTACAGCATAACTGGCGTCTAATTTGTCTCTCATTTCCATGTACATAAATTGCGCCAAATTTGTCGACTGTAATTAAAGAGTAATCTATATTTTAAATTTGTATTGTATAGTTGTCAATCTTTATAATTATTTTTATATTAATATTTATATATTATCAGATCCAGATGAAGCCATATCCAAATTGTAAATAAATATTACAAAAATAACGCTCTGTTATCACTCTTCAAAAAATTTTGAACAATAATAAAGTTGTTTAGATAAGTTGAACTTTTATAGGAGCAAAATTCTATTCCCGCGACTACTATGATGTTCGTGACACCTTGCATGTCACGTGTTAATAATTGGCCAGACAATTCAACTGAAAGTTAAGTACATCAGCTTAGTTGCGGCGAGCAAGGCGTCAAATTTATCAATAATCCGCCACTGCTCGCGGCGGGCTAGACTTGTCTATTTATTGGGGGATTATTAGTACATAGTGACAGCGGACACCATTTCGCCCGCGGCGAGTAACGGCGAGTTTATCCGCGTCTAAAATGACGGATGAATTGACGGCTTAGTACATGGAGCCCACAGACTGCAGTAGTACTGGGCAGTTGTACTTTTTGTTTTATTGGTAGGGTGACCATATTGCCGCTTTAAAAAAGGGACATATATGAAATATACATATGTCAGGGTTCTTATACAAACCATGGCTTTAAACAGCAATAAAAACAGCCCTGACGTATGTATTTTTCATATCATTTTAAAGTGGCAATATGGTCACCCTGTTTATTGGCAATATTGATGACCTAAACAAATATGGAAGTTGAATCACTAAAAAGAAATGACCCATAGTCTATTTTTCTAGTCTGTTTCTATTTATGAAGTCAGTAGAAAAGAAATATTAAAACTGTCATCTACAATCCTCTCTATAATCTTTGCTACAAGATAATTGCCTACTGCTTGTGCTGGAGATGTCCCACAATTAGCAATTCTAAAATCCTCCTACATTCAAGGCTGGAAATGATGCCCTCATGTTGGCTCAGTCTCCTAAAATGTATGAAATCATGGAAGAGGTATTAGAGGATCTTTCCATAATTGCTCGACCAAAATATTCTGCTTGACAAACTTCTTCAGCGTAAGTAGTGATTAAACTGTTTCCACGGCCTTCGGAAGTATTTAAGGGACAGAAAACATGGCAGTATACTGGGACTATGCAGTGAGCGAGATGCTACAAAACAGTGTCACAATGGCCGCGTTATCCTATTCTTTTTTTATACTGAAGCTAGCACCATGTGCATGTGCAGTGTGCAGGTATCTCTGCTCACTGTGCATTAAAGGGACATAAAACCCCAAATTTGTCTTTCATGATTCAGATTGAAAATACAATTTTAAACCACTTTCCAATTTACTTCTGTTATCTAATTTTCTTTGTTTTCTTGTTATCCTTTGTTGAAAATCAGGGATGTAAGCTCAGAAGTGTGCACGCACGTGTCTGTTGCACTCTATGGCAGCACTATTTCCTGTCATGTATGTATGTATGGGGTACTTGTAAAGCGCAGCTAATCACCGGTAAGGGTCTCAAGGCGCTGCTCATTTTATCGACCTCAGTAGGATGAAAGGCTGAGTGGACCTTGCCGGGGATCGAACCTGCAACCTTTGGGTTGCTACAGAGATCAGCCACAGTGCCTTAGCATGCTGAGCTATCTGTCATGTAGCGCTCCAGACGTGTATACTACCTATTTAGATATCTCTTCAACATAGAATAACATGAGAACAATGCAAATTTGATAATAGAAGTAAATTGGAAACTTTAAAAAAAAATTGTATTCTCTGTCTGAACAATGAAAGAAAAATACCTAAAAGAAAAAAAAAAAAATTATAATCAACTAACATTTAAACAATATTCTACTTCTGAAACTAAAATAATTATAATCCTGTCATTGTATTGATATTAATTATATAATATAACATTATTAAACATTACACATGAACAACTACGTTATGTCAAGTTGTAACAAAGGGCAACTGAAAAATGAATTAAATAGCAATGAGGATATTCAGTTGCTTTAAAATAGGATTACAAATGCTGCATTATACGGCTGAAAAGAAAGGGAGACTCCCTTTTTTTAATTATACTAGTTAACAGGTATTATTAATTCTGTTCAAATTTCAATATTATTAAAGAATTATGTAGGCATGTTAGCCTTTCTTAATGATGCTTAATGACAGGTTCACATACAATACTAAGCCTGTTATGACAAGAAATCTTTGAACAATTAACTTGCTGTCTTTGAACATGGCATCTGATAAAGGCTTAAATGACTGCACTTTTATGATTTTACAAGAATTCATTAGGTTTACTTATATCCATCTTAGTGCTTTACAACTAATGTAGCAGCCTTCTTCCGGATTTTAATGACTTCCTTACATAACACATTTGTAAGACAACTTTGATTTAAAGGGACAGTTTACTCAAAAAAATGTATCCCCTTTAATTTGTTCCTAATGATCCACTTTACCTGCTGGAGTGTATTAAATAGTTTACAAGTGTTTCCATTACCCTTATATTGGCATTTGAAATAGTTTATTTAGCCTGTGGTATCCCCGCCCACCCTGAAAGTTTTCGGTCTCAAGGCCAAGCTGTGTTAACACAGCCAGCAGAAGAAATTACACTCCCAGTTATAGAAGGGATAAGGTAATAAAATGTTAATTTTCCATTGTTCTCTCCAAGTATTGGTGATTGTTTTATGGACAGATATAAGATAAAGAAGCAGGTATATGTACACAATGTGATAAAGTAATGAGATCTGATTATACCTACAAGCTTCAAAACACAAAATCAGCTAATTCATACACACAAATAAGCCTTAAAAAAAAAGCAAATTCATAAATTTTATACTCTGCAGCTGGTAAAAATGAATTGGAAACACAATTTTACAGTATGCTGTCCCCTTAAGACAGATTACTGCTTTGAGGTATATCAGAGTCTGACGTGTTCATCCAACATATTTTCTGACGTACAACTGCCTCATCAGAAGCCCAAAACAGACGTGTTTGTGTTATGGGTGAATGACCAATAGCTATGAAAGAAGCCAATATCTACACAAAGAAAACTTAAATTTTAAAAAATGTCACATATTTTATGGTCATAGCTGTGACCTGCTGAAGCAGGTTCATTTGAAATTGTCATAACATGTAATGTAAATATTGGACTACCTCTAGTATACGCAGAAAACAAAATCCTAGCAAATATATGTCAATAACTATTCAAAGACGAAAACATTTGAAGGGAATTGACGAAGGTCTAGCTAGCTCCAGATCAATTGCAACTCTAGATAAACAGGCTTTACAACAGTCTAGTCATATCCACTCAACCAGAAATATAATAGTTTAACAATATTTTCAGTGGACCCTGTTCCACAATGGTGATTGACAAACTTACAGACAGTGAAATGTGTGGGGCTTTGCTTAATCCTAGCAAATGTGTTTGCTTTTACTGTAAAGGAGTAATTAGACAGGCTTAGAAACGTACAGTCTGCTGTCTTTACTGCTACTGTAGGAGTGACAGACATTATGGCAATATATGCACGGTTTTGCCTATCACTATGCAGTATTCTCTTATGTTATTGAGGTCGTACAGAAATGAGGTCTCACTAAAGATATATTCCATTCACCATGAAGCTTGTGTTGTCTGTGTTTTGGTATTGAAATAGAATTATGTGTCTGGATGCACAAACAATACCCCAAATCATTTATGGATATTTGCTAATGAGAAATACTTATATTTGTGGTCTCTTATTTAATTATTTTTAATTGTAAATGAAAAAGAACATGAAACTCGTTTTTTTCCTTTTGACGATTCAGACAGAACATACAATTTTAAGCAACTATACATTATCAATCTATCATAAATTTTGCTTCATTCTCTTGATATCCTTTGTTGAAGGAGCGGCAATGCACTACTGGCAGCTAAAAGAACACATTGGTAAGTCAATGACAGGAGGCATATATATGCTAGTTCCCAGTTACTAAGCCTACCTAGCTATGCTTTTGAATAAAGGATACCCAGAGAACGAAGCAAATTAGATAATAGAAGTAAACGTAAACGTTGTTTACATGTTCTATTTGAATCATGAAAGAAACATTTTGGCTTTCATATCCCTTTAATCATCTCTTATATTAAATTTCTTAAGCTCAATGTTACAAAAAAGATTAGCACAAAACATAATTTAAAAAAAATAAAAAATAAAACCAATACAAAAGTCTGCTATTTTGCTTTGAAACTTACTTTTGTAATTTACGTTTTAATGCATCTATGATCCTATTGTTTTAATATCTTGGTTTTTATTGCTCTGATACAAGTAGGTATTTAATCTAATAATGCTGTAATAAATGTGGGCAATTTCATGGCTTTTTAAATGATAGTAAATTCATATTTTATAGGTCATGTTGAGTGCTGCCACAATAAAGCTTTAAATGAACGGTGAGCAGTCCTTAAAGAATGTAGGATATGAACTTCATTGTCTTTTATGGGACTGACCTCACCACTAGCTGTCAATTTGTGAGCTTGAGCCTCTTTATTTTTTTATTCTTCCAATTTTGGAGTGATTGGAAGTTTCAAGTTCAGTGACAGTCTGTAGACAGTCTGACTATTTGCTTCTCTATATACCCCAAACTCTCATTGAGTGCTGGTAAGCTCTGCTGGATCCTCATACACCTAGGTGGCCTACAGCAAAAACTCAAAATTCATTAACTCATTTGCTACATTCTCCCTTTGTGTAGATATTTCTTACCCCTCTCTAAAAATTCCTTTGTCTAAAATTTCTTAAAAATTAAATTTCCACTCATCTGTTCTTCTAATCTCATCTCACAGTGCTTATCCCATTTCTTTTCTTGTGCTCTCTGGAACACTTTCTCTGTCTGCAACAAACATACAACCACTCACAACCTGTTTGTTTCTAAAACTTTTAACCTTTTAGCAATTACTAAAACCTGGCTATCTTCTTATGACACTGCTTCCATTGATGATTTCACACATGGTGGTCTACACTTTAGCAATACCCCTAGGCCAGGTGGGAGACATGGTGGCAGTGTTGTGATATTGTCCTCCCCCTCCTGCACCTATCAGGACCTGCCTCCACTCCCAACCCTCTCCTTCTTTTTAAGTTCACTGCATTCGCCTGTTCTCCCTCCTCTCTCTCAGAGTGGCAGTCATCTATCACCATCCTGGACCAACCTCCCAATTGCTTAACAAATTTTCCACCTGGCTTACTCACTTTCTCTCTCTAACTGACTCTAATACGGGGTCTTCAACATCCCTATTGATAACCCATCTCTCCCTGCTGCCTCTAAACTTCTTTCTCTCACATCCAACCTCCAGTCTCTCACAGTCCACCCTATTCCCTACTCACTCGATGGACATTCTATTGACCTGATATTTTCCTTCCTCTGCTCTATATCTGACTTCAGCTGTGGCTCTTTTCCCATTTCAGACCATCACCTGCTCCCCTATAATCTTAATGTATCGGCTAGACCCATTTCTCCATCTCACTCCAGCACCTGTAGAAATCTGCATGCTGCGGATCCACTCCAATTTTCCAAACTTATTCAACATCTCCTCCCTCAAACTTCCCCTATAACTGGCCATGATCTTGCTACAGCCCACTATAACAATACTCTCTCCTCTGCAGTAGACACTCTTGCTCCTCTCCGACTGTGCAAAACCCCACACCATCAGTTACAGCCATGGCACTCTCAGCAAACTTGATACCTGAAAAAATGTCCCCACACTGCTGAGTGTGTCTGAAGGAAATCTCGCTCTGAACCTGATATCATCTACTAAAAGTTAATTATTCATTCATACATATCTGCCCTTCACTAAGCTAAGCAAATTATATTTTCTTCTCTTATTTCTACTCTTTCCTTAAACTCTAAATGACTATTCTCTACTTTCAACTCTCTCCACTACCTACCTGAACCACACCCTTCATCTTTCTTTAGTGCTCAAGACCTAGCAGACTACTTTTTAAACAAAATGCATACTTTCCCAATTTTGCAATCTTCCATCTCCACCCCAACCATCCACTCTCTGCATCTCCCCCCCAGCCACCAAGAATTAAGTTTGTTCTTTACTGTCTTCCTCACGCCCCACTACCTGCCCACTTGACCCTATCCCTTCACATCTAATACCTTCTCTGTCTTACACTCTCATGAAGCTCTTACTCACTTCTTCAGCCTATCCCTTTATATCAGTTCATTTCCATCTTCTTTCAAACATGCAAAGGTTCCTCCCATACTCAAAAAACCCTCATTTGACCCTAACTGTCCTGCAAACTACCAACCCATATCACTGCTTCCACTTACATCAAAACTCCTGGAAAAACTAGTTTACGACCACCTAACCTACTTTCTGTCCTCCAACACCTTGCTTAACCCCCTACAATCTGGCTTCTTTCCCCAACACTCAACTGAAACTGCCCTCAACAAGGTTACTAATGATCTTCTTTCTGCTAAAAGTAATGGCCACTACTCTACACTTATCTTACTTGACCTCTCAGCTACCTTCGACACAGTTGATCACCCCTCTTGGTCTCTGTGACACTGCTCTCTCTTGGATCCACTCTTATCTTTCTAACAGGTCCTTTTCTGTGTCATTTGCTGGAGACTCATCTACTTCATTGCCTCTGTAAGTTGGATATCCCCCTTCTCTCTCTCCCTCTGTCCTTTCTCACGTCAGTGGCTTCTTATCTTTCTTCATGGATGGACTCTCACCACCTAAAGAGTAACATGTTCAAGACTGAGCTCCTTGGAATCCCCCCTCTAAGTCTTCTCCAATTTCTGACTTTTCTATTACTGTCAATGGCATCACTATTTCCCCGTCACCCCAAAGTCTGCTGCCTCAGAGTTAAACTTGACTCCTTCTGTCCTTCATCCCTACATTCCATTACTCTCTTCATCCTGCTGCAACAACCTAAGCAATATTTACAAAATCCGTCCATTTCTGAGCACTGACACCACTGAGCAACTAATCCACTCCCTTGCAATTTCCCGACTTGATTACTGCAATAACTTACAAACTGACTTACTTCTCTCCAGCCGCTTTCCCCTTCAATCCATCCTAGATGCGTCTGTCAGGTTAATCGACCTTTCCCTTTGCTCTCTATCGGTTGCACCTCTTTGCATATCCATTTGCTGACTCCCTATTCACAGCAGAATTCAATTAAAAATGTTCACCCTGACCTACAGGGTGAATTTCACAGGGGTGAGAAAAGTTAACAGGAGAACACCTGGGGCTGATATAAAGCTCAGTTTGCAGCAAATGTTTTCATTACAATTTTACTTTTTTTCAATAGTATAAACTACTTTTCGGTGAGTTAAATAAGTGTATTGTGAATTTCGAACAAACTTCACCTGAATACAGCTGGCAAGATAATTCAGTGAGACCAGCTTGTGTATACTGCTTACAACATTTCACAGGACTTGTAAGAGAGCTTCAGTCATACCCTAAGAACTCCCCTGTTAACCCCAGGGAACAACCCTGTCCCTCCCACTTTCTGAAGCTGTGTTTTTTTTTACAATAAAGAAAATATAAAGTGCAATGTATTTTGTAAAAGATACACAGAAATATACAAAGTACGATACTAATTTGTTAAAGTAAGACAGAAACTTTCAAAACATAATCAGAATTTGTAAGACCACTGCTGGATCTTAATCTAAATGAATTACAATATACAATAGAAAGTACAAATTTTAAATGTTATAATACTGAAAGGACCAAATCTGAAGTGTAAAGTAATATAAAATACAAAGCACAAAATGTAATTGTCACAAAACTCATATCATGCAGTGCTTTATTGCACTGAGCATGTCTCTCCTGCACATACAGAAATGCTGGTAACACCCCTTAGACAAGTATAGTACAATGTGCCTGTCTAGAATCTTGTGAGAGATCTTACAGTGCTGGAGGGTTCCGCACTTTTTCTTTTAGCATTCAGTGAGTTCAGCCCCTGTGGAATCTGCACTGCAATTCTTCTCCAAGCAGGAGAATATTTTATCATCAGGCCCTTATCATCAAAGTTAGCTCAGTTTTCCTTCCCCTGCATATTATGACAGCCATCGTCCTTTAGTGTGCCTTTAATGCTCAAATGACTGCTCTGCCCAACAATCGCTTTAATATGCTTTTTGTTTTTCTATTTGACATACTCATATCTGCCTTCGGTTCCATAGCTTTGTCAGTAGGGGGTCTATGGGGATGCTGAGGGGTGCTATGCATCTAGAAATGCATGTGTAACACCCTCATTAAGCTGCAAAGTGATCCAGATTACGAGGGGAGAGCTAACTGTTGCTCAAGTGATAAGGGGTTTATCATGGGTGTTTGCGAGCATCGGAAGTAGGGCGTATTACAAGTTGAAAGTAAACTTGTTCGCTCAAGCCCAATTGAATTTAACAAGCTCTGGTCAACTGTCACACTCCAATAAAAACAGAAAAATGCACAGAAAATATCAAAAATACAAATCACATTACAGTTACGCTCATAATATTACTGTCTGATAAAAATTATTGGAAAAAAATATTGAAAAAAAGTAATAAGGGCTCAAAGATATGAGATCTTAGATGTAAGAAAAAAAAAGGCTTCAAAGAGCTTTAACATAGAGATACACACATATGCAGTACATGTCTTAATATGAATATGTATATACAGTATATATATATATATATATATATATATATAAAAAAAAAATTATATATATATATATGTATTTATATTTTACTGTATATTTAGTATGTATTTATTAATAAATAGAACATATTCTATGTGAAGAACATTGTAATGTGAAATATTAATTCTTCTTTCAAGCAAAAACTTTTTACTTTCAACTTGTAATATGCTTAGTATCTGATGTGTGCAAAAAGCTTACTTCTAGCTGAGTTAGCCTGCGAGTATGAGGGACAATAACCACTCCACTTGTAATCTAGACCATTATGGGCAAGATTTATCAGTCTACGAATGGACAGGATTCACATGTTGTGAACCTATCAGCATTTTATCACAGATTGTGGGACGCATTTGTTTCCCATATTTACTATTGCACGGGTGAAAGTTTGTTCAGTCCCGCCCCCTACCAAAACACCACCAATTGCTTGAAAGTAGGGCTTGTCAATCGTCCCTGTCAAATGAATCCAGGGTGATTTATATCCCCAAACTTTAAATTGAAGAGAGGCTTTATGAAGCAGCGGTTTAAATTGCTGTTTCATAAATATCAGTTGCAGGCTCAAATGAGCAAACCTGCAACTGTTTGGGATTCACCTCATGATAAATCTTTCCCTATGTGTACTGTGTCTTCACCACCTTTGTTAGCCTCCCAAGTAGCCCCCAAATATTTAGTAGACATGTGTGTTTCAATTCGGCCGAATTTCGTTTTGCATCAGAATTTGCGAATCGGAAAATCCTCAAAAATTTCGAAAATGAATAAATCAGTTTCCGAATTTTCGAATCCATTATTCATATTCTGAATTTTTCATGGTTCTAATCTAAACCGCAGTTCCCCGACATCGCCGACACTAACTAAATCACTAAATAAAGCTATTAACCTCTGAACCGCTGTTCCCAAACATCACTGACACAAACAAAACCTATTAACACCTAAACCACTGTTACCAAACATCGCCGACACAAACTATACCTATTAACCCCTAAACCGCCGTTCCCTGACATCACTGACACTAACTAAACCTATTTACCCTTAAACTACAGTTCCCAAACATCACTGACACAAACTAAACCTATTAACCCCTAAACCGCCATTCCCAAACATCGCCAAAATGAACTAAACTTATTAACCCCTAAACCGCAGTTCCCAAACATCGCCAAAACGAACTAAACCTATTAACCCCTAAACCGCAGTTCCCAAACATCACCGACACTAACTAAACCTATTAACCCCTAAACTGCCAGCCCCCACATTGCAACAACCTACATTAAACAATATTAACCCCTAAACCTAACACCCCCTAACTTTAACATAATTAAAAGAGACCTAAATTAAAGTTACAATTATTAACTAACTACCTATTTAAAAATAAATACAAACTTACCTGTGAAATAAAAATAAAACCTGTTAGCTACAATATAACTATTTACTAACGACCTAGTTAAAATAAATACAAACTTACCTGTGAAATAAAAATAAAACCTAAGCTTACACTAATAAAGCCTAACATTACTAAAAATAAAAAAAATAAGATTACTAAAAAATTATAACTACAATTACAAAAAATAATAAACACTAAAATTACAAAAAAAAAACCATTACAAAAAATAACAAACGAAATTATCCTAAACAATAAAAATGATTCCTATTCTAATACCCCGTTTTAAAGAAAAAAAAAAACACCCCAAAATAAAAATAACCTAATCTATAATAAACTACCAAGAACCCTTAAAGGGGCATTGCCCTAAAGTTAAACAGCTATTTTTCTAAAACATTACAACAAACACCCCCTAACATTACAACCCCCACCCCCAAACCCACAAAATAAAAAAAAAACTAACTAAAAAAAACCTAATCTACCTATTGCCCTGAGAAAAAAAAAAGGGGAGGGAGGAAAATGGAAAGGAGGTGGAAGGGGACATAATGGGTCTTCGGAAGAGGTGAAGAGGATGAACCTCGCCCAGGCAGTGAGGACTTGCTGAGATACAGTTCCTAAGTGTCCGTTTCCTGCTCTATCACCGGGGGTTTCCAGATTTCTAACATATACTCATGGATTTCTATTTTGTCGTCTCTCATGTATCGAAATCTTTCTAGCCATAAATGCCTATCTATCTGGTTTGTCCAGTTGGCTATCGTGGGGATACTGATATTTTTCCATTTTTTAGGGATGAGGGACTTAGAGCTATTAAGCATTATAAAGAGGAGATGTTTTGTGGGTTTATCCTTTAGTTTAGGGAGACCATGGAAAGCAGTATGTCTGGAGATCTATTCAAGGTAATATTAAGTTTGTCTTCTATTGTATCTATGATTGATTGCCATAGAGGCTTGATGAGTTCACAATCCCACCATATATGGAGGAGTGTACCCTGCTCACCACAACCTCGCCAGCACTTCCCATCACTCTGTTTGTATATTTTCTTTATTTTGTCTGTCGTGAAATACTATTGAGATAAATATTTGTAATTTGATTCTAGAACTCTTGCAGAGACCAAAGCTTTTATGTGATTATGGAAGATTTTGTGCCACTCCTTTTCAGAAGGAGGGGATACAAGCTCACGGTTCCATTGTCTAATATAGCTAGGTAAAGGAGCTCCTTTATGTGAAAGTATCAACCTGTACACAATGGATATCAGATGTTTTGGTGTGCGGGGCAGTAGACAAAGTGATTCTAGTAAGGTTAGTGACCTAGTTATGCTTTATAATCTTTTGTGTGCTGCGCGGTAGTGTTGAAGTTGCATATGAAAATACTAGGAGAACCTAAATCCTGTCTCCTCAATGTCCTCCCTCTTTTTGATTTTTTTGTCAGCTAGTATACGGTGGAAAGTCACCTGGGACAGTTGTGTTTTATCCAAAGTCATACGGTGGGTGTTTGTAAATGGTATGTCTGGGTTATCTGCAAAAGTAATGAGAAGAGAAGGGTTCGAAGATATATAAGAGTGGTCCACTAGGGTTCTATCCCATTGTGTAAAGAATTCCCGTAGGAAAGTGTAGTTATTAATCTGTTTGGGTCTATTTTTAGTGGAGGTCTACACTAAGGAACCCAGATTCTGCGTTTCCAGGATTGCTCTACCCATCTGAACCCATGTCTTATCAGTCGAGTTGTTACACCACTCTACCTGGTGTTGGAGGTTAATGGCCTTTTTATATATTAGTAGGTTAGGGACTCCCAGTCCTCCCCTTTCCTTTGTTTGGTAGAGTGTTTGTTTTGCTATGCGTGGTTTCACCCTTTTCCAAATAAACTCCTCCATTATACCCTGTAATTTCTGTAAATAATGCATAGGAAGCGGGATCGGAAGGGTCTGAAGATAGTACAGAACACAGGGAAGAATATTCATCTTAATTATTCCGATTCTCCCCAACCAAGAGATCGGTTTATTTTTCCATGAGGAGAGATCACCAGAGATCATAGTAAGGAGATTGGTGTAATTGGCCTCAAAAAGTGTGTCCATTGTAGGGGTGAGGTTTATCCCTAGATATTTAAGAGTGCGGGTCTGTATACATAGTGGGCATATATTAGAGTTGACACAATTCTGTTTGGGGAAGGTTTATGTTTAATATTTCCGATTTAGTTTGATTTAAATAGAAGTTTGATAACCTACCATACTCCTCGAATTACATTAAGGCCTCCGGGAGTGATATTAGTGGGTTTGTGAGAGAAAACAAGATGTCATCTGCATAGAGAGACATCTTATGTTCCTGTTCCCCTATTATGATTCCTGTTACCTTCCTATTCTCTCTAATTTTCTGTGCCAGTACTTCAATTATGAGGGAAAATAGCAACGGCGATAGCAGGCGCCCTTGTCGGGTGCTGTTGCTTATATTAAAGGGGATTGATAAAATATTATTTATTTTGACCTGTGCTGAAGGTACAGTATAGTGTAAAGAGAGAAAATCCTATAGTGTTGTCCAAATTTCATCTTTGACAAGACCGCTTTCAGGAACTTCCAGCTGACCCTATTGAAGGCTTTTTCAGCATCTGTTGATACTAATATCATCAGGATTTGATTGCATTGTGCGTAGTTCACAAGGAGTGTAATTTTTATAGTATTGTCCCCAGGGCCGGATTGGCCTACCAGGATAACAGGAGATTTCCCGGTGGGATGTAGCAGCTGGGGATGGAAAGTTACACTTTAAATGAGTGATTTATGAATGCAATTGGTTTGTAGAGTTGCTATATAATATCAACCTGACATAAAAAATATTGGGGAAGGAGTGTCCCAGTAATCCTCTTGAGAAAAATGGGTCATGTGCCTTCTACTGATCAACGGAAAATAGGGCTGGTCTTCATAGTCTTCATATTTTTCCAGGGCTGCTTATTATTCCAAGCCCGGCCCTGATTGTCCCTCGCGTCTTGGCCAGGGACAAATCCTATCTGGTCTGGGGAAATTAGAGTAGTCAAGAATTTATTCAACCTAGTAGAGAGAATTTTGTCAAAAATCTTTATGTCAACATTAAGAAGAGAAATTGGCCGTAAATTTTCGGGGCGATTTGCCAACTTTCACGGTTTTGGAATAGTAGTAATGGGCTGTGAGCATAGAGGACGGGAAACCCTCCAAACCATCAAGTGTATTAAACAAAGCAGCCAGATGTGGAGATAAGATAGATTTAAATAGTTTATAGTATTTGGCTGCAAAGCCATCTGGGCAAGGGCTTTTGCCTGCCGGTAAGCTCTCTATAGTGTATAACACCTCTTCTGGTGATATGGGGGCCTCCAACTCCTCCATGTCCTCCCGTGACAACGAAGGGAGTGTTATAGAGTCCAAATATGAATCTATGTCTGAGGGAGTAATTTGCTTGTCACATCCATGCAACAAATGTGTAGAATTCTGCAAGTTATATAAATCATGGTAGTAAGTTCTTAAAACTTCTGCAATGGCAGGACTATCTGAACATGTAAGGTTATGTTGGTTGGTAATGGAATAAATATGTGTTTTCAGGTGTTTCCTTTTTAGAGCTCTCGCTAGTAGTTTACCACCAGGTTCGTCTCCATATTCATAACATTTCTTCTGTATTTTTAAGGCTATTTTTTGATGTTCTATTGTATGTAAGTCTTGTATTTCTGTTCTGGCCTGTCTTAGTTCCAAACTTATTGATGTGTCTGTGGGTGTTCTTTTATGCCTAACTTCTAAGTCATGTATTTTAAATAGCAGCGAGGAGTATTTAATCCTAGTTTGTTTAGCCAAAAAAGGGCTTTTTTTTAATAAGTTCAACCCGCAACACACACTTATGAGCCTCCCATAATGTGTTTTTAGGGGTTTCATCAATATTATTGAGTGTGAAGTATTTGGTAAGTGTGGATTCAATTTTCGGTCTCATAACTTGGTTATCAAGCATAAGGTCATCAAACCTCCATAGGAAAGGACGGTCCAGTATGGTGGGCTATCTCATCTTGCACAGGACGGGGGCATGGTCCGATCATGTCATGGGAAGAATTTGTGTAAGAATGATGACGGGAATTTAAGATAAATCCATTTCCGTTCTTTACCTCTCAAGAGTGTTTCTTGTATGTATATATATATATATATATATATATATATATAAAAAATTATATATATATATATATATATATACTATCACAATGCGTCTCGTATTAAATGTGATCTTTTCTCTGGTGTGTTAAGGCCTTTTGCATTTATGGTTATCACTGCCAGGTTATGGGTATGTGGGGTCGCCATTATGCAATGTTGATATATTATTGGAAAGGGTAGGTGGAGGGCGAGGAGAGAAAAAATAAAAAAAAGGAGGAGCTGTTGAATTAAAGGAACTTTTGGGACAAGATAAGTAAGGGATTGAAAAGTGGAAGAGTTAGTGGGTCAGTAAGACACGTATCAGTAAAGATAGATCTAGGTGGTGCTATGAGGTTAGATAGGGATGAAGTGGGTACAGAACGTAGCACAACCTATCTCGGTCATAACAGAAAGATAAAAATGAGAAGGTGTGGGGTCAGTATCCTCACACCTGATTAGATTAGTATATTCTAATATTAAAGGTTTGGGTCAATTAAACCTGAGCCAGTCAGGTACTGTGGGATTTAACTTTTCTGAGGGGTGGCACATAGAGGTGAACACTCCATGCCAGCAACATATTTACTATAAAATCTGTAGCTCTAATTCACATAGCATAAAAGGGGAAACCAACAATAATAACATGTAACCATAACTTCTACAAACTTTGCTCAGAACCGTATCATGTATGAGCTTGTACTTAGAGGTATCTTTTATAGCTCAAAACACTAATGCTAATAAGTACACTGCTTCTACTGATGGGAATTCACATAGGTTTTAGGTACTCTGTAAAGTACATTATATAAACATGAAACCAATAACTGAAATCCTTATCATGTTTATCATAATACAATCAAATTACATTGTGTTGCAAACTATACTGAAGCTGGTATAATCAACTGATTTCTATAATATCTTTGCTCTTGTTATAATATGATGTTATGTATAATCGTATTTCAAGAGGTGGCTTTTTCTAACATAAAGTTAGAATGCGTTCAACAATGTAGCTCCTTCTAACATGAGATGAGAGGTCCTGTATACTTCAAATAGGAGACACTGTATGTCAACTATAAATTTTTTTTAACTGTTTCCTGGACTCCTAGGGCAGTGTCATCAAGAACAAAAGGCTTTCCAGCTACTTATAACTTAACACACTGTAACTTGTGGATATGGGTCTATGGTAGGTACCCTAACCCCAAAGTAGGTTATTATTAATTATGTGGTATCTCGGACTGTTATTTGCAAAAGTGTGAATAAACTATCAGGACAACAGTGAAATGCCCGCCGAACATTGACTGAATCTATGTAAACATAAACATGTAACTTAGTTAAATGCCCAACAAAAGACCCTTTTTAGGGCTATTAGTAGTTTAGATTAGGGGGTGTTTTTATTTTGGGGGGCTTTTTTATTTTCATAGGGATTAGGTATAAAAAAAATATTTTTGATAATTTTGTTTATTTTTTCTGTAATGTTAGACTTTTTTTATTTTTTGTAATTTAATGTTAGTTTTTTTTAATTTTAATTTTAATTTAGTAGTAATTAAGGTTAATTTAGGGGTGTTAGGTTAGGGGCTTAGTAATTAAATTAGTTATTTGCGTTGTGGGGGGGTTGGTGGTATAGGGGTTAATATATTAGGGTTATTGCGATGTGGGGGTTTGGCGGTTTAGGGGTTAATAGGTTAATTAGGGTTATTGCGATGTGGGGGTTGGCGGTTTAAAAGTTAATAGGTTAAATAGGTTTTTTGTGATGTGGGGGTTTTGCTGTTTAGGGGTTAATAGGTTAATTAGGTTTATTGCGATGTGGGTGGTTGGTGGTTAAGGGGTTAATATTTTAATAATGTTATTTGCAGATTAGGGGTTAATTACTTTATTGTTTTGCAATTCTTTTGGCTGCGCGCGCAGCCAACATTCCTTTGAGGGATGCGAGCGCAACTGGCAACGGCGACGGACGTGTTACAAACGCGATTATAGTATAGATGTTTTTCACATACTCATTTCACATCACAACAAACTGTCTACTGAAGCTGCTTATTTTTTTATGTTTCATATGACATTTTTTTAGCAAATGTTCATAACTAAACATATTTATTTTTTTTCTGCTCTTTTACTTTCTCTTTTAAAGACATTTTTGCACACATGCAAAACACATGGTTAAACATACACAATCCAGTGTTAAACTGGAGGAAAGAAAACATTTTCAAAAACATTTTTTTATATCAAACATAACAAAATATAAAGTATAAAATACAAATTATGTCTAATGAAACAGCTTTTTACCGCTAAAAAACATGCTGTGTATATATTTAAAAATAAAGAGAACATTTTCTTCTATGTGAAGAACATTGTAATGTAAAATATGAATAACTTTCTAACGGCTAGATCACGAGTTTGGCGTTAGCCGTAAAAAGCAGCGTTGAGAGGTCCCAACGCTGCTTTTTAACGCCCGCTAGTATTACCAGTCTGGCAGGTACAGGTGTACCGCTCACTTTTATTCCACGACTCAAGGCTACCGCAAATCCCCTTACGTCAATTGCGTATCCTATCTTTTTAATGGGATTTGCCTAACGCCGGTATTACGAGTCTTGGAAGAAGTGAGCGGTAGACCCTCTCCTGTCAAGACTCCTACCGCATTTAAAAGTCAGTAGTAGTTAAGAGTTTTATGGGCTAACGCCGGAACATAAAGCTCTTAACTAAAGTGCTACAAAGTACACTAACACCCATAAACTTCCTATTAACCCCTAAACCGAGGCCCCCCCACATCGCAAACACTATAATACATTTTTTTAACCCCTAATCTGCCGACCGGACATCGTCGCCACCTACATTATACCTATAAACCCCTAATCTGCTGCCCCTAACATCGCCGCCACCTACATTATATTTATTAACCCCTAATCTGCTGCCCCCAACGTCGCCGCCACCTACCTACACTTATTAACCCCTAATCTGCCGACCGGACATCGCCGCCACTTTAATAAATGTATTAACCCCTAAACCGCCGCACTCCCGCCTTGCAAACACTAGTTAAATTTTATTAACCCCTAATCTGCCTGCCCTAACATCGCTGACACCTACTTACATTTATTAACCCCTAATCTGCTACCCCCAACGTCGTCGCTACTATATTAAAGGTATTAACCCCTAGACCTAAGTCTAAACCTAACCCTAACCCCCCCTAACTTAAATATAATTTAAATTAAACGAAATAAATTTAACAAAATAAAATAAATTATTCCTATTTAAATCTAAATACTTACCGATAAAATAAATCCTAAGCTAGCTACAATATAACTAATAGTTACATTGTAGCTAGCTTAGGGTTTATTTTTATTTTACAGGCAACTTTGTATTTATTTTAACTAGGTAGAATAGTTATTAAATAGTTATTAACTATTTAATAACTACCTAGTTAAAATAAGTACAAAATTACCTGTAAAATAAATCCTTACCTAAGTTACAATTACATCTAACACTACACTATCATTAAATAAATTAACTAAACTACCTACAATTAATTACAATTAAATTCAATAAACTAAACAAACACTAAATTACAGAAAAAAAAATACAAGAAGTTTAAAATAATTACACCTAATCTAAGCCCCTAATAAAATAAAAAAAGCCCCCAATAATAATAAAATGCCCTACCCTATACTAAATTACAAATAGCCCTTAAAAAGGCCTTTTGCAGGGAATTGCCCAAAATTAATCAGCTCTTTTACCTGTAGAAAAAAAATACAATACCACCCCAACATTAAAACCCACCACCCACATACCCCTACTCTAAAACCCACCCAATCCCCCCTTAAAAAACACTAACCCCCTGAAGATCACCCTACCTTGAGCCATCTTCACCCAGCCGGGCACAAGTGGTCCTCCATATGGCAGAAGTCTTCATCCGATCGGGGCAGAAGAGGTCCTCCAGACAGCAGAAGGCTTCATCCAGGCTGCATCTTCTATCTTCATCCTTCCGGCGCGGAGCGGGTTCCTTTAAATGACGTCATCCAAGATGGCGTCCCTCGAATTCTGAGGATTCTATCAGCCAATCGGAATTAAGGTAGGAAAAATCCGATTGGCTGATACTATCAGCCAATCGGATTGAAGTTCAATCCGATTGGCTGAATCAATCAGCCAATCGGATTGACCTCACATTCTATTGGCTGATTGGATCAGCCAATCGGATTGAACTTCAATCCGATTAGCTGATTGCATCAGCCAATCAGATTTTTCCTACCTTAATTCCGATTGGCTGATAGAATCCTATCAGCCAATCGGAATTCAAGGGACGCCATCTTGGATGACGTCATTTAAAGGAACCTTCATTCTTCGTTAGGATTTCGATTGAAGAGGATGCTCCGCATCGGCTGGATGGAAGATGGACCCGCTCCGCGCCGGAAGGATGAAGATAGAAGATGCAGCCTGGATGAAGCCTTCTGCCGTCTGGATGACCTCTTCTGCCCCGAACGGATGAAGACTTCTGCCGTATGGAGGACCACTTGTGTCCGGCTGGGTGAAGACGGCTCAAGGTAGGGTGATCTTCAGGGGGTTAGTGTTAGGTTTTTTTAAGGGTGGATTGGGTGGGTTTTAGAGTAGAGGTATGTGGGTGGTGGGTTTTAATGTTGGGGGGTATTGTATTTTAATTTTACAGGTAAAAGAGCTGATTACTTTGGGGCAATGCCCCGCAAAAGGCCCTTTTAAGGGCTATTTGTAATTTAGTATAGGGTAGGGAATTTTATTATTTTGGGGGGCTTTTTTTATTTTATTAGGGAGATTAGATTAGGTGTAATTAGTTTAAAATTCTTGTAATTTTTTTTATTTTCTGTAATTTAGTGTGTTTTTTTCAAAATTTAGTTTATTGAATTTAATTGTAATTAATTGTAGGTAATTTAGGTAATTAGTTTAATGATAGTGTAGTGTTAGGTGTAATTGTAACTTAGGTTAGGATTTATTTTACAGGTAATTTTGTACTTATTTTAGCTAGGTAGTTATTAAATAGTTAATAACTATTTAATAACTATTGTACCTAGTTAAAATAAATACAAAGTTGCCTGTAAAATAAAAATAAACCCTAAACTAGCTACAATGTAACTATTAGTTATATTGTAGCTATCTTATGGTTTATTTTATAGGTAAGTATTTCGTTTTAAATAGGATTAATTTATTTAATTGTAGTTATTTTATTTAGATGTATTTAAATTATATTTAAATTAGGGGGTGTTAGGGTTGTCCGGAGCGGCAGATTATGGGTTAATACTATAATGCAGGTGGCGACGATGTCGGGGGCGGCAGATTAGGGGTTAATAAGTGTAAAATTAGGGGTGTTTAGACTCAGGGTTCATGTTAGGGTGTTAGGTGCAGACATAACTTTTATTTTCCCATAGGAAACATTGGGGCTGCGTTAGGAGCTGAACGCTGCTTTTTTGCAGGTGTTAGTTTTTTTTTCACCCAGCTCAGCCCCATTGTTTTCTATGGGGAAATCATGCACAGGCACGTTTTGCCAGCTTACCGCTACCGTAAGCAACGCTGGTATCGAGGTGAGATGTTCAGCTAAATTTTGCTCAACTCTCACTTTTCTGAGGCTAACGCCGGCTTGCAGAAAACTCGTAATACCAGCGTTGTCTTAAGGGAGTGGTAAGAAAAAAAGGCTTGTTAGCAACGCACAGCCTTACCGACAAAACTCTTGATCTAGGCGTAAGGGTCTGGCGGTTTAGATCTAACGCAGTGTTGTTTTAGCACGTAAGCAATAAGTGTTAGGTATTTTTGAAAGCGCTCTCCATTAAAGTCTATGGGGCCTATTTATCATTGCGTCAATTTCTACGCATTCCCTGGAGTCAATACGCTCACCAGACATCGCCAGACATTGCTGCCGTAAATCTACATTATTAATGCTAGAATTTGTACATATATCTTTGCACATACTTGTGTGTGTATATATATATATATATATATATATATATGTGTGTGTGTGTGTGTGTGTTATGTCTGAAATCTTTTGCAAACATATTTACATGTCCCTAAATTCCTTTTTTTTTGTTCTAAACAATGTTGTCTATCATATATCTGTGTTTATTTATACCACTATATGTATATAGTGTAAATTTATTATTATTCTGAGCAGGAATAATTGCAAATGTAACATGTAATCAGGGTATCATATGTATTTATTTGCAATCAATGGGTATTTTAAGAGCTGGGCCAGATTTCTCTCTGCACCTGTGTAACCCCTCCTGATTGTATTATAGTTTTAAACACCACCCCTACACAGGTATTATAAAATGGGCTGGCATATAAAATGACATTTCTTAATGAAAATTAAATTCAAAAGAAGGAAGGAAGAAAAACACTGAAAATAGCATGACAGTAAAGAGGTAATTTTAATTTCTGCTGTATCTGAATCATGACAGTTTAATGTTAGGTAAACTATCCCTTTGAGCTATCAGCTTAAGATTATATTGAATCAAACATCATTCGAATTTTAAAATCATTGTCTAAAATATTACACTGTGTGTCCTAATGTCATCATCAATGTTTAACTTTAATACTAATTTCACATATACTGTACATACTTTCAAAGTATAATACACAATGTAGCAAATGACATTTACAAGTTCTGATGTGTGATCAATGACACAATTTTTGAGCAATTTGATTCGTTAGTGATAGTATATAATGCATATTTAAATCAGATTGGCTGATGTGATAAATCATGGAATTATGCATTTCCCAATCAAAGCGGTGGAAAACTTCACTAGTTTGTGGGTTGTTTAGGAGTTCGATTATTGCGCCCAATTTGGTGCGAAGTATTGCGTCAAATTTGGTGCAAAATGCAGTGGAACTTGTATTACATGCGTTAAACATGGTGAAATTAGATTGATCAAAAAAAAAGAAAATTAACTATAGTAGGTAATGTATTTATTTCATTTGTATCCCTATATCTACTAGTCCTGCTGCCAGGCAGACATTACTTGTCATTAAAACTACTTTTGAAATGAATCTGTCCCTTAAAATTATATGTGATTATAATATTATTTAACATATTATTTAGATACTGAACTTTGTTGTCTGTGGGATTTAGAAAGAGTATACAATTGTAATCAACGTTTTAATTTACATAAATATGTAATAAGCTTCATTCTCTTGCAGCATCTAACATAACCTTTCTGGGTTTTCAGACTCCCATTGATTCCTATGGCATTCCCGGCCTCAAGGGTGGCGGTTTGAACTATAGGTACGCTGCAGCGGAAAAGATGCGAGCGTACCTGTTGAATGTTTGATAAATTGGGAAGAGGATCAAATAGAGTCAAATGAATTTGAAACATCTGGAATGACGCAAGCATCAATCTGCGTCGCATTGAGATCGCGGGATTGTATATAACGTCACACATTTCAACATTTGACGATGTTAATGCTTTGTTAATTACGGCGGATTCAATTTGCGTAGAATATGACGTGAGATTCAAGCTGATTCCATCGTATTATCAGTTGAAGCTTTGATAAATCAGTCCCTAAACCTCATTGTACCCTTTTACTGGTAAGAATACAATAAATACCCACAAATCAGATGAGGAAATGTGAAAGAGGAAAATAAAAAGTTAAAAGGCAGACAGGTTTTTCTGACTCAGCTTTCAAAAGCATGGAGCCAAAAAGTATTATCCTTTCATCCCATAGTATTAATGAGTCATATAATGTCTTGTAGAGTAAAGGATTTTAATTTGCAGGAAAAAAATAATTTCATTCCAAGTGATATGCATTGTTTAAAAAGATAGATAATCCCTTTATTACCCATTCCCCAGTTTTGCATAATCAGCATGGTTATATTAATATACTTTTTACCTCTGTAATTACCTTGTATCTAAGCCTCTGCAGACTGCCCCCTTGTCTCAGTTATTTTGAAAGACTTGCATTTTAACCAATTAGTTTTGACTCCTAGGTAACCCCACATGCGTGAGTACAATGTTATCTATATGGCACACATAAACTAATGCCTTCTAGTTGTGAAAAACTGTCAGATAACTGCATTCAGATAAGAGGCGGGCTTCAAGGGCTAAGAGATTAGCATATAAGTCTACATAGGTTTAGCTTTCAACTAAGAATACCAAGAGAACAAAGCAAAATTGATGATAAAAGTAAATTGAAAAGATGTTTAAAAATACATGCCCTATGTGAATCATGAAAGTTTCTTTTTGACTAGACTGTCCCTTTAAGTGATGTATAAAATAAAATGGGTCTCAAAAGTAAATTCTATATACTGTTATGTTAAATCCATACACAGACAAAAAACAGAATTAAAAAAAAAACAAAAAAAAACACACTACTCACTTAAGTTTGCCAGGTGTCCAGTATTAAACTGGACAGTCCAGTATTTCAGGAGGCTGTATAGTAATATCTATACAAAAATACTGGACACATTGCACTTGTGCAGTCACACACACATATATGCCCTAGGGCCTTGATAGGCCTAAATTACAAGGGGAGAGCAAAAATAATAGCACTATTGAGCACTAACCGGGGGTGGAACTACCATTGGTGCAGCTGATGCAGTGGCACCAGGGCCCAAGTGCCTGGGGGGTCCATAGCAGCCAATTTATACATAGGCATGTGCAGGATGTGTACAATACTAATGCAGGGGAGCCTTTATTAGAGAAGCATGTATATTATTACTATTGCTTACTATTGAGTTACCTTTAAAGAGCCCCCCCAAAAAAAAATTGCACCAAGGCCCTCTGTTGCGTTAGTCCGCTACTGGCACCAACACCGCTCAAAAAAGGTAAAAGGTTTGAACATGAGCGGAAGACTCAGGATCACTAACATTTTCAGTTCAGGTAGCTTGGCTGTGCTAACTCCCTTTCTTCATAAAATTCTACGCTTTATTTCAGGGCCCCGATCCGATATAAATCGTCACCCGCAAAAGCCGGCAACGCCAAAATTTGCGCTGGTTTGGTATCACATATACGGCGTAACATAGAAGTTACACTGGTATATTTCTGCCTTCGGCCGTAGTTTTTTGGCCCATAGACAGGTATGCCAAACCAGCGCAGTTTGGTATCCAATATACAGCGTAAGGACTTACGTGGCGAAAATGGAGAAATCTTACTCCATTTTCACCTCGCCACAAATTGCAGGCGTAGTAAGCCTTACGCTGTGTATCGGAGCCCCATAGCTCCCTAAACTAGCTGCAAAATAAAACCTAACACCTAACGCATGCGCAATGTCTATCTACCTGTCAACCGCAAACTGCTAAATAAAACCTAACACCTAGCGCATGCGCAATGTCTATCTACCTGTGAACCGTGATCCCCCTCCGCAATCCCTAATAAAGTGTTTAACCCCTAAACCGCTGCCACCTACATTAAATGTCTAACCCCCTAATGTGAGCCCCCTACATCGTCGCCACCTACATTAAATTTATTAACCCCTAATGTAATCCCCCTACACCGCCACCATCTATATTAAAATTATTACCCCCTAATGTGAGCCCCCTACCCCGCCGCCACCTATTTTAACTATATTACCCCCTAATCTAATCCCCCTACACCGCCGCCACCTATTTTAAATGTATTAACCCCTAATCTAATCGCCCTACACCTCCGCCACCTATTTTAAATGTATTAACCCCTAATCTAATCCCCCTACACCGCCGCCACCTATTTTAAATGTATTAACCCTTAATCTAATCCCCCTACACCGCCGCCACCTATATTAAATATATTAACCCCTAATCTAATCCCCCTACACCGCCGCCACCTATATTAAATTAATTAACCCCTAATCTAATCCCCCTATACCACCGCCACCTATATTAAATTAATTAACCCCTAAAATACTAGAATTTCCCTTCCACTAAACCTAAATCTAACCCTACAAATAGCCCTGAAAAGGGCTTTTTGCGTGGCATTGCCCCAAAGTAACCAGCTCTATTGCCAGCCCTTAAAAGGGCTTTTTGCGGGGCATTGCCCTAAAGTAATCAGCTCTTTTACCAGCCCTTAAAAGGGCTTTTTGCGGGGCATTGTCACAAAGTAATCAGCACTTTTGCCTCTAATCTAAATCCCCCTATACTGCCCCCACCTATAATAAATGTATTACCCCCTAATCTAATCCCCCTACACCGCCGCCACCTATATTAAATATATTAACCCCTAATCTGACCCCCCTACACCGCCGCAACCTATATTAAATATATTAACCCCTAATCTAATCCCCCTAAACCGCCGCCACCTATATTAAATATATTAACCCTAATTATATTAGGGTTAATATTGTTAATATAGTTATTATATTATATATATATTAACTATATTAACCCTATCTAACTCTAACACCACTAACTTAATTATTATTAAAATAAATCTAAATAATATTAATAATATTAACAAAATTATTCCTATTTAAAACTAAATACTTACCTATAAAATAAACTCTAACGGCTAGATTTAGAGTTCTGCGGCCAAAAGGGTGCGTTAGCTACGCGTGCTTTTTTTCCCCCGCACCTTTTAAATACCGCTGGTATTTAGAGTTCACAGAATGGCTGCGTTAGGCTCCAAAAAGGGAGCGTAGAGCATATTTACTGCCACTGCAACTCTAAATACCAGCGTTGCTTACGGACGCGGCCAGCTTCAAAAACGTGCTCATGCACGATTCCCCCATAGGAAACAATGGGGCTGTTTGAGCTGAAAAAAAAACCTAACACCTGCAAAAAAGCAGCGTTCAGCTCCTAACGCAGCTACATTGTTTCCTATGGGGAAACACTTCCTAAGTCTGCACCTAACACCCTAACATGTACCCCGAGTCTAAACACCACTAACCTTACACTTATTAACCCCTAATCTGCCGCCCCCACTATCGCTGACCCCTGCACTTTATTATTAACCCCTAATCTGCCGCTCCGTACACCACGCAAGCTACATTATAGCTATGTACCCCTAATCTGCTGCCCCTAACACCGCCGACCCCTATATTATATTTATTAACCCCTAATATGCCGACCCCGCTATCGCTGACCCCTGCATTTTATTATTAACTCCTAATCTGCCGACCGCACACCGCTGCCACCTACGTTTTCCCTATGAACCCCTAATCTGCTGCCCCTAACACAGCCGACCCCTATATTATATTTATTAACCCCTAATATGCCGCCCCCAAAGTCGCCGCTACCTACCTACACTTATTAACCCCTAATTTGCCGACCGGACCGCGCCGCTATTATAATAAAGTTATTAACCCCTAATCCGCCTCACTCCCGCCTAAATAACCCTATAATAAATAGTATTAACCCCTAATCTGCCCTCCCTAACATCGCCGACACCTAACTTCAAGTATTAACCCCTAATCTGCCGATCGGAGCTCACCGCTACTCTAATAAATTTTTTAACCCCTAAAGCTAATTCTAACCCTAACCCTAACACCCCCCTAAGTTAAATATAATTTTATTCTAACGAAATAAATTAACTCTTATTAAATAAATTATTCCTATTTAAATCTAAATACTTACCTGTAAAATAAACCCTAATATAGCTACAATATAAATTATAATTATATTGTAGCTATTTTAGGATTAATATTTATTTTACAGGCAACTTTGTATTTATTTTAACCAGGTACAATAGCTATTAAATAGTTAATAACTATTTAATAGTTACCTAGTTAAAATAATTACAAAATTACCTGTAAAATAAATCCTAACCTAAGTTACAATTAAACCTAACACTACACTATCAATAAATTAATTAAATAAAATACCTACAATTATCTACAATTAAACCTAACACTACACTATCAATAAATTACTTAAATAAAATACTTACAATTATCTACAATTAAACCTAACACTACACTATCAATAAATTAATTAAATACAATACCTACAAATAAATACAATTAAATAAACTAACTAAAGTACAAAAAATAAAAAAGAACTAAGTTACAAAAAATAAAAAAATATTTACAAACATTAGAAAAATATTACAACAATTTTAAACTAATTACACCTACTCTAAGCCCCCTAATAAAACAACAAAGCCCCCCAAAATAAAAAAAAGCCCTACCCTATTCTAAAATTAAAATAGAAAAGCTCTTTTACCTTACCAGCCCTGAAAAGGGCCCTTTGCGGGGCATGCCCCAAAGAATTCAGCTCTTTTGCCTGTAAAAAAAACATACAATACCCCCCCAACATTGCAACCAACCACCCACATACCCCTAATCTAACCCAAACTCCCCTTAAATAAACCTAAAACTAAGCCCCTGAAGATCTCCCTACCTTGTCTTCACCACACTGGGTCCCGATCTGTCCAGAAGAGCCTCCGATGTCTTGATCCAAGCCCAAGCGGGGGGCTGAAGAGTGACGTCCATCCTCGGGCTGAAGTCTGGATCCAAGCGGCGGCTGAAGAAATCCATCATCGGGCTGAAGTCTTGATCCAAGCGGGCGCTGAAGAAGTCCATCATCGGGATGAAGTCTTCTATGAAGCAGCATCTTCAATCTTCTTTCTTCCGGAGCCATCATCTTCCAGCCGACGCGGAACATCCTCTTATACCGATGCCTACTCGCCGAATGATGGTTCCTTTAAATGACGTCATCCAAGATGGCGTCCGGCGAATTCCGATTGGCTGATAGGATTCTATCAGCCAATCGGAATTAAGGTAGGGAAAATCTGATTGTCTGATTGAATCAGCCAATCAGATTGAGCTCGCATTCTATTGGCTGTTCCGATCAGCCAATAGAATGCAAGCTCAATCTGATTGGCTGATCGGATCAGCCAATCGGATTGAACTTGATTCTGATTGGCTGATTCCATCAGCCAATCAGAATTTTCCTACCTTAATTCCGATTGGCTGATAGAATCCTATCAGCCAATCGGAATTCGATGGATGCCATCTTGGATGACGTCATTTAAAGGAACCGTAATTCAGCGAGTAGGCGTCGGTAGAAGAGGATGTTCCGCGTCGGCTGGAAGATGATGGCTCCGGAAGAAAGAAGATTGAAGATGCTGCTTCATAGAAGACTTCATCCCGATGATGGACTTCTTCAGCGCCCACTTGGATCAAGACTTCAGCCCGATGATAGATTTCTTCAGCCGCCGCTTGGATCCAGACTTCAGCCCGAGGATGGACGTCACTCTTCAGCACCCCGCTTGGGCTTGGATCAAGACATCGGAGGCTCTTCTGGACAGATCGGGACCCGGTGTGGTGAAGACAAGGTAGGGAGATCTTCAGGGGCTTAGTGTTAGGTTTATTTAAGGGGGGTTTGGGTTAGATTAGGGGTATGTGCGTGGTGGGTTGTAATGTTGGGGGGGTATGGTATGTTTTTTTTTTTACAGGCAAAAGAGCTGAATTCTTTGGGGCATGCCCCGCAAAGGGCCCTTTTCAGGGCTGGTAAGGTAAAAGAGCTTTTCTATTTTAATTTTAGAATAGGGTAGGGCATTTTTTTATTTTGGGGATCTTTGTTATTTTATTAGGGGGCTTAGAGTAGGTGTAATTAGTTTAAAATTGTAATATTTTTCTAATGTTTGAAAATATTTTTTTATTTTTTGTAACTTAGTTCTTTTTTATTTTTTGTACTTTAGTTAGTTTATTTAATTGTATTTATTTGTAGGTATTGTATTTAATTAATTTATTGATAGTGTAGTGTTAGGTTTAATTGTAGATAATTGTAGGTAGTTTAATTTATTTATTGATAGTGTAGTGTTAGGTTTAATTGTAACTTAGGTTAGGATTTATTTTACAGGTAATTTTGTAATTATTTTAACTAGATAACTATTAAATAGTTATTAACTATTTAATAGCTATTGTACCTGGTTAAAATAAATACAAAGTTGCCTGTAAAGTAAATATTAATCCTAAAATAGCTACAATATAATTATAATTTATATTGTAGCTATATTAGGGTTTATTTTACAGGTAAGTATTTAGCTTTAAATAGGAATAATTTATTTAATAAGAGTTAATTTATTTTGTTAAAATAAAATTATATTTAACTTAGGGGGGTGTTAGGGTTAGGGTTAGAATTAGCTTTAGGGGTTAAAATTTTTTATTAGAGTAGCGGTGAGCTCCGATCGGCAGATTAGGGGTTAATACTTGACGTTAGGTGTCAGCGATGTTAGGGAGGGCAGATTAGGGGTTAATAGTATTTATTATAGGGTTATTGAGGCGGGAGTGAGGCGGATTAGGGGTTAATAACTTTATTATAATAGCGGAGCTGGCCGGTCGGCAGATTAGGGGTTAATAAGTGTAGGTAGCGGCGACGTTGGGGGCGGCATATTAGGGGTTAATAAATATAATATAGGGGTCGGCGGTGTTAGGGGCAGCAGAATAGGGGTTTATAGGGATAACGTAGGTGGCAGCGGTGTGCGGTCGGCAGATTAGGGGTTAAAAATTTTTAATAGAGTGGCGGCGATGTGGGGGGACCTTGGTTTAGGGGTACATAGGTAGTTTATGGGTGTTAGTGTATTTTAGAGCACAGTAGTTAAGAGCTTTATAAACCGGCGTTAGCCCAGAAAGCTCTTAACTACTGACTTTTTTCTGCGGCTGGAGCTTTGTCGTTAGATTTCTAAGGCTCACTTCAGCCAAGACTCTTAGGAAGATCCCATTGAAAAGATAGGATACGCAAATGGCGTAGGGGGATCTGCGGTATGGAAAAGTCGCGGCTGGAAAGTGAGCGTTAGACCCTTTCCTGACTGACTCCAAATACCAGAGGGCGGTAAAAACCAGCGTTAGGAGCCTCTAACGCTGGTTTTGACGGCTACCGCCCAACTCTAAATCTAGACGTAAGATAGCTACAATATAATTAATAATTACATTGTAGCTATTTTAGGGTTTATATTTATTTTACAGGTAACTTGGTATTTATTTTAACTAGGTACAATAGCTATTAAATAGTTAATAACTATTTAATAGCTACCTAGTTAAAATAATTACCAATTTACCTGTAAAATAAATCCTAACCTAAGTTACAAATACACCTACACTATCAATAAATTAAATAAACTACAAATATCTAAACTAAAATACAATTAAATACACTAAACTAAATTACAAAAACAAACAAACACTAAATTACAAAAAATAAAAAAAATTACAAGAATTTTAAGCTAATTACACCTATTCTAAGCCCTCTAATAAAATAACAAAGCCCCCCAAAATAAAAAAAATTCCCTACCCTAATCTAAATTACAAAACTAAACAGCTCTATTACCATCCCTTAAAAGGGCCTTTTGTGGGGCATTGCCCCAAAGTATTCAGCTATTTTGCCTGTAAAAAAAACAACAACCCCCCCATTATAACCCACCACCCACATATCCCTACTCTAACCCACTAACCCACCCAATCCCCCCTTAAAAAAACCTAAGTCTAAGACCCAAGTGCTCCTTACCTGTCCTGAAGATCGGTGGAGAAGGTCCTGTTCCAGACGGAGAAGTCTTCTTCCGGGCGGCGACATCTTCTTCTAGGATCCAGCCGGCGCGGAGGAGTTGAAGACCGATGACCACGGAGCTGAAGACCGTCCATCTGGAACTGAAGACCGGCGATGTTGGAACTGAAGATCGGCGACGCTGGAACTGAAGACCTCTGGAACTGAAGACCAGAGCCGGAGCGTGGAGGATCCTCTTCATACGATCGCCGCCGTACACTGAATAGGAATTCAAGGTACGCGATTAAAAATGGCGTCCCTTGAATCCCTATTGGCTGATTTGAGCCTTCAAATTCAAATCAGCCAATCGGATGCGAGCTACTTTAATTTTATTGGCTAATTTGAATAGCCAGTAGAATAAGAGCTACTGTAATTCTATTGGCTATTCTAATCAGCCAATAGAATTACAGTAGCTCTTATTCTATTGGCTATTCAAATCAGCCAATAGAATTAAAGTAGCTCGCATCCGATTGGCTGATTTGAATTTGAAGGCTCAAATCAGCCAATAGGAATTCAAGGGACGCCATTTTTAATCGCGTACCTTGAATTCCTATTCAATGTACTGCGGCGATCGTATGAAGAGGATCCTCCACGCTCCGGCTCCGGTCTTCAGTTCCAGAGGTCTTCAGTTCCAGCGTCGCCGATCTTCAGTTCCAGCATCTATTCTTATCTATTCTTATTCTATTCTTATTCTAACTGAAGACCTCTGGAACTGAAGATCGGAGCCGGAGCGTGGAGGATCCTCTTCATACGATCGCCGCAGTACACTGAATAGGAATTCAAGGTACACGATTAAAAATGGCGTCCCTTGAATTCCTATTGGCTGATTTGAGCCTTCAAATTCAAATCAGCCAATCGGATGCGAGCTACTTTAATTTTATTGGCTGATTTGAATAGCCAGTAGAATAAGAGCTACTGTAATTCTATTGGCTATTCTAATCAGCGCTTTTTTTTTTTAAATGAATAGGGGAAATTATGTTTAGTGCAGAATTATATAACATTATTTTTAAGGTTTACTGTCCCTTTAAACTATAAAAAACCTAATATAACTTTTTTTAAATAATCCTAACTCTAAGATTATAAAAAATAATAAACGAAATTATCCAAAATAATAAAAATTAAACCTAATCTAATACCCCCTCTAAAAACAAAAAAGCCACCCCAAAATAAAAACACCCCATAATCTAACAATAAACTACCAATAGCCCTTAAAAAAGGTCTTTTGTAGGGCATTGCCCTGAAGCAATCAGCTCTTTCCCATAAAACAATTACAATCAGCCAATAGGATTGAGCTTGCATTCTATTGGCTGTTCCAATCAGGATTTTTTTCTACCTTAATTCTGATGGGCTGATAGAATTCTATCAGTCAATTGGAATTAAAGGGACGCCATCTTGGATGACGTCACTTAAAGGTACCGTCATTTAGTCGTCGGATGAAGACAGAAGAGGATGCTCAGCGTCGGATGTCTTGAAGATGGACCCGCTCCTCTCCGGATGGATGAAGATAGAAGATGCCGTCTGGATGAATACTTCTGACCATCTAGAGGACCTCTTCTGCCGGCTTAGATGAAGACTTCTGCCCGTCTGGAGGACCACTTCTGCCCGGTTGGGTGAAGACGTCTCAAGGTAGGGTGATCTTCAAGGGATTAGTGTTAGGTTTTTATAAGGGGGGATTGGGTGGGTTTTAGATTAGGATTGGTTGTGTGGGTGGGTTTTAATGTTGGGGGGTATTGTACTTTTTTTACAGGTAAAAGAGCTCATTACTTTGGGGCAATGCCTTTTAAGGGCTATTTGTAATTTAGTGTAGGGTAGGGCTTTTTATTATTTTTTTTTTTTTTATTTTGTTAGGGGGATTAGATTAGGTGTAATTAGTTTTAAAAACTTGTAATTATTTTATTATTTTCTGTAATTTAGTGTTTTTTTTGTACTTTATTTTATTTTATTGTAATTAATTTAATTTAATGTAGGGAATTAATTTAATTATAGTGTAGTGTTAGGTGTAATTGTAATTTAGGTTAGGTTTTATTTTACAGGTAAATTTGTATTTATTTTAACTAGGTAGTTATTAAATAGTTAATAACTTTTTAATAACTATTCTACCCAATTAAAATAAATACAAAGTTGCCTGTAAAATATAAATAAACCCTAAGATAGCTACAATGTAACTATTAGTTATATTGTAGCTAGCTTAAGGTTTATTTTATAAGCAAGTATTTAGTTTTAAATAGGAATTATTTAGTTAATTGTAGTAATTTTATTTAGATTTATTTAAATTATATTTAAGTTAGGGGGGTGTTAGGGTTAGAGTTAGCTTTAGGGGTTAATACATTTAATAAAGTGGTGGCGATGTTGGGGGTGGCAGATTAGGGGTTAATAAATGTAGGTAGGTGTCAGCGATGTTAGGGACGGCAGATTAGGGGTTAATACAATTTAACTAGTGTTTGCGATGCAGGAGTATGGCGGTTTAGGGGTTAATAACTTTATTATAGTGGCGGCGACGTTGTGGGCGGCAGATTAGGGGTTAATAAGTGTAGTTAGGTTGCGGCGACATTGGGGGCGGCAGATTAGGAGTTAATAAATATAATGTAGGTTGCAGCGATGTTGGGGGCAGCAGATTAGGGGTTCATAAGTATAATGTAGGTGGCGGCGTGTCCGGAGCACCAGATTAGGGGTTAATATAATGTAGGTGTCAACGATAGCGGGGGCGGCAGATTAGGGGTTAATAAGTGTAAGATTAGTGGTGTTTAGACTCAGGGTTCATGTTAGGGTGTTAGGTGTAGACATAACTTTTATTTCCCCATAGGAATCAATGGGGCTGCGTTAGGAGCTGAACGCTGCTTTTTTGCAGGTGTTAGGTTTTTTTCAGCCGGCTCTGCCCCATTGATTCCTATGGGGAAATCGTGCACGAGCACGTTTAGCCAGCTCACCGCTACCGTAAGCAGCGCTGGTATTGAGGTGAGATGTGGAGCAAAATTTTACTCTCCACTCACTTTTCTGCGGCTAACGCCAGGTTTAAAAAAAACATAATACCAGCGTTACTGTAGGTAAGTGGTGGGGGAAAACTGCTCGTTAGCCACGCACAGCTTTACCGACAAAACTCATAATCTACGTGTATATTTCCAATAACATTTTCTAAAAGCATTCTCCAAACAAAAGAGAAAAAAGGAAAAAGAAAAAGACATTTTACAAACAGCATACAAGTTTTAAAAAGATATTGAAATTAGTAAAAACTATCTTAAGGTTTCCTGCAAAAACACCCTGCATTGTTCTATAATGTATAATTGCCATAGTAATCAGTGAGACACCAGGTCTAAGATAAGTACTAGTATGTTGGATGGGTGCAGGCATAGGTTTTCCCTTTGTTTTTTCTTTTCCGTTGATCTCCTTATTAGGGTGCAAGGAGTCCTAATTTATGGAGGAGAAGGATAGTATTGTTTCTGTATGTATTTGTATTTTAATATTTTAATATTTTAATATTTAAATATACTGCTTAACTCATTGGATTAGTGTTTGTTTATATTATAGAGGGAATGTTAGGGAAAGGTGATTGGGGTATATATGTGTTTGTCTTACAGGGAGGTTGATCTGAAAATACTGCTAATGATTGTGCAGTTGAATGACTGATCCTATGATTGCTATTTATAGTTATTGAGGAAGATATACTATTCAATAAATAGGTTCACATCATATCTCCTGTTGATACCTGTAGGTGTTCTTGTTGCTAATACAAATATCCAATAGACTTCCCTTTTAAGTGGGGTTTTCATTCTATCACCTCCCTGAGGGTCCTTTTCTATATGTTCTATTCCTTGAAAAGAGAAATTCTTTATATGGGCTAGATGTGTATGAAAGTGTTTCGCTATGGGAGTTCTGGGTAAGGATTCCTCTATAGACGTGAGGTGCTCCCTGATTCTGTCTTTAAGGGAATGGGTGGTGATACCAACATATTGAAATTTGCATTCCATGCAGGTCACTAAGTAGATTACAAATGTAGATGTGCAGTTGATTCTACTCTTTATGGGGTCAATATGAATGTTTTACTTGTGTTAGTGGAATCACAGCTTTTACATCGGACATGTCCACATTTATAGGAGCCTGTAGAAGGTGTGAGCCAATTGACTTGTGTTTGTTCCTTTTTATGACATTTTTTCTTTACTATGTCACCTATGTTTGTGTCTTTCTTCGCTGTAAATTTTACTATATTGTCTAACTTGTATTTGAGTGTGGTGTCACCATTGTCAACTGGAAGGTATTTTCTGATGATTCCACAAATTTTGTAGAATTGTCTACTATATCTAGTTGTAAAATATATAGAATCAGTATCTAGTGTCTGCATACTATTCTCTATTCTATTTGATGATAAGTGCATATTTGTGTGTGATTTTCTATTTGTGGTTTGATTGGTATTATTCTCTATGTTGTTTAATAGGGCATGTCTATTCATTTTAGCTACCTGTATTTTCGTTTTGTTAAGTGATGTTTTATTATACCCTCTTGCTATCAATTTGTTGGTGAGTTTCTGAGCTTCGTTTTTGTATAGTTTAAGTGTAGAGCAGTTCCTGCGCAAGGAATTGGCCCTTTGGTATTCCCTTCATCATATGTGGTGCATAGCAGGAATCTGCCCTCAAGATGGTATTCCTATATAGAGGTTTACTATAATTAGAAATAATGATATTGTTGCTGTCATCATGTTGTAAATATAAATCCAAATATTCTATATTTTTATGATCAGCCTTATAAGGGAAGGATACATTTAATTCATTATGGTTGAGATATTGAATGAATTCTGGAAACTAGTATCATAATTGTCTTTGTACATTAGGATCAGGTCGTCAATGTACCTTCCATATGTTATAATGTTGGGTTTAAGATGGTATTCACCTCCAAAGATGTGGCCAGCCTCAAAGTATCCCATGTATAAATTTGCGTAGGAGGGGGCAAATTTTGCCCCCATGGCTGTGCCACATCTCTGAAGGTAATACACTCCCTCAAATACAAAAAAGTTATGAGTTAGAAGAAACTGTGTTATTTCTATCAAGAAGTCTATAAAATTGTTGGGAAATTTAGTATATCTTTCTAGCATGAATTTTAATGCTTTTAGTCCTTCTGAATGAGGAATACTAGAGTATAGCGATGGAAACGTCTATGGTCAGCCATTTGTAGTTACTGTGCCATTTAAGTGTTTCTATCTTATTGATCAAATGTGTACTGTCTCTAAAGTATCCTGGTAGGGATCTGACTATTGGCTGTAGGGCATTGTCTAGCCAGTCTCCCAACCTTTCACATAGAGAGACCCTGCTGGCCACTGTCATAATATCAGTATATCTTTACAGCCTGTCCCTTTAAGAACTGCCTGTTGTGTTCCTTTATAAGCATCCTAGCTGCTTTGCTCATTGCTTGTTATTGAGGAACCTCCCCTGGTTTCATTAGAGCCACTTACTGCCTTGTTCAGCTGCTTCCTGCAGCATATCCTGGAAGTCTGCCTTCAGATTCAGTGTGCACCTGGACACCTCCCCCTTCAGACTGGAGCTTTGCAGTTAAACAGAAGCCTGCTGCTCTTTGGTAACAACACATCCTTTTTGTCAGCGGATTCCAGTAAGTACTTACTGCATTACCATTGTACTACAGACTGTTGCTGTTTGAAGTCTCACTTTACTCAGTTGTTCCAGCTTCTGATACTATAACCAAGACTTTGTTTATCCTGCATGTGATTGAGGAATTGAAACAACCAGTTTACAAGTTCCTTTGCTTAATGCTCTTATTTTTTCTTTATGCTGTTAACCATCGATGTAGCAAATTATCAGCATCTTTATTTTTATATATTTTCTGAGTCCACACACTGATTATTTCATTTGCAAATGTTACATTGTGATCAATTACTAACCACTATATTAAGAATGTAATGTTAAAGTTAAACTTACATTCTGATAAGGTGGGATATAAAAACTCTGCAGTTAGTTTTTATTTCAAAACAGTATGTGAAGTAAAACTAAAGCAGAAACAACACTACTTAATTTTTTCTATATAATTGACTGAATCTGCACATTTGATTCTTTTACCTAAGGAACACTTCTGATTATCAGCAGCTGTGACAGAATAACAAGCCTGAAAATGGATCAAGCAGATTTGCCCACACATGTATACAATCTTTCACAGAGAGTAGATCAACTTTCTCAAGGTTTAAGAGAGTTGCAATTAGAAAATCAGACACTAAGAGACATTATAAAAGATACTGCAGCTCCTAAACAGGTTACTATTGATTCAACAAATGAGCCTATTGTATCACCTCCAGAAAAATTTTCTGGTGATAGAAGTCAGTTCCGTGACTTTAAGAATGCATGTTACCTTTTATTCACTTTAAGACCAAAAACATACACTACTGATAAACAAAGAGTACTGACAGTTATTTCTTATCTCAGAGCAGAGCCTAGAACTTGGGCCAACTCTTATTTTGAGCAAAATGATCCCATATTAGATAACTTAGAAGTTTTTTTTCATGCAATGGCGTTATTGTATGATGATCCGTGCAAACAACTCACATCAGAAAATTCAATGAGAGCTCTTAAACAGGGAAAGAGGCCTGTAGAGGACTATATAGCCGAATTTAAAAGGGTTTCAAAAGATTCACAGTGGAATGACATCTCACTTAGAAACCAATTTAGATTAGGATTATCAGAAGCCCTGAAAGATGAGCTATCTAGAATAGACATACCAGAAAGTCTGGATAATTTAATGTCTTTGTCAATTAATATTGACAGACGTTTAAGGGAACGAAAGAAGGAAAGATATAATTCAGATCCAATAATAAGGAAATCCTATCAACCTTATAAAGTTACAGAAGAACCAATGGAAATTGGTGTAATCAGGGGACCTTTAAGCCCTGAAGAGAAAAAGAGGAGAAGGGAAAATAACCTCTGTCTTTATTGCGCATCTAAAGAACATGAAGTAAAAGACTGCCCTAACCTTACCAAGATAAAAAGAGGTAAGAACTATAACTTCAGTAGTACTTCTGACATAAGTTTTGGTAAACCATCTTACTGTCATTTACTTGTTTCCTTACAGTGGGGCTCAAAAGAGATTATGTTGAAGGCACTCGTTGATTCCGGTGCTTCAAGCAACTTTATTGATTTAGATGTGGTGTATAGGAATGAAATAGCATTAAAGAAAAAACAAAATTCATATGTGTTACGTGTATTTGATGGTAGTCAAATTTCTAACGGACCAATCACACATCAAACAACACCTATTATTATGGTTACACACGGGGAACATAAAGAACATATTTCATTCGACGTAACACCATCACCTCTATTTCCATTAATCTTAGGCTTACCTTGGTTACAACAACATCAACCTAGCATTGATTGGCAAACACTTAGTACACAATTCCAATCTCATTATTGTAAGCAACATTGTTTACCAAAACAAATATACTCACATATAAATAATCTGTCCACAACAAAGAATCAAGTTGGAAAATTACAACACCCAGTACCTGAAATCTATTCCCAATTTCAGGATGTATTTGATAAAAAGGAGGCGGAGACTTTACCACCGCATAGGACTTACGATTGTCCAATAGATCTCCTTCCTGGGTCACCAATACCTTTTGGTCACATTTATCCACTATCTCAGCCTGAGCTACAGCACTTAAAACAATATCTAGATGAGAATCTAAAAAAGGGCTTTATAAGAGCTTCCACTTCGCCAGCAGCTGCTGGAATGTTTTTCGTGCGCAATAGAGATGGAACACTTAGACCAATTGTTGACTACCGACAGCTCAATAAGATTACAATTAAAAATAGATACCCATAACCTTTGATAACTGAATTAATTGAAAGGTTGGGTAAGGCATCTATTTACACTAAACTAGATTTGAGGGGCGCATATAATTTAATCCGTATAAGGAAAGGGGACGAATGGCTCACAGCGTTCCGTACCAGATATGGTTTGTACGAGTACACTGTGATGCCATTCGGCCTCTGCAACGCCCCAGCAACCTTTCAACATTTTATTAATGAGGTTTTCCGTGATTTACTGGATGTTTGTGTAATCATCTACTTGGATGACATCCTGATTTACTCAGAATCCTTGCAAGAACACATAAAACATGTAACTACAGTACTAACCAGATTAAGAGAGAATCATCTCTATGCAAAACCAGAAAAATGTACATTTCATACCCAAGATATATCATTTCTTGGTTACAGAATTACAGCAGATGGTATCAATATGGAAGATACTAAGATATCCTCCATTACAAATTGGCCACAACCAACCAATGTAAAAGAACTTCAAAGTTTCTTAGGTTTTTCGAATTTTTATCGAAAATGTATTAAAAATTTTTCTTCTATAGTGAAACCTCTCACAAGGCTTACAGGAAAAGGGACACCTTTCATTTGGACTCTGAATGCACAACAAGCATTTGATTTACTAAAAGAATGTTTCACAACTGCACCAATACTTAATTTCCCAGATCCTACAAAACAGTACATCCTAGAAGTTGATGCATCGGAGTATGCAATAGGTGCCATCCTATCTCAAAGGACAAGTTTAACAGAACCCGTTCATCCGGTTGCTTACTACTCACGATCTTTAACACCTCCAGAAATTAACTATCCAATTGGGGAAAAAGAACTCCTATCGATTAAATCAGCTTTCGAACATTGGAGGCACTTGTTGGAGGGTACAGATATACCAATTCTTGTATATACTGACCACAAGAACCTAGAGTATTTGCAGACTAATCGCACGCTGTCATCAAGACAACTCAGATGGAGTCTGTATTTCTCTAGGTTTAACTTCCATATACAATACAGACCTGGATCACGTAACGGGAAAGCAGATGCTCTGTCAAGACAGAGAACACCCCATAACCATATTGAACCACAGAGAACTGTTCTATCTCCAGGAAATTTCATCTCCTGCATACAACCTTTTACACAAGAATTAAAGGATGCTCAAAGCAGGGATGTTAATACAAATAAATATAATCTCATAAAACATCCAGATGGTCTATATTATTTTGAGAATCTCTTGTATATACCACCAACTTTACAAAAGGTAATTCTACAACAAAACCATGACTCAGTCCTTAATGGACATCCTGGTATACAAAATACATATGATTTAATTAAAAGGAAATACTGGTGGCCTAAGATGTGGAGCTCAATAGAGGATTACATCAAAACTTGTACTTTATGTGTTCAAAACAAAAAGGATCACAAAAAACCTTATGGATATTTAATGTCATTACCGATACCCGATCGACCATGGAAAGAAGTCGCTATGGATTTCATAGTAGAGTTGCCTAAATCTAAGACTTATACTACAATTTTAGTAGTTATCGATTTATTTACTAAGATGGCACATTTCTTGCCCATACCAGCTTTACCCACTGCATCTCAAACCGCGGAGTTGTTTTTATCAAACATTGTAAAAATACATGGACTACCAACAAGTATTCTCACAGACCGTGGTAGCCAATTCACATCTAAATTTTGGCAATCCTTATGTGACAAATTGAATATCACAAGAAAACTTACAACATCATATCATCCGCAAACGAATGGCCAATGTGAACGCACCAACCAAACTTTAGAGCAATATTTACGTGTTTTCTGTTCCCAGCAACAAGATAAATGGGCTGAATATTTGGCAACTGCTGAGTTTGCCTATAATAACACCAAAAATGATTCCACTCAGCTTTCCCCCTTTTTCGCCAATTATGGATTTCATCCTACTTATGATCTCCTACCCAATATGCATGCTCAATGTCCTATTGTTAACGACTTAGTTAATTCCATCGCTCAAAATTTTAAATTATTACAGGATAATATCACCCGGGCTCAATCCCGCCATCAACACTACTACAATTTACGCCGGCGACCAGCTCCGGATTACAAGGTCGGGGATTTGGTCTGGTTATCCACCCGTCACATACGAATACCAGCTACGAAAGCTAAATTCAACCAGTTGTATATAGGACCATTTCCCATAGAAAAAATCATTAACTCCAACGCTGTTGTACTACGGTTACCAGAAAGGTATCGCATACACCCTTCATTCCACGTTGCCATGATTAAACCTTATACTCCTGTCCGATCTGTTCCATCGTCCATTCCGGATTCGGTTCAGTCCCAATCTGACCAAGAGGAGTATGAGGTCTCTGAAATACTGGATTCTAGAGTGTTTCGGGGTGTACTTCAGTATTTAGTCCATTGGGAGGGGTATTCGCATGAGGAGGATTCTTGGGAGCCTGCCACTAACATTTCTGCCCCTCGTTTGGTCTCGCTTTTTCATCGGAGACATCCTGAGAGACCCTCTTTTTGAATCGACTCCTGGAAATAAAACCTGGAGGTTTTCCTTGTGTGGGGGACCTGTCATAATATCAGTATATCTTTACAGCCTGTCCCTTTAAGAACTGCCTGTTGTGTTCCTTTATAAGCATCCTGCTTTGCTCATTGCTTGTTATTGAGGAACCTCCCCTGGTTTCATTAGAGCCACTTACTGCCTTGTTCAGCTGCTTCCTGCAGCATATCCTGGAAGTCTGCCTTCAGATTCAGTGTGCACCTGGACACCTCCCCCTTCAGACTGGAGCTTTGCAGTTAAACAGAAGCCTGCTGCTCTTTGGTAACAACACATCCTTTTTGTCAGCGGATTCCAGTAAGTACTTACTGCATTACCATTGTACTACAGACTGTTGCTGTTTGAAGTCTCACTTTACTCAGTTGTTCCAGCTTCTGATACTATAACCAAGACTTTGTTTATCCTGCATGTGATTGAGGAATTGAAACAACCAGTTTACAAGTTCCTTTGCTTAATGCTCTTATTTTTTCTTTATGCTGTTAACCATCGATGTAGCAAATTATCAGCATCTCTTCAGAGTCCACACACTGATTATTTCATTTGCAAATGTTACATTTGATCAATTACTAACCACTATATTAAGAATGTAATGTTAAAGTTAAACTTACATTCTGATAAGGTGGGATATAAAAACTCTGCAGTTAGTTTTTATTTCAAAACAGTATGTGAAGTAAAACTAAAGCAGAAACAACACTACTTAATTTTTTCTATATAATTGACTGAATCTGCACATTTGATTCTTTTACCTAAGGAACACTTCTGATTATCAGCAGCTGTGACAGCCACTATGGGCCTCCCAGGTGGTTTGTCCAAAGTTTTATGGATCTTGGGTACTATGCGAAAGGTTGGGACAATGGGATGTTCTACTATGCAGTGCTGAACCATTTTATGTTTAATTAGACCCTCCTCACAGGCTGTGTCTAGTAGGTTATGAAGTTCATTCTTGAATTTGTTTGTCGGATTGATAGTAAGTCTTTGATATGTTTTGGTGTCTGCGAGTTGGGAGAGGGCTTCAAGTCTATAGTCTGTTTTGTTAAGAATTACTATAGCCGCTCCCTTTACAGCTGGAGTAATGACTATGCCAGGATTCATTTTTAATGTTTGTAGTGATTCTCTTTCTCCAATGGAGAGGTTATCTTTAAATGTATTGGAGGTGTCATGGATTGTGTAATGTAGTTTGGTAATTTCTTGTTCTACTTACTGGTGGAACATTTTAATAGAATCATTTCTACCATGTACTGCTTAAAAGTGTGATTTATTTTTAAGTCTAGTGCTGATAAAGGGTATAGGGTTAAGTGTGCTGTGTTGTCTAAGTGTAGGTGCCTGAAGAGAAATAAGGTCATTGAGATCACAAAGTTCTGCAAATGTGAGGCCTGTGTCTTTGAAAAAAATATCATTAGAATTAACTTCTTGTGTGCTAGTGGCACACATGCTATGTGAAGGACCTGTGTAATCTGTGTTCATGGTCCTGTTGTCTGGTTGGTTATCAATAGTGATATTATTAATTAAATTTGTGTCATTATGAGCCTGTGTAGTGAAGTGTTTTTTCAAAGTGATTTTTCTAACTAGTGCATTAAGGTCTAATATAGTTGAAAAAAGGTCAAAGTTAGTGGATGGTGCAAAGGATAAGCCTCTATTTAAAAGTTGTGACTGGTGATGTGTAAGAGAAAGATTGGAAAGATTGATTACTGCTTCTTTATCACTTTCTTTATCCGACTCGGATATCTGGATGGTAACTCCTTTTTTGGAGTACTACTGGTAATGGGATTATTAACTAGAGTAGTGAGTTGGGTTCTACCCTGTGATGTTTGCAGACTGTCTGAATCATAACTTGATCTACTGGTGTGTATTGCATTGTCATCCTGATAAGGGGCATTAACTGATGCATCAGTTTCTATACTGGAAAAAGTTATTCTTTTAGGATTAGGTGTGTGATGGGAGTTGTTTTTCCTTTTGTTTCCTTTTCCCTGTTTATTTATATGGGGTCTGTGTGGTTTATTTTTCTGCCAAGAGTATACTATGTCTAACTCATAGTCTATACTATCTCTTTGGTATTTGTTAACTTTCCTACTGGAGAGTGTTGTGTCTAAGTTCTGCATAGTGTCATCTAATTGTTTTCTATAGTCTTTGTATTTTTGTGTATCTTCAAATTTTTTGAGATTATTATCTAATCCTTCTATTTCTTTTAGTAAGGTTTCTCTTTCATGTTTTTTGTGTTTCAGTAGCTGTTGCGTAAGAATAATGGAACAATTTGTGAGATTTAAACAAAACCTTCTTGTCCCCATAGACATCAGTGGAGATTGCGTTATAGCGATCGCTATAACGCAATCGCAGGTGTTTGTTTTTTTTCTAACACTTTCTCTCCATTAATGTCTATTGGGGGATAGGTGCACGAGCACGTCAAGTCCGGCCTTGGCTTTTGATCGGTAAAGACCTTAATGCACCATAACACACAACACAAGAAGGTTTTTCTGTAACTTTTAATGGCAGCGCTATGGAAAGTGCGATACCGCTAAATATTTAGCGTTATTTACGCACCGGGTTTAGCATACAACTTGTAATCTTGCTGTTTATTAGGTACTTTGCGATGTGGGGGTTAATACATTTTATTAGTTACTGCGGTGGGGGGATGGTGATTTAGAGGTAGCTATTGCGCATGCATTAGGTGTTTGATAAGGCTCCTAGGGAATTACATTACTTATACTCAGCTGCATCTGCCTATGTGTGGCGAGGTGAAAATGGAGTAAAATTTCTCCATTCTCGACGTGTAAGTCCTTGTGCTGAATATGTGATATTGACTCGCGACGCCGGTTCTATGTTAGTTTATGGGAGTTAAAACTGCAAGCGACCGTTAAAATATACGCGTAACTTGTATGTGGCGCCATATATGTGATCGCTAGATCCTACTAAAAATAGGCGACGCTGCATATGTTATCTCGCCCACGGTTTACAGATAGGGATGCCACCCAGTCGGTATTGTTAAGGTTCAGGTCAAAGTGAAAAATAAAGATTAATTACTGAAATAAAGATGCTATCATGCTCAAACTACTTCTAAATTGTATTGGAATTTAATTACAATTAAATACTTGCATTATATTTAACAATCTTATAAAAAATTGGCAAGTAATAATCTTAAAATTGGCCTTTTTGATATGTTTGTGTCTAATAGTCTGTTGGTATAGGGGGGTGCAGAAATGTTACATATGTATTTATTAGCCATATATAATATATCTTGCACTGCCATTCCATCTTGTTTGATGGTCACTAAGATCTTTTGCACATTTTTATTTATTTATGTTAAAAAAGAAATATGTTTAAATAATCATGATTTAAACCCGGTTGGCAGCTTCTTACAGTAACATAAATAACACTCGGTAAAGATAACTCTTGTTTTGTATGATGAAGTTTGGAACTTTTGTCAATATTTTAAACCTTGTAACTTAGGGTTTTCATGATTTACAGTATGAGAACTGTTCAAATCCTGTTATAGAAGGTGATGGCTGATGAAAATCTTGCAGAACAATGTAGTGTTGGCTCATAAAATTGTTTTTTAAATAGTAAATACTTAAAACGTTCACATCAAGTGCAGATCTTTTGCAATGTCCTTAAAGGGATATGAAACAGTCTGTTTCATTATTGTAATAAAAAGCACTAAGCAGTGGCTTATACTTAAAATAAATCATTGCAATATGTATTCATAATTTTAAATGGAATTTACCTTTTATAATTTTTTTTAAACTTAATTTGTGCAGTGTCCATTACTTCTTGTGGCAGCTCTACAAGGAAGCTGTGGTCTCTACAGGAAGCTTATCTAACTTGAGGTCATAACAATTCTAGATTAACATGAGCTGGTTTAGTATTAAGTGAATAGACTAGTTAAACAGGGATTTCATTTTGCACATGCTCAGAACAGGCAGAATGCAACCTAAGTGGCAAACATGTCAGCTCTCTTATCACCCTGAGGGCAGTGGTTACACTGAGAATATCTAAGTCCTCATTTTGCAAGAAAACAACTTGTTTGCTGTTTTTTGTTGTTGTTTTTTTACACAATCCCTTGATTAGCTTATATATAAGGCTTAGAAATGTATGTTCACTACTTTTGCTCATCTTTTTTAGGGGTGGGGCTGATAAATTCTTCATACCAACTTTGAGATGGAGTAAAGACAAATCAGGTAGCAACTGCTTACAGAGAGCACACAATGAAGAGTGACAGATTCCTAATGCTGTTGCAAATGACACTTTTGAGTCCCATAGATATTTATAACTCTTGTTATTAATTCCCAGCTATCGGTATTCATTTCTATACTAGGACTTAAATTACACTTAAGTCACTATTAATATCTTCACTTTACGCGTTTTACTTCTAATATTGCGGCTACATTGTAACAAACGTGTTGTTAATATAGAACACATTTGTTATTGTGTGGTCCCAATTGTAGAAGCAAAATACTTCAGTACAGTGTGAACATATAGTGACTATAAAAATAGAATATTAAGAAAGCTGTCAATTAAAATAAACATGTAGTGCAAAGCTGAAAAAAACAGTTTTGTAAAACAAAAAAGCAGTGACTACTGTCTTCTATGGGATATTAAAGTGATGGTAAATCCTAGCGTGTTTGAAACGCTAGGATTTACCTGTGCTGCAAATAAATTGAGACTTTCAGTTATGGAGTATAATTATAAAAAACTTTATGCTGAAAGTTCCTTTATTTGCCTGCAGCATATGCAGCGCTGAGTAGGGATGGGCGAATGTTTCTAAATATTCGAAATTTAAAACGAAGTTTGATACATTCGTTCATTCGAAACGAATTTCGAATGTTTATATAACATTCTAACCATCTATTTTCAAATTTTCGTTTTCGAATTTTTCAATAAAATTTGAAAATATTTGTTCGAATAATAGAATGTTTAGCTATGTAATTCATTCAATTTCGAAATGTAATATTCGAATTTGAATGTGACATTCGAATTCGAATGTGACATTCAAATTTGAAATAGTATTTCTAGTTTACAACTGTGTTTAATAAATGTAATACTCGAATTCGAATGCTACATTCGAATTCGAATGTCACATTCGAATTTGAAGTAGTATTTCTAGTCTAATACTGTGTTTAAAAGTAATATTCGAATTTGAATGTGACATTCGAATTTGAATGTCACATTCGAATTCGAAATAGTATTTCTAGTCTAATACTGTTTTTTTTTAAATGTAATATTCAAATTCGAATGTCACATTCGAATTCGAAATAGTATTTCTAGTTTGCAACTGTGTTTAATAAATGTAATATTCAAATTCGAATGTCACATTCGATTCGAATGTGACATTCGAATTCGAAATAGTATTTCTAGTCTAATACTGTGTTTTATAAATGTAATATTCGAATTCGAATGTGACATTCGATTCGAATGTGATATTCGATTCGAATGGGACATTCGAAATAGTGTTTCTAGTCTACAATTGTGTTTTACAAATGTAATATTCGAATTCGAATGTGACATTCGATTCGAATGTGATATTCGATTCGAATAGGACATTCGAAATAGTGTTTCTAGTCTACAATTGTGTTTTACAAATGTAATATTCGAATTCGAATGTGACATTCGAATGTAACATTCAAATTCGAATGTGATATTCGAATTCGAATGTGACATTCAAAAACTGTAAATAACATTCGAAAATCGAATTTTTAAGAATATTCGTTCTTATCAACATTCTATTATGTAAATCGAATTTCTATAATAACATTCGTTCTAACATTCGAATTCGGATATAAACACATTCGCCCATCCCTAGCACTGAGCAGCTCCGGCCGCCCACGGGAGAACACTATTTTATCAATGAGGTGACATTTCCACCTCTTAGCCAATAGCTGTGTGGACCAATTGGCAATATAATATTGACTAAAATCACCTCATTGATAAAATAGCACTCTGCCGTGGGCGGCCTGAGGTCTTCAGTGCTACATACGCTGCAGGTAAATGAAGAAACTTTCAGCATGTAGTTTTTTTATACTTCGTGACTGAAAGTCCCCTATATCCTGTAAATTAAATCTTCTTCCTAAAAAGAAAAGAACAAGCCAAAGTTAAAACCACCTTTCTTGTGGGTTTCAGGATCCTTTTAACATTGGGGCCTAAGTGAAATAAACCGCTCTCAAGATAAAGTTATTTGAGGCACCGCTCAGTACTGACAGACTTGTTAGGTAATTTTGCCTGACTAGTGAACTTTAGAGAATTGGGCACTAGGGCCTCCATTACATATAGAGCGTCGACCGCAAAAGCCAGTGACGCCAGATTTTGCGTGATTTTGGTATTACATATATGGCGTAGCAAACAAGTTACGGCCGTATATTTCACCCGTCGCTCACAATTTTTTTTTTTTAAAAATTTTTATTGAGGTTGTAAAACTATACAGGCAAATAACATCTCAGTTTCAGAAACATAGGAGAATCACAATACGATATACATATTAAACGTCAAAATAAATAAATAATTAGCCACCCAATTATGTAAATAACAATTAACCTCAGATTTTCAATTAAGGATTATCCCCTTTAGATATGGTATAAATGCAGATATAATGATTTCCCTCAATGGAAAATAGAGGCCTCTCGTGGACCCCCTGAGAAATGATTTAAATCAGAGTAGGGAAATTTAGGGGATAAAATAAAATAATAAAGTGGGCCACTTTTGGACCCTAAATGGAAACAATTGGCTTGTATAGAATCATACTTATTGTAGGTTTCATATATTTTGGGAACCTTTAATTGAACACAACATAACATACTAACCAGCTATAATGGGATTTGAATCTTGCGTTAGTTATAATATATTTTGTAAAATACACTTCTAAAATAGTTGGAGGAAGGAGCAGTCAAATGGTCTGTCAGCTATGAACAAATATGCCATGGAGCTTCAACACTGAAGTCCTCAGCCTAATAAGTAGTGTTCATGTATATACACATAGGCGCCTTTAAGGACCATGGTGTTTCACAATTAGTCCTTATGAGATTAAGACAATATGGGGAGATAGGTGTAAGTCTATTAGAGCCCAGTAGCTACGTCTCATATTAGAGGATAGGTCAATAGTAGTATATAAATATAACTTGGATAGGTGTACGCATCTTTGCCCTTAAACAGTCTCAGACTAAAAGATTACGTTCCATCTTAATTTTGACAGCGTACAATACGGATTGTCTAGACATGTTTGCCATCTACTCCATCGTAATGCAGAGAAAATTCAGTAACTTAAATGATCCCACCCCGTCCCTGCCGCTGACGGAGCGCAACCATAAGTTATTGCATCTGAAGAACACTCTGCAGATTAAATTGTGCCTGATAATCAGGGTAGTATGTTTAAATGTACAGAAGAGTGACTGGCATTAGTATAAATGCACTATATAAACAACCCTGGTTAGTCAGTAGTTTATATGTAATTACTGGAGAGACCCATGTTAGGTAGAGTCTGTTGTTTAAATAGGGACATTGCTGCGTCGGGACCAAGCTAATCAGGATTGTTGCTGAGCCAATCTGATAATGGATCATCTTCCTTGTAACTTTTAGTAGGATGTACAAAATACCCTTTTCAGGAATAAGCACAACTATAGTGCAACTACACCCTTTAGTCACGGGTATCAAGTATTAGAAAATAATAGGTAAAATTAAGTACCACGGTTCAGACCCAAACAAATTTCATCTAACTTCTGGGTACTGTCATCTACCATCAGCAGGACCTGATGAGTAAAAATAGTGTGCTCTGTATATATAGTGTCTGAAAGCCAAAGTGCAATTATAATAGTCTTGTGGAGGCTCTATCATTAAAGGATTACTTTCCGTTATAATTTTTAAGCTAAACAACTAACATATTAAAGTTAATAAACATTAATTAAAACCTACTGACCTATATTTTCTCCAAAACGAAGTTTCATAACGTTCTAAAAGTTATATCTTTTATTCGCCGATGATGTCACGTTATCCTGCCCACTATTTTCAGCACTGCATGTTCAAAATACTTAAACCAATAACTTTGTGTTTAAAGCGCCATTTTTTTGAAACCTAGGTATTGTAAACGGATTGGTACAGAGCAAAGGATACCCACGGAGTGGGTTTGGAAAACAATTAAACTTGCAGACAAGATTTCTGACATTCGGTAGAGATATGTTAATGAAATGCTATTGATAAAAAGCGTATTTGGGGTAGTTAGTTAGTAACAGGCATAGAAAATATTTACTTACAGTGGCCCTTTAACATTACACCCTGTTAAGGGCAGTAAACTCAAGTCCCTCAGGAGCTATAGCAGTATTAACCCCTTGAATATATTGGGGCCCTTTCCAATCTAATATTATCCTTTCAAGGACTAGATAAATGTGTAGGCATAGGCTCCTAGTGTGGTAAATAAAGCTTAACACTCACTGACACCAGGTATTTGGTAAAATTAAGATGGTGAAAATTAACTATATTACAGAACTAATTGTGGGACAAATAATTAACAGCTAGGCCTAAATATCCTTTAAATATCATATTCTGTGCAGTAAACAGTCAGCGGGTTCAGGTCTGAGAATTCAGCAAAAGGAATTTTTTTTTTTTTTTTTTAAAAAGCAATGGGACATATGGCACGCTGTATGAGAGTATTGTCAAGGTAATTCCTGAGTTAAGGGAAAAGTCATACTAAAGAGACTTTGCATACGAAGAGAGAAGCGCTCTACCAGGAACGAACAACAGCTCAGTGGCTTGTTCTATGGTGATTTACCACCCGGAAGCAGCCTCTTTTAGACCAGTGTGCTTTTCACAGAAGAAATCTTTCCTGAAGTATATCAGTCTGATCCTGCCAAGTAAGGTCAGTCCAGCCCCGAAATACCAGGCAATTCTCCTCTGAACAAGGAACATGACAACCCCAGACTGCCAAAGTCATTTTACCAGAGCTGGGCAGTAAAAGGTACCAACAACGCCATTTAACCTACTCCAACTTTAAGAGCATGCAGTTTCATAATGTTCTATAACATACCAGCTGGAGTTTACAATTAAATAGAATGAGAGCATTACACATATTGCCCATTACAGTCTATCATTTTGATATTTAACTATCTATTGTCTTTCTCAAAATTGGATATCCCTTCATTTATAGGGGTGAAACAGGCAGTTGGCAATATTATCATGCATTGATATATCTGAACACAAGCAATATAAGTAAAAATCTTAATTATCTACATGGCCAAGAGGGCTACTGATAACAAAGCCCCACCAACCACATACCCCTAATGTAACCCAAACCCCCCTTAAATAAACCTAACACTAAGCCCCTGAAGATCATCCTACCTTGTCTTCACCTCACCGGGTATCACACCGATCCGTCCAGAAGAGCTCCTCCGATGTCCTGATCCAAGCCCAAGCGGGGGGCTGAAGAGGTCCATGATCCGGCTGAAGTCTTCATCCAAGCGGGGCAGAAGAGGTCTTCCATCCGATCGAAGTCTTCATCCAAGCAGCATCCATCCGGAGCGAAGCGGCAGCATCCTGAAGACCTCCACCGCGGAACATCCATCCTGGCCGACGACTGAACGACGAATGACGGTTCCTTTAAATGACGTCATCCAAGATGGCGTCCCTCGAATTCCGATTGGCTGATAGGATTCTATCAGCCAATCGGAATTAAGGTAGGAATATTCTGATTGGCTGATGGAATCAGCCAATCAGAATCAAGTTCAATCCGATTGGCTGATCCAATCAGCCAATCAGATTGAGCTTGCATTCTATTGGCTGATCGGAAGAGCCAATAGAATGCAAGCTCAATCTGATTGGCTGATCGTATCAGCCAATCGGATTGAACTTGATTCTGATTGGCTGATTCCATCAGCCAATCAGAATATTCCTACCTTAATTCCGATTGGCTGATAGAATCCTATCAGCCAATCGGAATTCGAGGGATGCCATCTTGGATGACGTCTTTTAAAGGAACCGTCATTCGTCGTTCAGTCGTCGGCCAGGATGGATGTTCCGCGGTGGAGGTCTTCAGGATGCTGCCGCTTCGCTCCGGATGGATGCCGCTTGGATGAAGACTTCGATCGGATGGAAGACCTCTTCTGCCCCGCTTGGATGAAGACTTCAGCCGGATCATGGACCTCTTCAGCCCCCCGCTTGGGCTTGGATCAGGACATCGGAGGAGCTCTTCTGGACGGATCGGTGTGATACCCGGTGAGGTGAAGACAAGGTAGGATGATCTTTAGGGGCTTAGTGTTAGGTTTATTTAAGGGGGGTTTGGGTTAGATTAGGGGTATGTGGGTGGTGGGTTGTAATGTTGGGGGGCTTGGGTATTGTATGTTTTTTTTTACAGGCAAAAGAGCTGTATTTCTTGGGGCATGCCCGCAAAGGGCCCTGTTCAGGGCTGGTAAGGTAAAAGAGCTTTGAACTTTAGTAATTTAGAATAGGGTAGGGCATTTTTTTATTTTGGGGGGCTTTGTTATTTTATTAGGGGGCTTAGAGTAGGTGTAATTAGTTTAAAATGGTTGTAATATTTTTCTTATGTTTGTAAATATTTTTTTATTTTTTGTAACTTAGTTCTTTTTTATTTTTTGTACTTTAGCTAGTTTATTTAATTGTATTTATTTGTAGCAATTGTATTTAATTAATTTATTGATAGTGTAGTGTTAGGTTAATTGTAGATAATTGTAGGTAGTTTATTTAATTAATTTATTGATAGTCTAGTGTTAGGTTTAATTGTAACTTAGGTTAGGATTTCTTTTACAGGTAAATTTGTAATTATTTTAACTATTTTAGCTATTAAATAGTTCTTAACTATTTAATAGCTATTGTACCTGGTTAAAATAAATACAAAGTTACCTGTAAAATAAATATAAATCCTAAAATAGCTATAATATAATTATAATTTATATTGTAGCTATATTAGGATTTATTTTACAGGTAAGTATTTAGCTTTAAATAGGAATAATTTATTTAATAAGAGTTAATTAATTTCGTTAGATTTAAATTATGTTTAACTTAGGGGGGTGTTAGTGTTAGGGTTAGACTTAGCTTTAGGGGTTAATACATTTATTAGAATAGCGGTGAGCTCCGGTCGGCAGATTAGGGGTTAATAATTGAAGTTAGGTGTCGGCGATGTTAGGGAGGGCAGATTAGGGGTTAATACTATTTATTATAGGGTTAGTGAGGCGGATTAGGGGTTAATAACTTTATTATAGTAGCGCTCAGGTCCGGTCAGCAGATAAAGGGTTAATAAGTGTAGGCAGGTGGAGGCGACGTTGTGGGGGGCAGATTAGGGGTTAATAAATATAATATAGGGGTCGGCGGTGTTAGGGGCAGCAGATTAGGGGTACATAAGGATAACGTAGGTGGCGGTGCTTTGCGGTCGGCAGATTAGGGGTTAATAAGTGTAGGTAGGTGGAGGCGACGTTGTGGGGGGCAGGTTAGGGGTTAATAAATATAATACAGGGGTCGGCGGTGTTAGGGGCAGCAGATTAGGGGTACATAAGTATAACGTAGGTGGCAGTCGGCAGATTAGGGGTTAAAAAAAATTATTAGAGTGTCGGCGATGTGGGGGGACCTCGGTTTAGGGGTACATAGGTAGTTTATGGGTGTTAGTGTACTTTAGAGTACAGTAGTTAAGAGCTTTATAAACCGGCGTTAGCCCAGAAAGCTCTTAACTACTGACTTTTTTCCTGCGGCTGGAGTTTTGTCGTTAGATGTCTAACGCTCACTTCAGAAACGACTCTAAATACCGGCGTTAGAAAGATCCCATTGAAAAGATAGGATACGCAATTGACATAAGGGGATCTGCGGTATGGAAAAGTCGCGGCTGAAAAGTGACTCCAAATACCGGCGGTAGCCTAAAACCAGCGTAGGAGCCTCTAACGCTGGTTTTCACTGCTAACGCCAAACTCCAAATCTAGGCCTAAATTACAGAAAATAAAAAAATTACAAGAAGTTTAAACTAATTACACCTAATCTAAGCCCCCTAAAAAAATAAAAAAGTCCCCCAAAATAATAAAATTCCCTACCCTATACTAAATTACAAATAGCCCTTAAAAGGGCTTTTTGCAGGGCATTGCCACAAAGTAATCAGCTCTTTTACCTGTAAAAAAGAAATACAACCCCCCCAAACATTAAAACCCACCACCCACACCCAACCTTACTCTAAAACCCACCCAATCCCCCCTTAAAAAAACCTAACACTACCCCCTTGAAGATCACCCTACCTTGAGCCGTCTTCACCCAGCCGGGCAGAAGTCTTCATCAAATCCGAGCAGAAGAGGTCCTCCAGCCAGGCAGAAGTCTTCATCCAAGCGGCATCTTCTATCTTCTTGCATCCGACGAGGAGCGGCTCCATCTTGAAGACATCCGACGCGGAGCATCCTTCCTGGCCGACGGACTAATGACGAATGAAGGTTCCTTTAAATGACGTCATCCAAGATGGCATCCCTTGAATTCCAATTGGCTGATAGGATTCTATCAGCCAATCGGAATTAAGGTAGGAAAAATCCTATTGGCTGATGCAATCAGCCAATAGGATTGACCTTGCATTCTATTGGCTGTTCCAATCCAGTCTTCAAGATGGAGCCGCTCCTCGTCGGATGGAAGACTATAGAATATACCACTTGGATGAAGACTTCTGCCCGGCTGGAGGACCTCTTCTGCCCGGATCGGATGAAGACTTCTGCCCGGCTGGGTGAAGACGGCTCAAGGTAGGGTGATCTTCAAGGGGGTAGTTTTAGTTTTTTTTAAGCAGGGATTGGGTGGGTTTTAGAGTAAGGTTGGGTGTGGGTGGTGGGTTTTAATGTTGGGGGGTTGTATTTCTTTTTTTACAGGTAAAAGAGCTGATTACTTTGGGGCAATGCCCTGCAAAAAGCCCTTTTAAGGGTTATTTGTAATTTAGTATAGGGTAGGGAATTTTATTATTTTGGGGGACTTTTTTATTTTATTAGGGGGCTTAGATTAGGTGTAATTATTTTAAAGTTCTTGTAATTTTTTTATTTTCTGTAATTTAGTGTTTGTTTTTTTTGTACTATAGTTTATTTTATTTAATTGTATTTAATTTTAGGTAATTGTAGTTAATTTATTTAATTAATTTAATGATAGTGTAGTGTTAGGTGTAATAGTACCTTAGGTTAGGTTTTATTTTACAGGTAAATTTGTACTTATTTTAACTAGGTAGCTATTAAATAGTTAATAACTATTTAATAGCTATTGTACCTAGTTAAAATAAATACAAAGTTGCCTGTAAAATAAAAATAAATCCTAAAATAGCTACAATATAAATATTAATTATATTGTAGCTATCTTAGGGTTTATTTTATAGGTAAGTATTTAGTTTTAAATAGGAATAATTTAGTTAATAATATTAATTTTATTTAGATTTATTTAAATAATATTTAAGTTAGGGGGGTGTTAGGGTTAGGGTTAGACTTAGGTTTAGGGGTTAATAACTTTATTATAGTGGCGGCGAAGTTGGCGGCGGCAGATTAGGGTTTAATACATTTAATAGGCTATGTGGGCTATGGCGGTTTATGGGGTTAATACTAGAATAGGTTTATTGCGGTGTGGGCCATGGCGGTTTAGGGGTTAATAATGTAGTTATTACTTGCGGTGTGGGCTATGGCGGTTTAGAGGTTAATAATTAGGCTTATTGCGTTGTGGGGGGTTGTTGGTCTAGGGGTTAATACATTTATTATTAGTAGTGAGAGGGGGATTGCGGATATAGGGGTTTTACATGTCGGGCTTATTTTTGGTAAGCATGTTATACTTTTACGGGAGATTTGTTATTTCCTTTACTTTTCTTAGGCGCCGGCAGTTTCTAAAGTGCCGTAAGTCACTAGCAACTCCAGAAATTTGTAGCTACGCTCATTTCTGGACATCGCTAGTTTATCCGACTTACAGCACTTTAGGAACTGCCGGCGGGGTATATGTAATACCCCGATGTGCAAGGTGAAATTATGGGCTGTGCGGGTTCCCACGCTTGCGCTGAAACCTGCGCCATATATTTGATCGCGCCCTAGGTGTTTCCCTATTGCATAGGGTTTAAAGGGACAGTATACACCAATTTTCATATAACTGCATGTAATAGACACTACTATAAATAATAATATGCCCAGATACTTATCTAAAAATCCAGTATAAAACCGTTTAAAAACTTACTTAGAAGCTTCCAGTTTAGCTCTGTTAAAAAGGTAGCTGGAACACCCACTGCAAGTGGGAACAAGTAGGCACTCCCACCCTCCCCCTTCCTCTGCATATGAAAAGACTCTTTACACAAACAGAATCAAGCTGGAGTAGGTATACATCAGTATTCTCCTACAACTTTGTGGCTTGGTTAGGAGTCTGAAAATCAGAGCAATGATATTTAAAAATAAGCAAAACTATACATTAAAAAAACAAAAAAACTGTATGGGCTATATAAATGGATCATCTACAAAACATTTATGCAAAGAAAAATCTAGTGTATAATAGTTAAAGTCAACTCTAGATGTGCAATACGCTGGTTACCCTGTCATGTGACCGTGGTGACATCATAGGTCTATTAGCTAAATGGGAACTAACTGCTGTTATCTAAACTCGCAACGTAGCAGCTTCAGGAGGATATCTGATATTTAACCCATTGAATTCCAGTAATACGCGTAGTGTAGCTGTGTTGCCATTTGGCTGTGCTCAGCTGCTGCCATAGACTCATACACTCCTGTTACTGTGTACAATACACATCACTGCATTTTCCAGTAAAGAGGAAACATTCTAAGAATATCTAACAAGTTCAGTTACTGAACAAGATCCAAACGCGTTGAGTATTGTGTCCTACACAAGTACCCGTAGGAGGTTGGTGAGACTGACGCTGGTGAGATTGACGTGTGCCGTAAGCCGGGAGCTGAGTTACTGAATTTTCAGCGAATCACGATTACAGACTCTCACTGTTCAGACGTGGACCACATTTGGATACAAGGGACTTGTGATTTGGGGCTTTTGATTTCTTCACGTCTAGTAAGTGTTTATGTACTAGCGTGATGTTTTAAACCATAAAAATACTACCTTGAATCGTGGATTGCGCTGTCTTTTTTTTTAAATATTTTTTTAGTTATTTGTCCATTTGCCTGTGAAGGAGAGACCATACAAAAAACAGAGGCCTAGATTTAGAGTTCGGCGGTAGCCGTCAAAACCAGCGTTAGAGGCTCCTAACGCTGGTTTTGGGCGCCCGCTGGTATTTGGAGTCAGTGATTAAAGGGTCTAACGCTCACTTTACAGCCGCGACTTTTCCATACCGCAGATCCCCCTACGCCATTTGCGTAGCCTATCTTTTCAATGGGATCTTCCTAACGCCGGTATTTAGAGTCGTTTCTGCAGTGAGCGTTAGAGCTCTAACGACAAGATTCCAGCCGCCTGAAAATAGCAGGAGTTAAGAGCTTTCTGGCTAACGCCGGTTTATAAAGCTCTTAACTACTGTACCCTAAAGTACACTAACACCCATAAACTACCTATGTACCCCTAAACCGAGGTCCCCCCACATCGCCGCCACTCGATTAAAATTTTTAACCCCTAATCTGCCGACCGCCACCTACGTTATACTTATGTACCCCTAATCTGCTGCCCCTAACCCCGCCGACCCCTATATTATATTTATTAACCCCTAACTTGCCCCACACAACGTCGCCGCAAGCTACTTAAAATAATTAACCCCTAATCTTCCGACCGCAAATCGCCGCCACCTACGTTATCCCTATGTACCCCTAATCTGCTACCCCTAACATCGCCGACCCCTATGTTATATTTATTAACCCCTAATCTGCCCCCCACAACGTCGCCGACACCGACCTACACTTATTAACCCCTAATCTGCCGAGCGGACCTGAGCGCTACTATAATAAAGTTATTAACCCCTAATCCGCCTCACTAACCCTATCATAAATAGTATTAACCCCTAATCTGCCCTCCCTAACATCGCCGACACCTACCTTCAATTATTAACCCCTAATCTGCCGACCGGAGCTCACCGCTATTCTAATAAATGTATTAACCCCTAAAGCTAAGTCTAACCCTAACACTAACACCCCCCTAAGTTAAATATAATTTTTATCTAACGAAATAAATTAACTCTTATTAAATAAATAATTCCTATTTAAAGCTAAATACTTACCTGTAAAATACATCCTAATATAGCTACAATATAAATTATAATTATATTATAGCTATTTTAGGATTAATATTTATTTTACAGGCAACTTTGTAATTATTTTAACCAGGTACAATAGCTATTAAATAGTTAAGAACTATTTAATAGTTACCTGGTTAAAATAATTACAAAGTTGCCTGTAAAATAAATATTAACCTAAGATATAATTAAACCTAACACTACCCTATCAATAAAATAATTAAATAAACTACCTACAATTACCTACAATTAACCTAACACTACACTATCAATAAATTAATTAAACACAATTGCTACAAATAAATAAAATTAAATAAACTATCTAAAGTACAAAAAATAAAAAAGAACTAAGTTACAGAAAATAATAAAATATTTACAAACATAAGAAAAATATTACAACAATTTTAAACTAATTACACCTACTCTAAGCCCCCTAATAAAATAACAAAGCCCCCCAAAATAAAAAATTCCCTACCCTATTCTAAAATACAAATATTACAAGCTCTTTTACCTTACCAGCCCTGAACAGGGCCCTTTGCGGGGCATGCCCCAAGAATTTCAGCTCTTTTGCCTGTAAAAAAAAACATACAATACCCCCCCCCCCCCAACATTACAACCCACCACCCACATACCCCTAATCTAACCCAAACCCCCCTTAAATAAACCTAACACTACCCCCCTGATGATCTTCCTACCTTGTCTTCACCATGCCAGGTTCACCGATCCGTCCTGGCTCCAAGATCTTCATCCAACCCAAGCGGGGGCTAGACATCCACTGAAGAAGTCCAGAAGAGGGTCCAAAGTCTTCCTCCTATCCGGCAAGAAGAGGACATCCGGACCGGCAAACATCTTCTCCAAGCGGCATCTTCTATCTTCTTCCATCCGATGACGACCGGCTCCATCTTGAAGACCTCCAGCGCGGATCCATCCTCTTCTTCCGACGACTAGACGACGAATGACGGTTCCTTTAAGGGACGTCATCCAAGATGGCGTCCCTCGAATTCCGATTGGCTGATAGGATTCTATCAGCCAATCGGAATTAAGGTAGGAATTTTCTGATTGGCTGATGGAATCAGCCAATCAGAATCAAGTTCAATCCGATTGGCTGATCCAATCAGCCAATCAGATTGAGCTCGCATTCTATTGGCTGATCGGAACAGCCAATAGAATGCGAGCTCAATCTGATTGGCTGATTGGATCAGCCAATCGGATTGAACTATATTCTGATTGGCTGATTCCATCAGCCAATCAGAAAATTCCTACCTTAATTCCGATTGGCTGATAGAATCCTATCAGCCAATCGGAATTCGAGGGACGCCATCTTGGATGACGTCCCTTAAAGGAACCGTCATTCGTCGTCTAGTCGTCGGAAGAAGAGGATGGATCCGCGCTGGAGGTCTTCAAGATGGAGCCGGTCGTCATCGGATGGAAGAAGATAGAAGATGCCGCTTGGAGAAGATGTTTGCCGGTCCGGATGTCCTCTTCTTGCCGGATAGGAGGAAGACTTTGGACCCTCTTCTGGACTTCTTCAGTGGATGTCTAGCCCCCGCTTGGGTTGGATGAAGATCTTGGAGCCAGGACGGATCGGTGAACCTGGCATGGTGAAGACAAGGTAGGAAGATCATCAGGGGGGTAGTGTTAGGTTTATTTAAGGGGGGTTTGGGTTAGATTAGGGGTATGTGGGTGGTGGGTTGTAATGTTGGGGGGGGGGGTATTGTATGTTTTTTTTTACAGGCAAAAGAGCTGAAATTCTTGGGGCATGCCCCGCAAAGGGCCCTGTTCAGGGCTGGTAAGGTAAAAGAGCTTGTAATATTTGTATTTTAGAATAGGGTAGGGAATTTTTTATTTTGGGGGGCTTTGTTATTTTATTAGGGGGCTTAGAGTAGGTGTAATTAGTTTAAAATTGTTGTAATATTTTTCTTATGTTTGTAAATATTTTATTATTTTCTGTAACTTAGTTCTTTTTTATTTTTTGTACTTTAGATAGTTTATTTAATTTTATTTATTTGTAGCAATTGTGTTTAATTAATTTATTGATAGTGTAGTGTTAGGTTAATTGTAGGTAATTGTAGGTAGTTTATTTAATTATTTTATTGATAGGGTAGTGTTAGGTTTAATTATATCTTAGGTTAGGATTTATTTTACAGGTAAATTTGTTATTATTTTAACTAGGTAACTATTAAATAGTTCTTAACTATTTAATAGCTATTGTACCTGGTTAAAATAATTACAAAGTTGCCTGTAAAATAAATATTAATCCTAAAATAGCTACAATGTAATTATAATTTATATTGTAGCTATATTAGGATTTATTTTACAGGTAAGTATTTAGCTTTAAATAGGAATTATTTATTTAATAAGAGTTAATTTATTTCGTTAGATAAAAATTATATTTAACTTAGGGGGGTGTTAGTGTTAGGGTTAGACTTAGCTTTAGGGGTTAATACATTTATTAGAATAGCAGTGAGCTCCGGTCGGCAGATTAGGGGTTAATAATTGAAGGTAGGTGTCGGCGATGTTAGGGAGGGCAGATTAGGGGTTAATACTATTTATGATAGGGTTAGTGAGGCGGATTAGGGGTTAATAACTTTATTATAGTAGCGCTCAGGTCCGCTCGGCAGATTAGGGGTTAATAAGTGTAGGCAGGTGTCGGCGACGTTGTGGGGGGCAGATTAGGGGTTAATAAATATAACATAGGGGTCGGCGATGTTAGGGCAGCAGATTAGGGGTACATAGGGATAACGTAGGTGGCGGCGGTTTACGGAGCGGCAGATTAGGGGTTAATAATATAATGCAGGGGTCAGCGATAGCGGGGGCGGCAGATTAGGGGTTAATAAGTGTAAGGTTAGGGGTGTTTAGACTCGGGGTACATGTTAGAGTGTTAGGTGCAGACGTAGGAAGTGTTTCCCCATAGGAAACAATGGGGCTGCGTTAAGAGCTGAACGCTGCTTTTTTGCAGGTGTTAGGTTTTTTTTCAGCTCAAACTGCCCCATTGTTTCCTATGGGAGAATCGTGCACGAGCACGTTTTTGATGCCGGCCGCGTCCGTAAGCAACTCTGGTATCGAGAGTTGCATTTGCGGTAAATATGCTCTACGCTCCTTTTTTGGAGCCTAACGCAGCCTTTGTTTGAACTCTCGATACCAGAGTTAAATTTATGGTGCGGCCAGAAAAAAACCCGCGGAGCGTTAACAGCCCTTTTACCGCCGAACTCCAAATCTAGGCCAGAAACTCTTCAGAGCTTAGTCTGCACTCTAAATATGATTCAAATAAAAGTTCTTATATATCTATATATGCAAAAAATACACAATTTAAATATAAAACAATTTAGCAAATTAAACAGTATGTAAAACCAAATCCTCTTGAGAAAGCCCGACAATAACTGGGATAAACGCGTTGGGGTTACTAGTGTAGCTGTTCTACTTTGAGGGATATTTTTACAGATTGCCCTAATGGTACTAGCTAATCAAGCAACCACAGCTCTAGTGAGGATCTGGATACCCCTGAGTTTAAGCCAGTGCGAGAGAGACATTATCCAGCTGGCCTCCATGGCTTTTCTAGCAGTTCCATTTGGACTCAGCTTGTTACCAAAGATGTTTTACTTATGCACTTCCTGTACATTTTTAATTTGCGTTTATTTGTTGTCTAATAAATCTACACTTGAATCCTCCTTGCGCTCTGTTTTCTTTCTACAAGTACTATGTGGAGGAGGAACCCACAGACTTGTGTACAGCCGCATTCCTTGGACAGATTAAATTGTGAAATCGGCTCTTGAGGCATTTACTCCATTCAAAGGGACTTTTTGTATGTAATTAGCGCTGCTTATTTTGTTGTTAGGAACTGGTTACCCTGAGCTGAATTTGGCCGTTGATTATTAGCTACCATCCAATCTATAGTTTAAAATGCTGCCAGTGTTTGTCCATATGCTGTTAAAGGTATGTAACAGTGCAGAAATATGCTATAATATGTGATTATTACTGCACAGTTTCTTATATATATGTACATTTTCCTATGCATTATAAACATTGATGGGATTGTAATATATTGTATTAACTTTGCAACAATTTATGAGTATGCCCTACATTATCAACATTACATTTTAAGACCTATATCCTTTGTATAATGGAGCTGCAGTACGACAATCACGTGACAGTGGACTACTCATATTGTCTCCATTTTTTTCTCCTAATTAATCTCATGCAACCATTATTTCAATGGCAACAGCTCATAAAATAATACATATTTCTAGGAGGATAATTGATATAACTTGTCACAAGGTGTTTCAAACCCAAACTACTATGACACTGGAACATAAATTTTATAGGTTCCAGTGTTATAGCCCTTTAACCTTAACCTCAATTTCCCCTGAGCCCACATTTTCAAATCTTTCCTATTGCAGTCCCCGAATAGCATTTAACTGTAAGTTCATCATGGTCCCAGCATAATTAACTATAATCACGACCCTTTACTAGCTAAAATAACCCTATATATTAACTTGTCAATGTACAATTAACCCTAACCAGTACTCTGTCCCAAAGTAATTGACCTTTAAACTTCAAATAATTCTAACCTTCATTGACTCAATACAGTAATAGGCAGAGTCAAAAGCAAATACACCCATTTATCTGAATAGGAACAGGAAAGTTCTATTCTGTGAAAAGCATGGATTTGACAGAAAGAGGCTGCACCCTGCGTGGGGACCATCCCATAGGGTGGGATATTGAGCACTATTCGTTCCCAGTTGAGCTCCTCTCTTTTGTGTTTTTAGTCTCACATTTATGTGAATAGTTTAATTAAAGAAAATTCTCTTTCTATTATAGCTAGAAATATTTGCTATAGGTAAACCTGCTGTTTAAGTAGAAAGGGGACAGTTATACATGCACTAGATATACTAACTGTAATATAAGTAGTAAAGATATATAATCTGGCCTTCGGCAAAGGGGCAGTTCCTGTGGAGAGATTGATATCAGAGCTTCATTTAGAAGCCTTGGCATGAACATGGTAGAACCTGCCTGCTATACTTTCAGTGAATTGAGAATGAGAACCTATTAGTAGCAATGGAAATCATACCCTTTCTCCTTCTTGACCATTTTCTATTAAGCATTTTGAAGGACATTAATGAGAAATTATAGATGAGCTCAGATATTTGACAGCCATAGAATGACTTTGTTTCTGTTAAATTTCATTGTAAATAAGTCCCAATGAGATTGTCAATTATACTTGCTAAAGAAAAGATCCCAATAAAGGATCTAATGTTTTTAATTTTGCTTGGAAACATCCACTTTCACCTGAGACAGGCACAGATAGACAGATAGATATTTGCATATGAAGTGTGCTTAGAGAAATGTGGCTGCACCTCACTGATGAGGCCCATAGGAGGTCGAAACGATCGTCTGGGGTTGTCATGTTCCTTGTTCAGAGAAGAATTGCCTGGTATTTTGGGGCTGGACTGACCTTACTTGGCAGAATCAGACTGATATACTTCAGGAAAGGTTTCCTCTGTGAAAAGCACACTGGTCTAAAAAAGGCTGCTCCTAGGTGGTAAATCACCATAGAACTAGTTGATGAGCTGTTGTTCGTTCCTGGTAGAGCGCTTCTCTCTTTGTATGCAAATTAATATGACCCTGTGGAGATTTTCCTAAGGGTGAAGGGGAAACCAGACATGGACTCCTTGCCCAGTGTGCTTAGAGGAATTTGGCTGCACCTCACTGACGAGGCCCATAAGAGGCTGAAATGATTGTCTGGGGTTGTCATGTTCCTTGTTCAGAGGAAAGTTCCTTCTTCAGGAAAGTTTTCCTCTGTGAAAAGCACACTGGTCTAAAAGAGGCTGCTCCTGGGTGGTAAATCGCCATAGAACTAGCTGATGAGCTGTTGTTCATTCCTGGTAGAGCGCTTCTCTCTTGGTATGCAGACAGATAGATATGTCATGATTTTTCACATGGTTGACATAACCTATATTTTTTCACTCTGAGGGGTAGATTTAACAAGTGCTGGGCAGACATGATTCGCTGTAGCTGTCGGCATTTAAAGTTCATATTACTGCATGTAATAAACACTACTATAAAGAATAATATGCAGATACTGATATAAAAATTCAGTATAAAACCGTTAAAAAAGTTACTTAGAAGTTCCCAGTTTAGTTCTGTTAAAAAGTTACTGGAACACCCACTGCAAGTGGGAAATATCAGACCCTCCCCCCTCCCCCTTCCTTTGCATATGAAAAGACCCTTTACACAAACATGAGCAAGCTGGAGCAGGTATACATCAGTATTCTCCTAAAACATTGGGGCTTGGTTAGGAGTCTAAAAATCAGAGCAATGTTATTTAAAAATAAGCAAAACTATACATTTTTTTAAAAAAAACTGTATGGGCTATATAAATGGATAATCTACAAAAATGTATGCAAAGATAAATCTAGTGTATAATGTCTCTTTAATTGGACAAGTATTTCTTGTGAAATGCTTGTGCAATGCTGCCTCCTGAACATTTGCGGCCAAACGGCCTCTAGCAGGGGGTGTCAATCATAAAAGGTGGCGGAGAAGTTAACTTGCTTCTTAACTTATGCTTCAGCCGAGCCTGAAACTTCGGGCATAGAAAGCAACATCCACTGCTTGCTTAATCTACCCCGTAGCATCTTAGATTTTGCATATCTGAATTATATTTAATTATATGCTTTAATTATATTTAAGGAAGGATTACAGAACAGAACATACAGGTGTAATGCACAGTCAGAATGATATTTATTTGTTTTTATTCACATCTGAGAAAGAACAAATCACTGTGGTATATTCTGAAGACCATGTGAGCTGACAGGAAATCTTAGAGACTTTTGAAAACTATTATGTAATTCATGTTTTTAAAGGCCAGTTGCTATATTTTTATGACTCTTTGGCTGGCAGGTCAGCCATCAAGTCTATGAGCCAGAGGCATTTAATTTAGAATGAGTCATGAACAACTCGGAAGGAAATAGATATCCTAGTTTACTTTAAAACGTAGTTAGGCTGATGTTCCATAGAACGTTGCATTTTTTTCTTACCCAAAAGAAAACTACAGATGCACCACAATAAAACTGCAACCACATCAATTTAACTGGTTCTCAGAGGTTGAGGGTAGTGAGGTTAAAAAAGATCACTGACCCTTATGAACATACGAAGACTTTATTCAAAAATCAGAACCATCAAAAATGAAAACCTAGAGGATTATGATTATTATGATTATTATGATTAGCTAAAGTCTGCGTTATACCATTATAATTTTGCGTGTAAGAAATTTACATAAACTGCATAAGTAATAGTTCTATTCTCATTTACACTAATAACTTTATTGAAAAAAAAATATATATATATATATATATATATATATATATATATAAATAAGAGAAAATCACATGCATTCAAATGGCTTGAGCTCAAATATTAAAAGCACTTAAACCAGCAAAAGTACTGAAACTCCCATCCTGTTAGTATCATTAGGAATAATATCAGCCAGCAGTAACTATGTTTGATTATCAGATAAAGCCCTTACAATCCGAGGGCTAAAATTAAATTATCATTATCGTTTTAAGCTAACTGCTAAGCTTAAATGTCAAAGTATATTGCTGGGAGACATGTCTTAGAGCATGGTAAGCAGAATAAAACAACGGAGAGGCAAGGCTACTCCAAAGGACCCCTGACGCGTGTTTCACAAAAACACTTCTTCAGAGGTTTTGTGAAACGCGTGTCAGGGGTCCTTTGGAGTAAACCTCTGATCTATAACCTGTCCACCTGTTCTGAGCCGGTGGACAGAAATCAACCCGATTGAATACGATCGGGTTGATTGACACCACCTGCTAGCAGCCAATTGACCGTGAATCTGCAGGAGGCGGTATTGCATCAGCAGTTCACAAGAACTGCTGGTGCAATGATAAATGAAGACACTGTATGCTGTCAGCATTTATCGATGTGCAATGGACATGATACGCTACATCATTTCATGCCCACTCGCACTATAATAATTTAACCCACTAAAGTGAATGACAGTTTTACACTATTACCTAAACTGAAACGAAAACAGTTAAAAATGAATGAGAGTTTAATTCATCAAACGGATAGTAGATACTTATATTCAGAGATATTTCAATCTGAACGCTATAGGGATAAGAGCCGAAGCTCTGGTCGCCATTTACAGCAATTGATTGACAGATCACTCATCTGCAATCAACAAATCATTTTGTTGATTGCAGATGAGTGATCTGTCAATCAATTGCTGTAAATGGGGACTGGAGCTTCGGCTCTTATCCCTATAGCGTTCAGAGTGAAATATATTTGAAGATAAGTATCTACTAACGATTTGATGAATGAAACTCTTATTCGTTTTTAACTGCTATCGTTTCAGTTTAGGTAATAATATTAGCTTGACATTCACTTTAAGGTCTTAGAAGCTCCTATTTGGCTTCCAAATTACCACCCTTAAACCACAAATTGACCGCCCACTCCTAATTAGCTTCTTTTAACCCACTTGCCATCTTGCCACCCTCAAATAGAGACAGGGACACTGAAGTTATGGCAAAATAGGAAATGGTCACATTTAATAGTTTAAAAACTGCCTTTATGGCAGAATTCTTAATTCTTAATGAGAGTGCTCGGATAATAACTTATCACCATAATTCAAAATGCATCAGCATTTAAACATAAACTTGAACTTGTGCTTACGTGTCTGGGGATAACCACAAAACCCCTTTGGGAACCTGCAACATAAGCCACCCATTAGTTAGACCACCAAATCACAACTCAGAACAACAAATCACAACCTTTTTTTTTCCCTTTCCCAACTCCCCCACCTAACTACCTTTACTTTCATCTAACACTTCGTTAGCCGCATCTAATCCAACCTGTAACACTGGGGAAAGTAGTCAGGTACAATGGCAAGAAAACCAAGCCGTGTAAATTATCATGAACTTAAAATTATAACTATAAATGCCAAGGGCCTTAATGGCCCAGGAAAACGGTCAATCGCGTTGAATGATTTTCAAAAGCAAAAATGCGACATTATACTGATACAAGAGACACATTTCAAATGTGGCAGGGAGCCTAAAGGGCTCAATCGGCAATTCCCACAAGCGTATTTTGCATCTGGTCCACAGAAACATAATGGTGTGGGTGTTTTGATACACTGCTCTTTACCTTTTCAAACTACTGAAACCATACGGGACACGGAAGGAAGATATATCTTATTAACGGTAATACTCTACAACAGACCCATTACAATAATTAATGTTTACTTTCAAAACACTGGTCAGCATCATTTTATCAAAAAAATTCTCAGACATCATATAAGAAAAAGCTAAGGGCACCCTCCCGCTCGGAGGAGATTTTAATTTACCATTAAATCCAACTGTAGACACATCAGATAGTACCTCCTCTGTAGCTTCCAAAATTATTAAATCGGTTAATACTACTCTGAAAGGACTAGCCATACACAACATATAGAGCTTACTCCATACAGAAAAAAGAAATTACACATTCTATTCCTATCCTCACAAAAAATATTCAAGAATAGATTACCAGTTCTTTGACTCCAACAGCCTGTCCATGATTAAAAAATGCACAATTCTCTCCACAACCTGGGCAGATCACGCACTGGTGCTTTGCACAGTGCAGTGGCCTGAAACACCTCTCACACCATATGTATGGAGGATAGAGGACTCACTAATAGACGACCCAATCATCAGTATTGATATAGAGAAAGCCCTGACTGAATACTTCATGCACAACACAACCAGAGATACCTCTACTCCGATTTTCTAGGAGGCGCATAAATGTGTAATCAGAAGAATACTAATCAAACATAAAGCCAGAATCAAAAAGCAGACCACAGCCAAGCACAATATACTAACCACTGAAATCTTAGAAACCAGGTGGCTAGTTACCACCCAAGAAGCAGCCTCTTTTTGCTCAACATGTGCCTTTCACAGAGGCACATGTTGAGCAAAAAGAGGCTGCTTCATGGGTGATAACTAGCCAGAGAACAAGCTATTATGCTATTGTTCGTTCCCAGGTTGAGCACTTCTCACTTTTTATTTATACAAATAATGACACTTAGGGAATTCTCCCTTAGTGTGATGCGGGAATCCAGACGTGGACCTGTTGCTCAGTGTGCCTAGAGGGATATGGCTGCACCTCACTGATGTGGCCCACAATAGGCTGAAACGTACATCTGGGGTTTTGCTGTTTCTCTCGTTCAGAGAGGGATTGCCTGGTATTTCGGGGCTGGACTGTACTGTGAAGTCAAGATCAGACTGATATGCTTCAGAAAAGTTTTTCTCTGTGAAAGGCACATGTTGAGCAAAAAGAGGCTGCTTCTTGGGTTGTAACTAGCCAGAGAACAAGCTATTATGCTATAGTTCATTCCCAGGTTGAGCGCTTCTCTCTTTTTATTTATACAAATTATGACACTTTTCAAATAACAAATGGCACGAGACAGGGTTGCCCCCCCTTTCTCCACTCCTCTTTGCCCTCACAATAGAAACTTTAGCCAATAATATCCAAGCAAATCCCTTGATCAAAGGGATTCAGATAGAACAAAAGGAGGTAACTTCCCCTCCAGGCATAGCTCCACCCACAGAACACTCACTGCTGCAACAAACAATCCTACTTGTATCCAAGTCCTAAAAGGCCTACAGAGCTGAGAATTGGAAGTAAACACTGCAGACCTCAGAAGCCTACCTGTAAACCAAGGGATATTGTGCTCCCGATAAGGATAGGGCCGTAACCCTTCCATCTTATCAAATACTCAAGTTTTTCTGCTAAAGGCGAGAATCAAGGATGGATTCAATCTCGAATTCCTCATGATCATCGAATTGGATAGGAGGTTGATGAGGTTTGATGCGATGGGAGTGATGATAAGGTTTTAGGAGTGAAACGTGGAATGATGGATGGATTTTATAAGAAATCACAACAGTGAGTCAACTCTAGGTCTAAATATAGACATAGATATCATTTGGAGGTATTTGCAGTTCAGAAGCATCTTGTCCCTACAAAGCCACAGAGTACCTGGCAGAGGATCTGGAACCATCTGCCAAATGGTTTTCTGCTGTAAGCTGTTAAAAGGCAGTCCAACTGAGCTTACTGTGTGTGACAGGGAGCTATATGAACCAAACGCTCCATCTGAATGCAATATTAATTCTTTTTTCTAGTAAGTGCAATAATACTTGCGTGTCCTGTCAATTGTAATAAAACCTATTCACTTGAGTCTTGCCTTTTGCGCATTTTCTCTTTTTTCTTTCTATGTTAGAACATAAGGAGTGTAAGCTAGCTATGTATGCAGACGACCTTCTACTGAATGTCACAGACATAAACACATCGCTTCCCTCAATTCTGACTGAATTCGATAAATATAGCAAAGTTTCCAATTTCAACCTTAATCAAACTAAATCTGAACTTCTACCTATCTCCCTGACAGAAGACGATATCTCTAATTCATAATCTCTATGTCCCTTTACAATTTAAAAGGACAATTTAAAATACTTAGGAGTGTATATATCGGCATCCCCACTGCAATGATCACTGACAACTATATCAAGTTGGAAAGGGAAATAGCACACAACCTTTCCATCTGGAACAAAACCCATCTCATGGCTTGGACGGGTAGGAATAATTAAAATGAATGTACTCCATAGGCTCCTTTACCTGTTTCAGACATTACCCATCCTTCTTCCAGACACATATATACCAAAACTAAAAAACTAATGGAAACATATATTTGGCAAGGAATAAGACAGAGAATTAATAAGCAAACTTTATACATGCCCCGACATTGCAGGGGACTGGGGATACCCAACTTTTTATACTACAGACAAGGAGCAAAGCTGACCCATCTGGTGGAATAGAGCCATAACTCCAAACACAAGGATTGTGTAGATATATCTGTGCTAATTCTAGGAATGGGTAATATAGGTACATTAGCCTGGATATCAGCCAAATCCAGACCATCACAAATACAAAGCTACCCTCTGCTAGCAGAATTTTTAAGAGAATGGGACAAAATAATATCAACAAGTACCAATATCTTTACCTCGATCTCCCCATTAGTGCCACTGGTAGAGAATCCGGAACTCCCAGACAAAATAAAACACAATATGCAGACTAGAAGATACAGCCTACAATGCTACACAGTACAAACCATCATAGACAAGGGTAAATCTTTACTAGAGGACCAAATTCCAGACACAGCACTTCACGTGGTAAGACCAGGGATTGCGTACCATCAACTCCAGCACTATATAACCACACATCGACACAGACATTCTTTTTTCAGGGAACATACACCCTATGAGGGACTCTGTATACAGCAAGCACCTCCCAGACACACCATTTAACTTTATATAGCATGCTTTTAGTAACGGACCCAAATCATTTACCAAATTACACTCGCAGCCGGCACAGAGAACTTGGGCAAGATCTCTCAAACACTAACTAGCTACGTATATTTGACATAGCCAAAAAAAATCTGTCTCAGCTCGTATACAAGAGTAATATTACAAATTCATAAGCAGATGGTACCTGACCCCCACACGACTTAGACATATATACCCTAAAGCCAACAATAAGTGTTGGAGGGGATGCAGATGTGAAGGCACGATGCTACATATATGTTGGCACTGCAACAAGATTGAGGCATACTGGAGAGAGGTGTTGGAAACCATGGATGAAATCCTAGAAGTGACAATACCTAATGACTCATGCATACTGATGATGCATAATCTCCCAAAAAATAAACATGAGGCAATGACTCTGTTAATGATACTGATGCTGACCAGTGCTATAGGACTGATTTCCAAAAATTGGAAAAACACTATGCCCCCTACCAAAACTACTGGGAACAGAGAGTCACATTACTATTACAATTGTAAAGATATTATTACCGCAAAATAGGCAAGGCAAATATTCATGAGCAGATGCTACACATCTGGCATAATAGAACATAGTGAGGAGACATCACTTAAAATCTATGAGATGAGAGGGGAGTGATGTGACAGACCCCCTCCCCCCCTTTTCATTTCTTTTTTTTTATTGAAGTGTTACATTTGTATTGTTTAGTATAATTGATTGTACACCTGTCAAAATCTTGAAATATTCAAATATTTGCAATGACTTGAGGAAGAAATGTCAGTTAGAAACCTAAAATCATAGACTATATTAATAATATGTCAACTTAGCAAGGTTGGAAAGACATCTACGCAGACCGTCAGGACTACTAGTGATTAAACTGTGCAAGCACTCTAAAATATCTTTCATTTAAAAATTTTACAAATTTCAATGTAAAAGTTTATACTTTTTGTTTATTATCAGATTGTAAATTCTAAATCTTTAATAAAGCTCTTTTGAAAAGAAAAAATAAATAATATTATGAATTGGTCTAAGAGAAAAATTATAGAATTTTCTTTATGTTATCTTTATGTTTTCTGCTACAATTTATCTTCATATAATGCAGTATGTTTATTATCAGTGTATAATTACTTAGAGGCCCATTTATCAAGCTCCGTACGGAGCTTGAAGGGCCGTGTTTCTGCTGAGTCTTCAGACTCGCCAGAAACACAACTTATGAAGCAGCGGCCTAAAGATCGCTGCTTCATAACCCTGTCCGCCTGTTCTGAGCAGGCGGACAGGAATCGCCGGAAATCAACCCGATCGAATAAGATCGGGTTGATTGACACCTCCCTGCTGACGGCCAATTGGCCGTGAGTCAGCAGGGGGCGGCGTTGCACCAGCAGCTCTTGTGAGCTGCTGGTGCAATGTTAAATGCGGAGAGCGTATTGCTCTCCGCATTTAGCGAGGTCTTGCGGACCTGATCCGCAGTGTCAGATCAGGTCCGCAAGCCCTTTGATAAATGGGCCCCTTAGTATTATAATATAGTGATGAATGATCACTGATCCTATAGGCAAAACCTGCCTATTGCGCATCTCAAAGAGCAGGATTTGAATATGTTAAAATATTTTTGCATGGAATGTATTTGTCTACATGTATCATATGAACAAACAAATATAAAAAGCAATCACTGGCTGACAGGGACAAGCCTCTGCTATTCTGACAAGAAAAAGTATAGTGTAATATAGGTAGAAAAACTTTTTATCCAAACTGCTTGGGACTGGAAAATATTTGGATTTATGAATAGTTTGGATTTTGGATTATTTACATCTATAAAATGGGACAGTTTGGAGACAGGCTGGAACTAAGTGTAAAAACAATATCTAATGTCATTTAGGCAATAGTTAAATGTCATAATACAGCTTATAAATGCAATCTAAAGATTGTTATATATCATTTTAATACTTTTGTATATCTAGTACCATAGTACAGTACTGGGATCATAAAGGTAATAGTAGTTGTTTTAAATAAATATAGACTATTATTTGCACATTAAAAAAACACAACCCAAACAAAGACACAGGCAGAGAAGATTATGAAGATTAAAGGGCCATGATACCGAAATGTTAAAACACTTGAAAGTGATGCAGCATAGCTGTTAAAAGCTGACTAGAAAATATCACCTGAACATCTCTATGTAAAAAAGAAAGATATTTTACCTAAAAAATTCCTAAGTAGCCACATCCCATTGTAAAGGACTTGTAAGCAGCAAATCAGTATGTCTGTCCCGGGACAGCTAAGGGTGTGAGCTTACGTGCACACTCATCTTATTTCCCTATTCAGTTTAAGGAAGTTTAACATAAAATCTCATAAGAGTTAAGTGAAATCTCATGAGATCACAGTAAAAGAGTTCATGACCTCACACTGCTGATGCTGATTGGCTGCTGTTCATTTCTTCATTTTTTTTTTTTTTTTTACCTGCAGCTGAGCAACAGCTGAGTATAACTTTTTACACAGAACTTACTCTGCTGAGCTGAGGAAATTGTGAGGTAAAATATCTTCTTTTTTTACATAGAGATCCTCAAGTGATATTTTCCTGTCAGCTTTTTACAGTTATACTGCATCAGTTTCAAGTGATTTAGCATATGAGTATTATGTCCCTTTAAGGAAAAAATAGTAATTGGTTTTTTTTATTATAAATTAAAAAATTTGGAATTCAGAATAAGTTTGGATTTTAGAATTCTGGATTTGGGGATTTGTACCTGTACAGTCCCAATATCTTTTATCATTCACGCTTTCTAGGATGTACTATCAAATCTCAGAGCTATGATCAGCTCATATTTATCAGGAGAGGCAACAGGATCTCCCTGTCGATAATGGGGTTCTGGCTTTCTTGATGTAGCTTAAAATATTTATTAGAATATACTGTGGGCTGGATTAAAAGTGGCATACTATTAACGCAGGTATGAATAACCAATATTGCGCCCGCAATAACTTGTGTGCATATTACAAGTTGCAAGTAAACACGTTTAAAAAAAAAATGTGCACCAAACACAAGATAAATATATTAAAATAAAGTGTTACGCTCATATATACACTGTCTAATAAAAAATATTTATTTATATATATATATATATATATATATATATATATATATATATATATATACAGTATATATAATATAGAATCAATCAAACCAGCTCAAAGGACAACCCAAATTAGTAATCTTATATTGGAAAACATGAGACAGCTAAAAATAATATGTATCTCAGGGTGCTCAGGGGGAATCAATAATTGGATTAAAAAAAATCAAAAGAGGGGGGCGGAGCTGGCCGCAGCCAAGATGGCTGTGTAACACCATAGCTCTGCAAGACAGCTCCGCAATAATGCCCAAAATAGCCCTATATATCTAAGTTAATTAAGATAAAAATGATGGACAAGACTGCTATACCCACTGGGAGCTATGGACTCTAAATGAACAAGAAGAAGACAGGTGCTAGCGCTAAGCACAGCTGACCCCACGGCCGGAGCCGCATATAAAGCTCTCCCGGCGTTTATCACCGACCAGAGCTCAGATCGTAGCCGCGAGACCGACATAACCAGACCTGGGGTAGGTGAGTCAGAGCAAACGCTCACAGCTGTAGACCTCTACACTTACCGGCAGCGGTATCCTCCTCCTTGCCGCACACAGACAGTGCGTCGCCATATTGGATCCCCGGGGCGGGAGTTCTCAGTAACAGGGAGCCGGGCACAAATTTCAAACGCTGCAGCCCAAACTCCTCCGGCCCTAAGCCGCCGCAATATAACACAGTGACAGGAAAAGAGGACACACACACAAGTCCCTGCAAGCGGCCTCCTAAAGAGTGGAAATAGACGGCTGCCAGTCTCACAGTATCACTCCACACGCAGCATAGATAAACTATAAAAGGCTGCAGACCGCAAGAATACCCGATCTCCAGACTCAAAGCCCCACAAGATACAGTACCTAACACACCCTTACAACCGGGTGCAACAAAATCAGCACAGGATTTACAAAACCCCAAACATTAATAATAAAAATACTTGTAACAAGTGATTGACCCTGTAGCAGAGACACCACGTGGGGCAATACTTTACTTGAAATAGTAAATAACAGAGAAAGGCTCCTAAACCCAAAGTCTCATTACATCAAGACCAGAGACATACTAGTTAAAAGCCCTCAGACAACTCTGTCATCCACTCTCTATTTAATATAGGCAGGCTCCTAGTTCATAAGGGGTCATTTTGCAGAACATATCCATCACAAGAGACCTTATTGTGGGACACCAAGCATTCATTAAATGAACTTACCTACTACAGTACCAGACAGCACCAGCAGTCTCACTCACTAACTAGCTACGCCAGTTATTTTACAGCCACTGGCCTCAAAAAACGGCAGTCACACAATCACAGCCCCAGGACACAGAGGCGCCATGAACACCAAGCGTTCAGCAAAACCTCATAAAATACTAAAGACACCCAGCCGAAAAGATAACCTGGTGGACCAGTTTTTCTCCCCTTCAGGCTCAAGGACCCCAGCAAGCGACGAGACTAGAGGGTCACTTTCACAAAAGATGACCACGCCGCAAAAAAATATGGACAGATCAGAAGAAAGCACCTCAGTACCAAACGCTATCCTCTCTACGTTGGCATCCAAACAGGACATAGCGGACATTATTCGCTCATGCATACGTGAAGAGATAGCTGAACTCAAACAAGACCTGCACTCTATGGGCAATAGAGTGGAAGCGTTAGAAGAATTCTCTGATCATTTACAGGAAGAAATCAATGCGGTCCAAGACACCACGAACCATCACACAACAATTATAGCTGACCTACACGATAAAATTGAGGATCTTGAGAACCGCAGTCGCCGGAAAAACCTCAGAATCAGAGGCGTCCCTGAATCCGTGTTACCTAAGGATTTTCCAACTTATCTTCCAGCACTCTTTGCCCACCTCAAAAATATCCCTCCCTCCACTGATATCCCCTGGGTAAGGGCGCACAGAGCCCTCAGGCCAAAACCTCCAGATACGGCACCTCCAAGAGATATAATTATGAAATTTAAAGACTTTGGGGTGAAAGAAGAGCTATTGAACCTCTCACGCAAGCACCAGCCCGTGAAGTTTAGGGGAACGGTTCTCCAATTTTATCAGGACCTGTCGCAACGAACACTTCAAAGGAGAAGGGATCTTGCCCCCCTGACGGCACTCCTCCGCCAAAAGAAAATTCTATACAGATGGGGATTCCCTTTCCACCTCTACGTCCTACATGGCAACAGGAAGCTGAACTGCAAGTCTCAAGAAGATGTTAACGATTTCTGTTCAGCATTAGAAATAGATCCACCAGAGAGCCTATCAACTGAAGATCAGGCTGAACCTCCCAAGAAAAAAACGCTAAGAACGGCTGCTGGAGAATGGCAAAAGATCATTCCTAGATCCAAGCACCAGACACTGGCACGTCCTAGAGGCATCTCGCCCCACTCTGTAACTTAGGGACTGTTTCCTGACCCAGATTACAACGATGAACATTCTGGGGAGCCGCCACAAAGACAAAACCCGCAACAAACGAACTGTGCTTTGGTAATGTATTAAGATCTCTGTACGCACATAGGTATTGCTTTAACATTATTGCTTACAATACAATGCTAATGAATAGTCACCAGTATGTATAAGAGCTAACACTGACACCCTATGCTACCGTAGCCCTCCCCATAACAGCTCTTAGCGGTGCATTGATAATAAAAAAAAAAAAAAACAGCCCTTAGTTGGGAATGTTAAAAACGGTAAAAGCCCTGTTGAAAATATAGTTTCTAGGGCTGGGCTGTTTCGGGCAAATGTTAGATTAAAAGTTAAGTAATATAAAAAAGGAGCTGGTCTACAACCCCCCTCGTTTTAGCAAAGTCATATGACCTTACACATTCTAAGATGTTGTATATTAAGAAATAATATATGCAATTTGTTTTTTTCTTATGTTGTTTTTCTCATTATTATGTTTTGGTCCACGTTCTTAAAGTTGATGCTATGTAATAGAGGACTGGGTGCGGTGAGACATTCAAAATCCCTCCCTCTTAACACTAAAAGTTTAATGCTTGCATTAGTATCTAGATTTTTTATGAGAAAATGTATGTTTTGTTTTGTGTTCTTATTCATGTTTTCTTTGCTATGCGACAGAGATGCAGACCTTAGGGCATACTTAACACAACTTTCTTTTTATACTCTACAACCACACATGTATGCCTATCATCTATTGCAGTCATCCAACTACAGACACCAGACACATCAGCACCATGGAAGGCCACACTAAAACTCTCACATTACTGAGTCAGAATACCAAAGGCTTGAACTCTGCACAAAAACGCTCACTAGCCATGAGAGACCTACATAGGAAAGGGGGTGATATTCTCTTCCTTCAAGAGACTCACTTTTTAAAACACAAGGAACCTAACTATTTTGGAGGTCTCTATACTCAAAGTTTCCACAGCTCTTTTGACCACAAGAGGCACGGCGTAAGCATCCTAATCAGTAGACAGATCCCTTTTACTCACATCCAAACCTACACTGACTCTGAAGGCAGGTTTTTATGTGTAACTGGCACCCTGTTTGGCTCCCCGGTGACACTGGTCAATCTTTATGCTCCCAACACCAGACAGCTCCCCTTTTTCAGGAAAAGTTTCGCTACGATTCTAGACCACACAATAGGTGCACTATATCTAGGGGGAGACTTCAATCTCCCCATTCAACCACATTTAGATTCCTCGAACCCTCGACCCACAACTCCTAAACACACAATCAAGCAACTATGGAAACTTATGCTAGACCAGACTCTATTTGACACCTGGAGATTCGTCCACCCTGAGAAGAGGGATTATACCTTTTTCTCTGCCCCTCATAGTTCATATAGCAGAATTGACTACCTTTTTACTAATCAAAGAGGCCTTTCCAATGTACTATCCTCCAGGCTTTCACATACCGTTTGGTCAGACCACTCGGCTGTACTAACAACACTTAAATGGCCATCAGCACCTAGTGGCAACTTTCAGTGGAAACTAGACGAGAAACTATTAGATTCCCCAACTCTAGTTCCCAACTTAGAAAAGCTTCTACAGGAGTATTTCAGATTTAACTCCTTACCGGAAACAGATCCTTTTGTTGTCTGGGAGGCCCATAAATGCTTTATCAGGGGGGAATTAATTAAACAACAAGCCCAAGCTAGAAAGAAAGCACGGCAGGTATACAAAACATCCACTGACCTACTAGCCAAACTTGAATATGACCATAAGCGAAACCCTTCCTCCCCCCAACTATTAGCTGACTTAATGAAAGCCAGGAAAATTGTACATGACTTACAACTTAGTGAAGCTAATGCACTGGCCCTACTGACTAAACAAAAATTCTACTTCGAAAGCAATAGAGCGGGAAAACTCCTAGCACGCTCCTTAAAACTGAAAAAACTTAAAACCTACATTCATGAAATTAAATCTCCAATGAACCAAACTGTCAATACCACCTCTGAAATACTTTCCCAATTTGAGGCGTATTATTCTAATCTTTACAACCTCTCTAATCCCGACCGCCCCCCTGACCCCAGTAATGTCATAAACAATTATCTTCTAAACACCCCTTTACCGCAACTCTCTGATGCACAAGCGACAGAACTGGACGAACCTTTTTCTATGACAGAGCTCATAACCACCCTTAAAGACTTACCATCAGGCAAAAGCCCTGGCCCTGACGGTCTCTCGGTCGCTTACTACAAAAAGTTCGCACCCACCCTGCTTCCACACCTATGCACCTTATTTAACTTAGTTGACCAGGAACACCCTTTTCTTCCCCCTATGCTGGAAGCACACATTTCAGTGATCCCTAAGACCGGAAAACCCACAGATAGCCCATCTAATTTTCGTCCCATTTCACTACTAAACGTAGACGTTAAGCTTTATGCTAAACTCATAGCAAATAGACTTAATAAGTTCCTCCCCCAACTAATCCACACAAATCAAGTAGGTTTTGTCCCCAAAAGAGAGGCGCGAGACAATACCATCAAAATCCTAAACTTAATCGAATACACGCAGTCACAAAACATTCCTTCTATCTTCCTTGCCATCGATGCCGAAAAGGCTTTTGATAGGCTGGATTGGTTGTTCCTTAGATCAACGCTCACTCGTTTTGGCCTGAGAAACAAACTCATTGAGAAAATATTTGCCCTATACCATATGCCGAAAGCCCGTATTAAGTTAAACGACTCCCTGTCAAATGCATTTCCAATAACAAATGGAACGAGACAGGGTTGCCCTCTCTCTCCCATATTGTTTATTCTGGCCATGGAGGTCCTTGCCTCCAGGATTAGGAATGATGAAAAAGTCCACGGTATTTATATAGCAGATACTCACTACAAACTAACACTCTACGCGGACAATATTTTATTCTCACTGACTTCCCCCTCACAATCTCTGGAAGCACTTTTACCGGCTTTAGGCATCTATAGTACTCTCTCCAATTTCAAAATAAATAAACAGAAATCAGAGTTTCTAGGTATTGGCATCTCAGACCAGACAGCTCAGCAGATCACTAATCACTACCAATTCCGATTCCAACCTTCTTCCATAAACTATCTAGGGATAAAACTAACGACCTCAAAAGAAGCTCTACACCAACAAAACCACCAACACCTTTTTGACTCCATCAGAACAGACATGAGAGCCTGGCGTAACAAATTCCTCTCCTGGCTTGGTAGAGTCCAAGCATTCAAAATGAGCATCCTGCCTCGCTTTTTATATATGTTCCAAGCCCTACCCATACAACCCCCCCTACATTACATGCGTAGTGTGCAATCTTTCGTTAACGGCTTTATATGGGCAAATAAACGCCCTCGAATCTCTAAAACCACCCTCTATAGGAGAAGAGATGAGGGGGGACTGGGAGTACCCAACCTTTTACTTTACTCACAGGCAGCACAACTGACCAGAATAGTCGACTGGTGCAAAAACAGTACTGATAAAGAATGGGTCAAGCTTGAACATGACTTATCTACTTCATGAAGTCTTGGGTCAGTTTGCTGGACATACAGGCAACATAGGACACTACCATCTCTTACACCCTCGTTAGTGACTGATACACTCTCCACATGGGATCACCTCATAGGTTCACAAAAGGGTATATCGACCATACCCTCACCACTTACCCCTCTACTACACAACAAAGACTTCCCTCCACTACTTCATAAACGGTCCCAGGACCGGTACACTCTATCAGCGGGTTTACCCTGCCATCTTGTTCTAGAAAAAGGTACCATCATCCAGAAAACCGCCCTTGCGAACAAGAACATTAGCTTTTTTGAAAGATGGTTTGAATATTTACAATTAGCACACTTTCTCTCCCACCATAAAGACAAACATAACCTGGTTAGAAATCTAAATCCATTTGAAACACTATGCCACTCTACATTATTAGTGCAGGGCACTCTCTCTAAGATATATAGAATCCTAATCACTCTACACTCCAAAAACCTTCCGTCATATACAAAAGCTTGGGAAGCCGAGCTAGGCCATGAGATCCCCTCTGAGACGTGGGACATTATATTTCAACAAATGGGGAAGGCCCCCTCCTCAATGGGAATCACTGAGACGAACATAAAACTCTTAGAAAGATGGTACCTTTACCCCAGCAGGCTCGCTAAGATTTACCCTCACACAGACCCACTATGTTGGAGAGACTGCAAACAAGTTGGTACACTCCTCCACATCTGGTGGGATTGCCCCACACTTCAGCCTTTCTGGCTGGACATCCACAGAGAAATCCAAAAGGTACTCAATACATCTATCCCTTTCAATCCTTTGACGCTATTATTTAACAAACCCCCTAAGATCAAATGCAAATACAGACAGGTCTTATTGTACATCATGCTTAGTGGGGCTAAGCAGCTGATACCTAGACTGTGGAAACAGCGACACATCCCTACTCAAAAAGATTGGGTACATAATGTCACTCTTCTCCTTTCCCTGGAAAGGTTTCACTACCAGAAAACAAAAAGGATGGATTTCTACTGCGCCATGTCCTTTTATTGGGAAACATACACTCACACACTTTCTAGATCTCTGCCATAACTACCTAATATCTTCTTAGACACTCCGACACCTTGTACAGCCACATCATCCCCCGTAGCACATCTCAAAACTAGGACGCACCTGACCCATCCGGAAATTCACCCTTGAGCCATACTTCCTCCGAACTGGTTCTCTAGACCTTATACCCTATCACTTAACTAACTCCTTGAAGACTGCAACTTATTTCTCAAGTATACCAGTATCAGTATGACCCTTCTATCTTTTACATAGATCTCTGTCGCATTGCTTTGCTTAGTTTAAATGTTAATGTGGAAGTTTCATCCACATGTGTTACTTTATAAAAAAGAAAAAATCCACAAGCTACTATGTCCTTGGCCAGAACTTTATGTGGGACTCAACAAATACTTGGATCCTTGGACTTACATACAATGGTCATTACTGGTCTTGCCCTTTGTATATTTCATTTTCATTGTTTTATTGTCTATGTTATACCACGCCGGATTATTTCCATGGCAATTGTAAAATTATTATTTATACCAATAAAGCTTGTTGGAAAAAAAAAAAAAAAAAAAAAAAAAAAAAAAAGAAAGAAAAATATAGAATAAAGGTAAAAATTGGAAAAAATGGGTAAAAGGATTCCCTAGCCAGCATTTTCCATGTAAATATGATTAAGTCTACAGGGAATCTCTACATGTATGGGGGTATCTAGACACACCAAGATCAAAGAACCAGAATGCACAAAATTCTAGAGAATATACAAATTTATTAGCTACCTATATCTAAAACATATGCAAAGTATTAATACACCTTAAATATATTAAAAAAACACCCATGGCCATGGTAGTGGAAAGCTCACACTAATTAGACGTCTATAAGGCTAAACGTTAGAGTAATGACAGTAGCTCGGTCAATATTCAGCCATAAATATATGCAGTTAAACCCAAGAGCACTGTACTAATCATTAATTATGGATGTCTAGATACCCCCATACATGTAGATTCCCTGTAGACTTAATAATTTTTACATGGAAAGTGCTGGCTAGGGAATCCGTTTTCCCCTTTTTTCCACATTTGTACCTTTATTCTATATTTTTCTTTCTTTTTATTTTTATATAAATATATATATGTATAATCGCATTTGTAACGCGTCCGTCACCATCGCCAGTTGCACACGCATCCTCAAAGGAATGTTGGCTGCGCGAGGCATCCACCTGGATGCAGCGTAGGCAAACAAAGCCTTGAAAAAAAAAAATGCAACCGCCTGCAAGAAATAACTAAAAAACACGTAACCGCCCACACAAAATAAGAAAATAAAAACTAACCGCCCGTACAAAGTATAAAGAAACCAACTAACCTCCTGCACAAAGTATTAACAAACACCTAAACCGCCAATCTCACATTGCAAAAAATAAAGTAATTAACCCCTAACCCCCAAATCAACCAATGCAAATAACATCATTAAAATAATAACCCCTAAACCACCAACCCCACATCACAATAAACCTAATTAACCTATTAACCCCTAAACCGCCAAACCCCCACATCACGATAAACCTAATTAACCTATTAACTCCTAAACCGCCAACCCCCCACAACGCAAATAACTAATTTAATTACTAAGCCCCCTTAGCGCTGCAGAATCTGTTGGCATTCTACAAATAACCAATAATAATAATTTATTTAATTTTTTAAATGTATAGTTTTGCTATATAACATTGTTTGTATATGTTTGTATATAACATTGCTCTGATTTTCAGACTCCTAACCAAGCCCCAAAGTTTGATGAGAATACCGTCAGCTACCTACTCCAGCTTGCTCCTGTTTGTGTAAAGGGTCTTTTCATATGCAAAAGAAGGGGGAGGGGGGGAGTATCTTATTTCCCACTTGCAGTGGGCTTTACAGCTACCTTTTCAACAGAGCTAAACTGAGAGCTTCTAAGACTCAGCTAGATTGCGAGTTGTGCGTTAGGAGGGGTGCGTTAGTTACATGTACTTTATTTCGATTGCGCACTTTTCTTAATGTTAGTATTACGAGTCTCAAAACAACCTTGTAACGCGTCATGGTAACACGACTACCGCATTTATTTTTTACGCGTAATCACGCCAGCGTTAAAAACATTCTCCCATAGAGATCAATGATAAATGAAAGAAGCATGGATTTTTCAGCTAACACTCGATCTTGTGAGAAATACGCACTGCTCTGTCATACTACGTATACCACAAAATGCACAACAAAAACACACATCAAATGTACAAACAACAATCACGCAACATAGTACATACGCATTACACATTCACAATCGGAAAAGAAAAAGAATGCACAACATTTACATTAAAAGAGGAATACATAAATATGTTACAATCTTGCAACACGGAACAAAACAACACGAAAAAAGAATTGCACACTCATACACAAACAAAACATTCGCATTCAAGATTACGGAACCTTAGTACAAATAAACATTTACACCACTTCACAAATACGACACCATCACAAATATGTATTTACATTTACAGATAATATTTTTGGACAATGTTATGCAAAACGATCACTATGACATCATCACATTATACAAATTCCACAAATACTAACTCAATATGAGCATGCACAAATTCACACAACTAATACACATTGCACACATACTAATTACTAACAAAGCACACCTGAACATACTTTACTTTTCAAACCGGTACATCATAAAACATTTACATAGGGTATATAAACATGCTACAAGCATGGCTTCTTTGACTGTGTTGCTGGAGGATTTTGTGAGATTAGAGAGATTTAGCGAGTTACTGGTATTGTGAGATTTAGTGTTAGTGAGTGAGTTAGTTAGTGGTAGTGTGAGAGAGTGAGTTAGTTAGTGGTAGTGTGAGATAGTGAGTTAGTGGTAGTGTGAGATAGTGAGTTAGTGGTAGTGTGAGATAGTGAGTTAGTGGTAGTGTGAGATAGTGAGAGAGCGGTAGTGAGCGAGAGTTTGTTTGGGTGAGTGTGCAAGTGGTTTTTCTGAATACTTAACACATTTACACGCAAACACATTCAAAATATACATACACTTATCAATAACACTACATACACTCCATACCCCATCCCCTCTCATACTACACTCCATACCCCATTCCCTTTCATCCCATACCCCATTCCCTTTAAGCCCATACCCCATTCCCTGTAAGCCCATACCCATCCCATAGTCAGATTTTGTTTACATATCCTCATTTTAGTCTTTTTCTACATTTTTGTCCATTTAATACCCCTTGCCCTCTTTTATTTTTACCCTTTTCACACTTTGAGCACTTTTAAATGTTTTTTATTTATTTTGACCCCCTTTCATTTGGGCACATTCACTTTTTGTTTGAGTATGTCGGGAGGGGGGATAGGGGGCAGATTAGCCCGCAGCTATTAGAGCTCATCAGGCAGGAGGTTAGAGAGGAGCTTGTAGAGGAGGTTAGGCAGGAGAGGGGGAGAGGAAGAGGAACAGGACAGGAAGGGGAAAGGAAGGAGGGAAGGAAGCGGTGGGTGGGAAGGAAGCGGTGGGTGGACCCGGCCACTTTGTTTAAGATGAACAAGTGGCTGGGCCCAGTGGCGTGCAGTGTAGAGCTTCACAGTCTGGGAAACAGAGGCTCACATTACAGGGGAAAGCCAAGCCGACTACGGAGGCGAGATATACTATGGATGAGAAGGAGGCCCTCATAGAGGCTTATATGGAGAGGGCTAGGAGGCTGCAGGCTCAGAAGACCATGCCTAAGGAGAAGAGAAAGCTATGGCTGGAGTTCAGGGATGCCGTTAATGCAGTGGGGGTCCAAAACAGGGATGTCAAGTCCATACAGCATCGCTACCGGGACTGCAAAATGGAACTCAAAAGAAAGCTCTCGAGGGAGAACCAATATCTAACAGGGACCGGTGGCGGTCCTGAAATAATCATGGAATACTCCCGATGGGAGGAAATGTTGCATCCCAGCATCTCCGAGGTGGCCATAGACGGTATCAGAGGAGTCGATACCGGGAACCTGCCACTCTCATCTTCCGGTAAGCTCATTTAATAATCTCTTTACATCAAAAATAAAGAATGTATTTAAGGATATGATTAACGCAATTATGCTTTTTTTTAGACATTATTACGTAAACGCATTCACAATTACCTTGCAAAAGTTGCATTTCACGAAAAGCCATCACATTAGGATCTAGTCTACAGATTAGGCGTGCATTTAAACAGACTGAAAACAAATGCAAAAACACATTCAGATTGACCATATAGATATCAGAAACACAGTTTGATATTAAGAGATTTTCTTGAAGAGATGCGTGCCTCCCGGAGGGAACAGGCAGAAAGCAGAATCCAGCTGACGGAAGCAATTAATGATATTCGACAAGACCAAAGAGAGCTTCGCCAAGACCAAAGAGAGATCTTGCATACTCTGAAAGATATATTGCAGGTCCTCCGGGAGGCACATAACGCACCATCTGCTGCTGGACCATCTGTTGCTGGACCATCTGTTGCTGGGCCATCTGCTGCTGGGCCATCTGATCCTGTGCCATCTGCTGCTGGACCATCTGCTCCTGGCCCTCCTCCATCTCATCCTCAATCTCCTCCTCAGCCGGGTGATCCCAGTACTCCTCCTTCCCCTCTTCCCCAAACATCTCCGATGAGAACTCGTAGGAAGGGGCAATAGCCCACCCAGAGCCTCAGTCTCATGGAAAGAGAGGAAGGAAGAGGAAGTAATTTTTTTTAATATATATTTAGTTATTTAATGTGTAATGGATAGGTATGTGATGATGTGGTCTTCTTACATTTGTGGAGCACACTTTGTATATAATCTGCTACTATGGGACCGGGTCCATGGAGGCAGATTGTTTGCAGAGTGTGTTTTACAAGTGTGTGGAGACCACATCATCACATACCTATCCTTGTTGATTACATTGATTGGTTTCTGTGATGTAATGTCCAAACTGTTTCTCTAATCTCAAACAAAATGATCATTACAATTATACATGATGGCATATCACTGTTTTGATGCCAACAACACAGCTTAAAGGGACAGTCATAACATTAATTATTGTTGTTTACAAAGAAAACACTTTATTACGCATTATCAAGTTTGGAAAAACAAGACTTAGAGAAATACACGTTTTACTTCTGTGATTAACCTTGTATCTATGCATCTGAAAAAAGACCACTTATTTCTGTTCTTTTGACAGACCGGCATTTCAGCCAATCACTGATCAATCCAGGGTAACTATACTGCATGAGCTCAATGTTTTCTATATGAAACACAAAAAATAATGCCCTTTAGTGGTCAAAATGCATTCAGATTACATGCACTCTTCAAGCTCGAAGAAATGAGCAGATGTACCTCCTAGGTTTAGATATCAACTAAGAACACTAAGAGAACTACGATAAATTGGTGATAAAAGTTTACAATATATTTTTTTTAAATTTGCATTTTTTGAGATTTAAATCATTACTGTTTTTCTTGACTTGACTGTCCCTTTAAACAAGAACATATGCTAACATATACTAATCCTTAAGGATTGTTGGTATATCTACACTTTCTTGTTCAAACAAGAAAATATTTGATTAGGATACTAAGCATGTATGCCATATTTCTATTTTCTTAAAGATACATTATAGTGTTTGAATTATTTAAGAAAGACATTTCATTTAGAAGGAATATGGTTTCATGACTTTTTAAGAGTTACATTAGAAATATATGCTCACAGTAATATATTTGGAGATTAACAATGTGGGAGTCATACATGACACAATACTGAGCATTTACATTCAAGGGACAGTATACACCCATTTTCATTGAACTGCATGTAATAGACACTACTAGATGCCAGATACTGATATAAAAACCCATGAGAAAACGGTTTAAAGACTTACTTAGAAACTCTCAGTTTAGCTCTTTTTAAAAGTTAGGTGGAAAGCCACATTGCAAGTGGGAAATAAAACACTACCCACTCACCCTTCTTTTGCATATGAAAAGACCCTTTACACAAACAGGAGCAAGCTGGAGAAGGTAGCTGACGGTATTCCCATCAAACTTTGGGGCTTGGTTAGGAGTCTGAAAATCACAGCAATGGTATTTAAAAATAAGCAAAACTACACATTTAAAAAAAAAACTATGGGCTATATAATAAGATCTACAAAACATATATGCTAAGAAAAAAATGACTGTATAATGTCCCTTTAAGAAAAAAGATCAGGACATAACATCTAGAATAAGTAGGCATCACATATATTTATCATATGATAAAGGTCAATGCATATTGATTACTTGATTCAAATACAAAAGTGCATCTTTAAGAATTAGATATGTAGAAAATTCAACACAACACAGTAATTATTTATAAAAAGGAAAATATTGTTGACAAACATATTAAACAAGATGGAGTATATTCATGGATTTGCACTTGCCTCAAAATATATTATGCAGGAAAAACATGTTGCCTTCATTCGTTTCTTCAATGAGACAGCCATCAAAAGAGGTTTTTTTTGTTCTTTATCAGCTATGGTTCAACAATGTACATGGTTGATACAATCCATAATTGTCATGGTTTAAAACTTGTCTTCTCATTCGCAAACGTGGGTTACTTGCAAAATAAAATATTGCGGGACAACGTAATCCAATCAGATGGATTTAACACCTTGGCATGTGACGTCTTAAGCAACATGGCACATCCGAGATCGCGTAAAAACAGCATCCAATCCAAGAACTCATTTTACAGCTTGGCATGTGATGTCTTAAGTAACATGGCGCATCCGAGATCGCGTAAAAACGTCATCCAATTAAAAGCGCATCTGAAATCGCGTAAAAACGGCATCCAATCCAATAACTCATTTTACAGCTTGGCATGTGACGTCTTAAGCAACATGGCGCATCCGAGATCGCGTAAAAATGTCATCCAATCAAAGGTGCATCCGAGATCGCTTAAAAACGGTATCCAATCCAAGAACTAATTTTACAGCTTGGCATGTGACGTCTTAAAGGGACATAATACTCATATGCTAAATCACTTGAAACTGATGCAGTATAACTGTAAAAAGCTGACAGGAAAATATCACCTGACCATCTCTATGTAAAAAAGGAAGATATTTTACCTCACAATTTCCTCAGCTCAGCAGAGTAAGTTCTGTGTAAAAAGTTATACTCAGCTGCTCCCAGCTGCAGGTAAAAAATAATAATGAAGAAATGAACATTGAACAGTGGCCAATCAGCATCAGCAGTGCTGAGGTAATGAACTCTTTTACTGTGATCTCATGAGATTTGACTTAACTCTCATGAGATTTCATAGTAAGCTGAATAGGGAAATAATATTAGAGTGCACAATGCTCATCCCCTAAGCTGTCCCAGGACAGACACACTAATATGCTGCTTAGAAATCCTTTACAATGGGAGGTGGCTACTGAGAAACTATTGAGGTAAAATATCATTCTTTTTTACATAGAGATGTTCAGGAGATATTTTCTAGTCAGCTTTTTACAGCTATGCTGCATCACTTTCAAGTGTTTAAACATTTGGGTATTATGGCCCTTTAAGCAACATGGCGCATCCGAGATCGCGTAAAAACGTCATCCAATCAAAGGCGCATCCGAGATCGCGTAAAAACGGCATCCAATCCAAGAACTCATTTTACAGCTTGGCCTGTCAATAAGAAATGTATTTATATTTTAATAACTAGTATGTGCTATATTGTTATCTATGAATGTCACGCTAGATAACGTAATACTATGATATATGAAATAGAATCCATTGTTGGTAATAAGGATATATTTCATTAGAATCGGAGGATTATTAACTATTTAGCAAGCATATTATGTTAAACGATTATGTACGACATTGCAATTTGACCTTCATTTTCAAATTTAAGTTTAATCTTTTGATGAAATGTGTTTAGAGGTAATCTCAAGAGCAGAAAAATACGATGTTCTAACTGCTGATTGGTGGCTACATATATATATACCGATTGTCATTTGCTCACCTATGTGTTCATTTAGAAACCAGTAGTGCCCTGCTGCTCCTTAAACAAATGATACAAAGAGACTGAAGCAAAATTGAGAATTTATGGAAAGAAAATTATTTAAAAATCGTATGTTAAACATAAATGAGAAAATAGATTATTGTGTTTCATGTCCCTTTAAATGAGAAATAATGCTAGGAGATACATTATGAAAATCAGGATTGGTTATACATTATATGTTACCTATAGCTATGGTGTCCATCTTTACGCTTTAAAAAGAGACACATGAGAAATACATATGTCAGGGATGTTTTCAGATATGTTTAAAGATTTATTTGGAATAAGAATAATGACACATGTATTTATCAGATGTGTCACTTATTCAAGTTGAAATATGGTCAGCCTACCTATAGCAATATATCGTTGGATCATTAAACAGAAACAATAATAAGAGAAAGATATTAACCAGCTAAAATATGCACATTACACACAGTGATTGCTTTTGTTAGACTACTACAATAAGATATAAGTGAAATTGGAATACATGTGCTGTCAACATTCAAATAATAGTCTGTTTTAAACATATTATATGTCTATGTTGATGTAAAAAGGTCAAAAATACATTAGAAATGAATATCCATTCATTAAGAATTTTGGTCAGCATCACTTAAAGGGACATGAAATACAAACAATTAAGTTCAGGATTCCATCAAATTCATAATTTACATCGATTATCTCAGTTTAATAATCTTGGGATCATTTGTTAAAGATGCATCAATTCACAAATAGTTCAGAAACGAACACATGGATGAGCCAACAACAGTCAATATATATATATATATATATATATATATATATATATATATATATATATATATATATATACATACAATTAACATCTAGAACCTCAGTTCTCTGCTACTCATGATCTTGCAAAGATAAAACTTTCTGCAAAGTATATCAAGAAAATGAAGCAAATTAGATAAGAGATGTAAATATAAAATTTCTGGAAAATTGTATTATATATCTGAATCTTGAAAGACCATTTTTTTGTTTCATGTCCCTTTAAGGATTAACCACCTAAAATATAGATTTTAATAAATGACATGAATAAAGAGGACAAATAATATATTAATGACATTTATTTTATTATGATGTCATAAAACATAAATAAATAAGATAACTTTATAAAAACTCATATTGATAAATCAGCCCCATTGGAGCCATCTGACAAGGTCCTTGGAGGGAGTTGGCAAGGGTAAACACAGCCCCATTGGAGCTATCTGACAAGGTGCCATAGTGCATCACAGTCCTTGGAGGGAGTTGACAAGGGCCAAAACAGCCCCATTGGAGCCATCTGACAAGGTGAAAGAGTGCATCACAGTCCTTGGAGGGAGTTGACAAGGGCAAACACAGCCCCATTGGAGCTATCTGACAAGGTGCCATAGTGCATCACAGTCCTTGGAGGGAGTTGACAAGGGCCAACACAGCCCCATTGGAGCCATCTGACAAGGTGCCATAGTGCATCACAGTCCTTGGAGGGAGTTGACAAGGGCCAACACAGCCCCATTGGAGCCATCTGACAAGGTGCCATAGTGCATCACAGTCCTTTTAGGGAGTTGACAAGGGCCAACACAGCCCCATTGGAGCTATCTGACAAGGTGAAAGAGTGCCTCACAGTCCTTGGAGGGAGTTGACAAGGGCAAACATAGCCCCATTGGAGCCATCTGACAAGGTGAAAGAGTGCATCACAGTCCTTGGAGGGAGTTGACAAGGGCCAACACAGCCCCATTGGAGCCATCTGACAAGGTGAAAGAGTGAATCACAGTCCTTGGAGGGAGTATTATATATCTGAATCATGAAATACCATTTTTTGGTTTCATGTCCCTTAAAGGATTAACCACATAAAATATAGATTTTAATAAATGACATGAATAAAGAGGACAAATAATATTATTAATATTAATGACATTTATTTTATTATGATGTCATAAAACATAAAGAAATAAGATAACGTTATAAAAACTCATATTGATAAATTAGCCCCATTGGAGCCATCTGACAAGGTGCCATAGTGCATCACAGTCCTTGGAGGGAGTTGACAAGGGCCAACACAGCCCCATTGGAGCCATCTGACAAGGTGCCATAATGCATCACAGTCCTTGGAGGGAGTTGACAAGGGCCAAAACAGCCCCATTGGAGCCATCTGACAAGGTGAAAGAGTGCATCACAGTCCTTGGAGGGAGTTGACAAGGGCAAACACAGCCCCATTGGAGCCATCTGACAAGGTGCCATAGTGCATCACAGTCCTTGGAGGGAGTTGACAAGGGCCAACACAGCCCCGTTGGAGCCATCTGACAAGGTGAAAGAGTGAATCACAGTCCTTGGAGGGAGTTGACAAGGGCAAACATAGCCCCATTGGAGCCATCTGACAAGGTGAAAGAGTGCATCACTGTCCTTGGAGGGAGTTGACAAGGGCCAACACAGCCCCATTGGAGCTATCTGACAAGGTGAAAGAGTGCATCACAGTCCTTGGAGGGAGTTGACAAGGGCAAACATAGCCCCATTGGAGCCATCTGACAAGGTGAAAGAGTGCATCACAGTCCTTTGAGGGAGTTGACAAGGGCCAACACAGCCCCATTGGAGCCATCTGACAAGGTGAAAGAGTGAATCACAGTCCTTGGAGGGAGTATTATATATCTGAATCATGAAATACCATTTTTTGGTTTCATGTCCCTTAAAGGATTAACCACATAAAATATAGATTTTAATAAATGACATGAATAAAGAGGACAAATAATATTATTAATATTAATGACATTTATTTTATTATGATGTCATAAAACATAAAGAAATAAGATAACGTTATAAAAACTCATATTGATAAATTAGCCCCATTGGAGCCATCTGACAAGGTGCCATAGTGCATCACAGTCCTTGGAGGGAGTTGACAAGGGCCAACACAGCCCCATTGGAGCCATCTGACAAGGTGCCATAATGCATCACAGTCCTTGGAGGGAGTTGACAAGGGCCAAAACAGCCCCATTGGAGCCATCTGACAAGGTGAAAGAGTGCATCACAGTCCTTGGAGGGAGTTGACAAGGGCAAACACAGCCCCATTGGAGCCATCTGACAAGGTGCCATAGTGCATCACAGTCCTTGGAGGGAGTTGACAAGGGCCAACACAGCCCCGTTGGAGCCATCTGACAAGGTGAAAGAGTGTATCACAGTCCTTGGAGGGAGTTGACAAGGGCAAACATAGCCCCATTGGAGCCATCTGACAAGGTGAAAGAGTGCATCACTGTCCTTGGAGGGAGTTGACAAGGGCCAACACAGCCCCATTGGAGCTATCTGACAAGGTGAAAGAGTGCATCACAGTCCTTGGAGGGAGTTGACAAGGGCAAACATAGCCCCATTGGAGCCATCTGACAAGGTGAAAGAGTGCATCACAGTCCTTTGAGGGAGTTGACAAGGGCCAACACAGCCCCATTGGAGCCATCTGACAAGGTAAAAGAGTGCAACAGGCACAACAAAAAAAACGAAATTGGCCAATCGGCAACAAATAACAAACATAGAACAACATGTGGATGGAGGAGTTAGTAGTGCTCCCTCGGGCCATCTCAGGATCCTCCACTTATGGGGCATCCTCATTACCCTCATCGTCCTGGGCATTTCCAGCTGCGTCTTCATGCCTTGTGCATTCTATAAACAAGCTAAGAAGACACAGCTGGAGACGCGTGGTGTCGTAGATCCTTCCCAGCAACTGAGTGTGACCCAGCAAGGTCTGCTCTATGCGAGCTAGAGCCTCTAGCATTAACCATGCTGAGTCACAACCTAAACAAAAACAAAAAATAAAACAAAAAAATTCGAGAACATAATAAAAAGAGAGCAAAGAGACATTGTAATAATTACACAAAAATATCATTATAATTAAATATGATAGATATAAGATTGACACATTAAATATGTTCTTCAGAGAAAAACCACTATGATATTAAGACAAATCAAAACCCGATCAATCTTGAAAAATATATTTCTTTGGTTTATGACACACTGTGAAAATGGCAGTGATACCAAATAAAAATTATTGGCACATATACATAATAGATATCCAACATCTAGTCAATATCATTTAGATATTCAAAAATGTGGATATTGATTTAACAAAATGAAGATCTGAAACATTTACATTAATTAAACATTTAAAATTCAAATTCAATGTATAATTAGATCAGTATAATGTCCCTTTAAGAAAGTATGTTCTAATGTGTATTTGTAATGATACTTACATCGGTGGCTGGGAAGGAGAATCTGACACCCAGGACAATGAAGGTGGGGAGTGTGGAAATAGCCTTGAGGGGGAGGGATGGGGGGAGGGATTTCGGGAGGGATGGGGTGAGGGTTGGGGTGAGGGATGGGGCGAGGGATGGGGGAGGGATGGGGCGAGGGATGGGGGGAGGTGTGGGGGGAGGGATGGGGCGAGGTGGGGTATTGGTCTGCCGCTCCGGGGGAGATTGAGGGGTGGCAAAATGGGGAGAACGGCGAGGGGGGTCAAGGGCACGTTTTTTTGGGAGGGACAGGGCAGGGGTTGGAAGGGCCAGGAGTGTGTTCTGGCTGGGGAGGAGTGGGAGTTTGATGCCCATAAGTGGAAGGTCCATCTGAAATATAGAAAACAAATATATATATACATATATGATATTAAAATATATTATTATCTTGCAAAAAATCACTAATCAACATTATTTAAAGTCAGGATTCTTGTTCTCCTAAAATAATTATACAAATCACAATAATGACTATGTTTTCAGTTATTAATTGATTTGACTCAAATATAATTAAGAATAAGATTCAATTGATCCTTTAAAATCTGAATGTTCACTGTTATTTTTCATTTAACATTTCATAAATACATTACTAATCAGATTTTTCAAAGTCAACATTATATGCTAATATTTATGATTTGATAATATATTTATCTTTTGGACAATATTTTTTGGATGCCTGTATGCATTTGAGATTGAAATACCGTGGGATTTTTTTGAAAATACAACAATTGAAAAATATGGGAGTGTGTAATATGATCAAATTTAAATGGCCACTACACATAGCCTTGGAAACCAGGTAAAGCCTGATTGACATATCTATTTCGGTGATTGCCTTTGTAAACGTAAATTGACTAATTTGAAGCTTGATGCAACCAAAAATTACTATTCTGAATATATACACAGTAGATACTACCGTTCATAGTAAATATATATATTTTTGATTTTAATATATATTTAATATTAGGATTAAATGTATGTCATCCCAATATTAGTAGACACATTCTGAAATGCATGATTTATTTCTCAGGAATATTGATGTTTGTTTGATTGAAATTGACAGTCTACACATAACTTTTTAATATTTTTTTTACATATCATACATCATGAAATTAAATGAATTCATTTCAATATGATTATTTTCTATGTATACTTAGAAGTGTTTTTGACGTTCGAAACAATGATGACATAATGATATGGCCTGCATCTAGGCAGTCAGATGAAGACAAATGACTGTCTGTACAATCTGAAGATGCTTATTGTGGGTTTGCATGGAATATGCATGTGACATCATGATGCCTGTCATTATTTACAAATCATACATAAATTTAAGTCAATATTAAAAACATATGTTCATGTTGCATGATATATAAAGGGGGGGCAGAAGGGTATTAAAAACATAATTGAATAATATATTTTAAATGGACAAAGCTGTAGACTTTCTTTTTTGTCAAGAGTATGATTTGTAAACAATAATACATGTTAGATACATGTTAAATTTATTTGACGTACCATCAGACTCCGAGGGAGCCACTTCCTCCTCCATCTCACATGTTGTTCCAGCAATAACTGTAAAACATAATACATTGTGTACATGTTAAAATCAAATATTATAACATATGTTACTGGTGCTCAAGGACACACATCAATGTTGCATTAAAGAGATACTGAACCAAAGTTAGGAATCACATCATTTTGATGGAGCATGCAAATGAAATAAGATTTTTAATTTTCGATAATTAATCATTTGATTTTAGTGTCTGTATTTTGAAAATATTCAGAAAAGCTGAGTACATGGAACATTTAAGAGTTCTCCTGTGTGTATCACTTGATGATTGTTGTCTAAATATTTACTAAATATAAACATGTGCTAGCCATGTTCTGAAGCACAAAGGTGTAGATTAAGAAGCTTTGAAATCTTAAACTTAAAAGAATAAAAATAATATATATATCATCAGAGGAGTATATGATCCTTTTAATTCAAATGGAATGCTTCATCAGAATCATGATCAGAATATATATGAAAAATACACCTTTAATGACATATGAATGAGTCAATAGACTTACCAGAAGCCTGCAAAAGCAGGTCACTATTGCTGCTGGATCCCTCTAGGCTCGTTACAACAACTACATCTATTAATGATATTTAAATATATTAGTGAAAACAGTTTGGACATCACTAAATCACAGTAGTCGCAAATATTCCAAATAATATACTTCTAAATTTGAAGATTAGAGCACTAATATGAACAATAAATGTATTAGTTCATCAAGGTGATTGTAAAGAAAATGATGTATTTCACATATGTTGGATTTGTTACTATATTACACAGCCAATTCTTCTCATATAAATCAATGGCATATATAAATATAACTATTAATCCCTGTTTTAAAAATAAGACACACACAACACTTTGAATAACAACTGGTTAAAAATAGAACCTAATCCATGTGGCACATAGATCCATTTGTGCAATGTACAGTTATCTGTTTTAGGACACAACACATATTGATCACAATGCAAAACATAAGATATTTCTCAAACTATGTCATCATGGTGCTGTTAGAATATGCTTATATATATAAATTTAGTCCAAGAGTGAAAGATGTGATTTAGATATCAATATAGTTTCATCAAAACATGGTAAGGATTAATGAAGATATTTTTTTTTTTAAGGGACACTAAACACAAGTTTTTGATTTTGTGATTCAGATAGAGCATGCAATTTTAAGCAACTTTCAAAATTACTAATATTATCAATTTGTCCTCTTTCTCTTGCTTTTTTTTCTTTGAAAACTAAGGCAGCTAAGCTATTTTTGGGTTCAGAACCATGGAAAGCACTTGTTTATTGGCGGGTGAATGTATCCACCAATCAGCAAGAACAACACAGGTTGTTCACCAAAAATGTGCCGGCATATAAAGTTACATTCTGGCATTTCAAATAAAGATACGAATAGAATGAAGAAAATTTGATTATAGGAGTAAATGTTAAAGTTTATTAATATTGCATACTCTACCTGAATCACAAAAGACACATTTTGTATTCAGTGTCCCTTTAATATTAAATATTAAAATATCTTTATTTGACATTGTCACTGTTAATGAATTGTCTAGTCCATACGTTGATGTAATGAATGGGATGGAGCATGCAATTACAATCCAATATATAATTTCAGGATATCATCAAGAATCTTTTATTATCCTTCTCTCTTAAAGGGACATGAAAATCCAAGATGTGTAATTGTATTAATTTCCATGATTCAAGTCAAGCCTGTGATTTAAAAAAGCTTTCAAATATACTTATTTATTCTAATTTGTTTTTATTTTATTTTTTAAAGGAGCAACTATGCCCTACTGTTATCTGAAGACATGTGTTGAACCAATGAAAAGAGGGAATTTTGTGCATCAACCAATCAGCAGGTTACTCCCAGTAATGCATTGCTGCTCCTGAGCATACCTAGATATTCTTTTTAAATAAGGATAACAATAGAATAAATCAATTTAGATAATATCATTAAATATGATTTTTATTTATAATAACATGTTGTGTATAAATCCTAAAATTAAAATGTTTGTGTTCATTTCCCTCTAATGATAAGACGAAATATCAAAGCATATGAGATGTATATTTCTATAATCTGCACATATGGAACAATTTATTAGTGTTGTCTAAATGTAGCAAAAACATGTAAAGCACTACCCAGGGGAAGAATACAAAATGCCCCTGACCCTAAGATTTACATTAAAATGAAGTTATCAAGAATAGAAGGAATATCTTCAAATACTCGTAAATTGCGATTTGTATTACAATGGAATCCCAACTCTGATTCGTCATTCTTATTTTAAAATAACAAGAAAAGAGAATTAGAGTATCCATATTAATATAAATCAATGTGAATGGATTATGTAATGTTTTGTCAAAGTTTGGAAGAGAAAGGTAAATTAAAATGACACATACCACCCCGTGACAAACCCGGGCTCGAGGGTCCAGCAACAACATCCATATCTGTAAAATATTCAATCAGGATTGGATATCATTAATACAAATCGGGCCATGGACACAAAAAGAAAAAAAAAATTCTATTCTAATTGCCAAAGTAAAATTATATTTGTATTCACGTGAGTTCATTGTTTCCTAAATTAATGTATAAATAAAGTGATCATGTATTCTTATTTTCAATCTTTTATGTTGTTGACTGTCGCTTTAAGTTATTTTGTGTCTTCTTGCATTGTCATCAATTGATAGAGATTGTTCAATTTTTATTTTGATCTTGCTAGTCTATCTTTTATAATGTAGACGATTGTAAATAAGGATACTGTATTCTTCACATATATACTAATTAACGTATACTTCTGACCAACATGTTACAGCAAACACATATACACGTGTGTGGGCAATTCTATCTTTCGGGATCATTGCGCAATGATTCAAAGCGGAATTGCGCATCCGTGATTTGACCAACATGTCTAAATTAATGCCACTGTTACAGCAAACACATGTTCACGTGTGTGCGCAATTCTATCTTTTAAGATCATTGCGCAATGATTCAAAGCGGAATTGCACATCCGTGATTTGACCAACATGTCTAAAGTAATGCCACTGTTATAGCAAACACATGTTCACGTGTGTGCGCAATTCTATCTTTCGGGATCATTGCGCAATGATTCAAAGCGGAATTGAGCATCCGTGATTTGACCAACATGTCTAAAGTAATGCCACTGTTACAGCAAACACATGTTCACGTGTGTGCGCAATTCTATCTTTCGGGATCATTGGGCAGTGATTCAAAGCGGAATTGTGCATCCGTGATTCTGAATTGATTTGGATATAGTAGTGTGATGAGTATCATTTCGAAAGACTTCAAATATATTTGCAATTGGGTGTATTACGAGATTAAAATCGTATATTTGTTAATATTGAATGATACCAATAAATATTTACAAATGGGGTATGATTCGATAGTCAATGTATGAAATGGCGGATGATAGGGATTTCATGGATGCGCAATTTCATTTTAGCTCTGTGATGCATATTCTGGAGAGCGCAAGAAACATCATTCCTATTTCATGCGTGACTATTCTAAATTCAGATATCTAAACATCATGTAGCGTGTGTTGTGAGATCTATATAGGTTGAATATATGACTATATACACATTGATTAAATATATACTAAAATATTAATATATTATATGAAGAATAATATTTACCTGGTTCAGACTCTAGACTTTCATCTCCCAGGCCACCGGATGGAGAAGCAGATGCACTGGCCTCCGGGTCAGGACTTTCCAATCGAACCGGTGGGAGGGAAGAAGAAGAAGTCGAGGAGCGAGAGGATCTAAATCTTTTGGGGACCCGGAGATTGAGGAGAATGCATAAAGTCACCTAATAATGATGCAGGTACAGTTTTCGTGGGGGTGGAACCTGCTTTCTATCCCTCCAACGGCTCTTACCCACTCCCATATTTGGTTGACTTTATGGCTTATCCGCAACCTCATATCCCCGAACCTCCACATTATTTGATCCGTGGTCCTCTGGATGCCACACACCAAATTTACATCATTGGTGATAGACGACCAGAGGGCCTTCTTAATACTCTGCTTTGTTGACTTCTTCTTGTTCCCAAACAGCTGCGGATAGAAGTCCTCGATGGCATTGACCAGTGCTGCACTCTCCGGCTTGGTGAACCTGGGAGACATCATGCCTGCTAGTCCCTTGAATTATATATAAAGATATATATATATATATATATATATATATATATATATATATATATATATATATATAACTGCCAGCAGGCATTAGAGAACTGACAAAAATGGCAATGTGTAATGGACTTTTATAAGGTGAAGTAAACATGAGATGCACCATGGGACATGGTATCTGTACATCTGATTGGATAAAATATTGAAATTTTGTTATCATGTCTGTGAGGCCATACTGACTCAAGTTATGTTTGTGTGATGAACTCTGATTGGCCGTTCCTTAATGTTTCATATCTTAGTAGCTTCCATACACATACCTCCTGGGGGTGCTGTTACTACATTTTTCATCTAGACTTATTTGTAATTCATGTGACTATTATGCGGATATGTGTGACGCAGATTTAATATACGTGGTCCATTAAATATTAATATATTAAGTTAACATTTGATCTCTATTTGATTTTTAGTAAATATAATCCAGTCACATTATTAAATGTTTTACACATTTCGATGTTTAATATCGATCATGTTATTTAAGACAAATATTTTTTAATAATAAAAAGTAAACATTGTATGTATTTATTGTTTATTAAAGAAATATCGTGACTCATTGTGAAGTATTGACATTGCTCTATTAAAAGTATTTACAATCCCAACAATGCACATCGATTGTGTGCTAGTGCGTGACATTAGAATAGAATTTTTAAAGATGCAAATCTCGTGTTGCAAGATACGTTTCCCACGCTATATTTCGGAAATGCGTAATTTGTATTTATAATGGACGGAACTTGGATCAAATGTTTTTAAATTTTAAACTACAGGTTTGTTCATTATTAGTAAATAAACCTCGAGCTTGTATTTGTCTAAACTGCTCACATATATTATTGGGCAACAGCGTCTTTACTTTTAAAGGGACATTACATACAAATATTTTCTTTCATGATCCGGAAAGAGAATACATTTTTTAATTTAAAATGTAACTCAATCTATTTAGATTATTTTTTAGATATCCTTTACAGAAGAAATAGCAAATCACATGGTTGAGCCAATCACACAAGGCATCTCTGTGCATCCACCAATCTTCAGCTACTGAGCATATCTACATATGGTTGTAAATGAAAAAATATCAAAATAATGAAGAGAATTAGATAATATAAGTACATTTTAATGTTTACATCCTGAAAGAAACACTTTTGAATTTCCGTCCCTTTAATGAGCTAATATGCAATATTTAAATTTATCAAAATACATCTGTCTAAACATTGTAAATATGCATTGTTGCCCACCCACAAATAAGTAGATATTTCCCAGTAATGCTTTGATGATCATAAACCTATGCATCTCCATTTCTCAAACTTAGGATAACATGAGAATAAAGCATATTTGTATTACCTTCTGTATTGTTTTCCCCACTGTGAATGAAATATCTTCCAATGGCTGTATTTATACAGCTTTACCTTAAAGGGACATTAAGCTATATGTTCTTTCCTGATTTAGATGGATAATACAATTTTAAAAAACGTCAAATTTAGTTCTATTATCTCATTAGCTTTTGTCTCTTGATATTCTTTCCTGAAAATCATATCTAGATAGGCTCTGTTGCTGCTGATTGGTGGTTGCACATAGATGCCTTGTGTCATTGTCTAACCCATGTGCATTGCTTTTTCTTTAACAAAGGATATCTAAAGACTGAATCTAATTATGTGGTATACCTTTAAGGTTAACCCATCCTATCTGGTCTCCTCCCTATTTAAGGACTACCTTTAACAATTATTCACTGCCTGATTATTGAAGTCATATCTACTTTATTGTAGCTATTCTACTTCAGGTCTCTATTTACTGTTGAAACTTGAGTTAGTTCTAAAACTAGCTTTTACTTTTTGCTACTTGTTTTGCCTTCATCGTTACTGCGGTAACTTTGTCTCTATCAAGCCTGGATCACTGAACGTCCGGATCTACTTTTCAACCGCTACCCGGAAGTAAGCCGCATTCACACATGCTGCCAACCTCAGACACGGAACACTCAGTGCGGTAACAGATTTCTCTCGGTCCTCAAGGGGGTAACGTACTCAAACATATCTAAAGTCCTATGGTATCTTACTTACCCTATTGTCGCAATTGGTCTGTATTTTCAGCTACTCAGCTTATTACCGTATCTATTACAAACAAACAACGTGTGTCTGCAGAGTGTTTGAACTTGTATATATTTTAGTATGTGTGTGAATGCGTGAAGTCAAGGAGAACATTATCTCTATCCATTTATTACTATTACTGATTAAGGCCGTGTCAGTATTTCAACTAACCTTGGTTCTGATATCGTATTATAGATTATACAAAATATCCATAACTTATTTAGAATCTTCATTACTATTAACACTAAAGTCTGTTGTTAATACCAATATTCATCATATAACAAATGACTCACTTGTTTAATCAGGATACATAGAAGTTGTTTTTCTGATTAAATAAAAAAGAGCAACAAGCTCTAATTTTAGAGCTAAAAGATTACTAAATACTTGTTTTGTGAATGGTATTATCTAACATACCACAAATTAGATCATAGAAGTAAATGTAAATGTTGTTTTAAAAGATTTGTATTATCTCTCTGAATAATTAAATAAAATTTTGTTTTTAATGTCCCTTTAAGGACAAAACCATTAGGAATATGTGGAGTTAACATTGTAGAAATAAACTAAACTAAATGGGGAATGGAAATACCTATAGATATGTGATATCTATCCAACAGGTAAAGAGTATAATTGCTAGAAATTATCTTTTGATATATCTATAGTTAACTGACCCTTCAAATAACTCCACTAGAGCTAAAAAGTAATCTGTATGACATACAATAAATAGCTTGGTATACATGTGAAATTAACATGTTTTATTTCAAGTTAATTTCTAACATATTACCTTAAAAATAATTAAAGCCGAATAACCTATATTTAGTGTAAGAATGTTTTTTGATACCTAAGAAACATTATAAAGATTAGAATGTAAATCTAACATTAAACTACACTGTCACTTTAATGTAAGTTAAACACTTTCATTTCTTAAAAGTGAAATGAACAAAGTTGTTATGTATAATTTATACTACATATCCTCAATATAAACATTTTATGATTTTAACATCTATGAATCACACAATAAAAGCATAGATAGATGTATTTAACTCCAACTTAAATTTTGTAAGATACTTGACTTTAACATTATCTGAATAAGCTTTGTTGATATTTTTCATTAAATACATTAAAAAATTAGTATATTTGATATCAGGCATGTGCTTGTAAAATAAATGACTTTAACAGTCATGGGACTAATATTTTGTCTACATGTCAGAATATTAGATGGATATATCTCTTCTTATCTTACTGTGATAGAGATATGTCTCAAAGAATATGCATTTAAAAAAAATTACATAGAAAAATATATAATATGAAAATAAATTTATTTACAAAAAAATATAAATAAATAGGGAATTCATCACAGATGAAACTCTGAAAAAGAAAGAAAATAAATATTAAAAAAATTGTCATTTAGGTTATTTAATGAACACATGTCTTAACATTCATGAAATCTAATAATTGTTAAATCATCTTGTGTCTATACTCTAACATGTATTTTTTGTCTTGATATTAAAAACAGGTTCAGACTTGAAATCTATATCTATCCATAATTGGAAATGAATCCCATTATATTGTCTAATCAATAGCTGAATTACACATTAGCATTTAAAATTAGACAAAATAATGCATATCAATTTTTGAATATTTTTTTAAATTTAATTGTATGAAGAACATAATTGAATGTAATATTTCATGTCCCTTCAAATAATATACCTAAATATCAACTATTAAATGTATCCCTTTGTCTGATTGTTCAGAATCTGAGTCCTCTCTAGCACAAAGTAGGGGTAATGTATCTAAAATAAACATATTGTAATATAGGACATGTATATATTCCTAATTCTTTGAACATTTTTCTCCTATGATTCTTAAATAGTATGCATTGTGCAAACTAACCTGGATGTATGGTCTTTGAAAGGCAATTCTCTTCAAAATCTCAGTTTATCTTCATTAGGTGTCCTATTCATCATTTTAAAAATAGAGGATTGTGAAATACCATCTAAAAAACAAATATAAAATGAAATCTAAGTGTCTCCAATAGGATGCATCCACAGTCTTGTTCTATAGAATTGTTGCCACTTATCATGTGAACATGTATTTGTATGGTTTTCAAGGTCAGCACATTTGAAAGACAATGCCACAGACATGATCACATTGGGATTCTTCACTTTCAGTCTTGAATGCTTCACTTTCAGTCTTTAGATAAAGTCATCTCCCTAATGGAAGAAAAAGTGTAAATCAAATAATTACTAATTGTGTGTGACTTAGTTCTGCACCCCACCCCACCATTTCTTAAACTATTTAGATCACTAGCTTACTAAGCGTGTGTAGCATCTTGTGTTATGTTCTATCAATCAAGTGTGAAACTGAGTCATACATTGTGCAGACCTAACCTCTTATGTATGACTTGGAATATGACTTGGAAGCATATAGTATTGCTAGAGTATACCTTTCTGAGTATCCAAAAATCTAGTAATGTGTAAATTAAATACTACATTTTAAAATGTATGCCATATGATGGCTGATTGTGCAAAATTCTCCCCACCCACAGTCCATATATTGCTTATACTTACCATCTGATGTTGTCTTTGAAAACCAGGTGGCAAAGTCATTACAGGACCCAATGCCAGAATCATCTGATGTATAAATTACCTATGATAATAATAATATTAAATTATATTTTGTTATAATCATTTGATGAACAATCCTAACATGTTTGCACAATTCTCTACTTCTCATTTCCCTAAAATTCACACAAATTCTCAATGCTCCTATATAACCTATATATACTATTTACCGTCTGAAGTGGCTGTTGATGATGTTTGCTCTGACATTGAGCCCCTCGTCCCGGAATGGCCCCTCTAGAACAGGCTTGTCCTCCTCATCTTGGAGGAGGTCTCGGGGCGCCTGGACGGCCTGCAGCATCCTAGCCCGCTGAGCGATGTTATGCAGGATGCTGCAGGTTATAACGATCTTCGCCACCTTACTAGGGCTGTATTGGAGGTCTCCTCCAGACTTGTCTAGGCATCGTAACAGCATTTTGAGGAGCCCAAACATCCTCTCCACTACAGCCCTAGTCCGCTTGTGCGCCCAATTGTAGCGCCCCTGGGCCTCGTCCGTGGGGTTACGTATAGGCGTAATGAGCCAAGGCCGGCTCATGTAAACCAAATCACCTATAAATAATGAACATAACAAAATGACAAATATTAAAAATATAGTTCAAATTATTATATTAAAATACAAATCATTTGTGTACACTAAAATCCCCTAAAATAGACATTTGCTGAAAGACAATTAGATGGTTGAAGTGCATTCTATATCTGCCCATTTAAGCTTAGACATGCTACATATGTGTATTTCGCATAAACCAGACATTTGCTAAAAGAGAAAGAAATGGTTAAATTGCATCCTAGAGCGGCCCATTTAAGCTAAGACATGCTACATATCTGGAGCTAAAACTAGACATTTGAGGAAAGAGACAATTAAATGGTTAAAGCGCATTCTATATCTGCCCATTTAAGCTAAGACATGCTACATATGCGTATTTCGCATAAACCAGACAATTGCTAAAAGAGAAAGAAATGGTTAAATTGCATCCTAGAGCTGCCCATTTAAGCTAAGACATGCTACATATCTGTTTGGAGCAAAAACTAGACATTTGCGGAAAGAGACAATTAAATGGTTAAAGCGCATTCTATATCTGCCCATTTAAGCTAGGACATTCTACCTATGCGTATTTCGCATAAACTAGACATTTGCTAAGACAGAAATGGGTACATTTCATCCTAAAGTTGCACATTACACAAACACAACTGTTTTTGAAGACTATAGTGGCAATTTTCTAACTAATTAACCATGTTGTGCACAAGTACTCACCAACAAGCCACACAGGGGGAATCTATCTGGCCTCAAACTGTCACCATAGGGACGACTGTATGAGGATGCAGGCCTCATGACAAGCCCCGACGAAATTAGCACACACCTGCATAATCCACATCCGTGCATTGCAAACAAACTGCACGTTGAGACTATGGAAGTGTTTGTGATTTCAGAAGGACAAGTCATCTTCTGGAGCATGCAGCGCAATGTGGGTGCAATCTATTGCTCCCAAGACATTGGGCATTCGAGCTATTGAAAAGAATTCCCTCTTCAGGTGCCTCCAATCACCATCATTTTGAGGGAATCCTATGTAATGCTTACTGTACCATGGCATCCAGAGAGGTGTCAAAAACCACAGAGAAGGTACCCTGAGACAGCCCATGCATGTACCCCTCTCCGGATTGAAAACTTCTGGAGGCCAGGACGTGTATGCATCTTGGTCATGCCAGGGATTGCAGTTTGCATACGTCTATGTGGCTCCATATGAGGTTTAATAACATCATAAAGGCTAATGAGCTGTTCGCGATTGAGCCTATACTTGTCATAAACCTCAAAGTCGCTCATGTTATCCAAGGTGGGCCTCACCCTGTGAACAGGAGGACCTCTAACCAGACAAGCCCTACATCTCTCTTGGAGATGCCGAGCCCGCCTGATTCTATTGAACACCACTCATGCAACAGCACCAGCAGCAACTAACTGCTGATCATACATATTTGTCAAGCTAAGCAGCACAAAGCCAAACAGCAGAGCAAACACACAAGGAGTAACAAGGTATGCAAAAACACAAAAGCGATTTGATACAATGTCGATCACAAGGGACACTTTGGCCATGTTGTTTGGGGGATTTATAGTGCAATATGTCCAATGGTAGTGTGTTCGTAATGATTGCTGATTGTATACACTTGATTGTATGTGAGCGGCATGAATGCTTTCAAAGTGGGCGTTTTTTTTAGTTGTTTACTTAAATTTTGTTTTCCCCCAATAAATCGTAATGTGAAAGTGTAAAATGTAACATATACAGTGCATCTTCGTAATGTTTGTTCATATGCATAATAAATACTTATTAAACGCGATGTTATAGTGAAAAGCACACGTCCACGCTAACATGAATGAAAGTGCATAGTTGTGTATAATGTGCATAGACATGGCATAGAATCAGATCGATCAATGTTGCTGCAATATTGTTTAAAAACGATAAAGTAACTGTTGACATCTGTAATCTTCAATATATAAGTGATTTGCGAGATGTCAATATTGTACGCGTCCCATTGAAATCGCAATAATAATGAAGATCTTCCGGCTGACATCTATAGTATTGTATATATAAGTGATTTGCGAGATGTCAATATTGTACGCATTCCATTGAAATCACTATAATAATGAAGATCTTCCAAACTCTCATTTACGTATATGAAATATTGCAGTATTAAAGGGACAGTCTACACCAAAATGTTTCTTATTTAAAAAGATAGATAATCCCTTTATTACCCATTCCCTGTTTTTGTATAACCAACACAGTTATATTAATATACTTTTTACCTCTGTGATTACCTTGTATCTAAGCCTTTGCAGACAGCCTCCTTATCTAAGTGAATTTGACAGACATGCAGTGTAGTCAATCAGTGAAGACTCCTAAATAACTTCACGGGAGTGAGCACAATGTTATCTATATGACACATGTGAACTAACACAGTCTAACTGTGAAAAACTTTCAAAATGCTCTGAGCTAGGAGGCGGTTTTCAACTGTTTAGAAATCAGTTTGAGCCTAGCTAGGTTTAGCTTTTCAAAAATACCACCAAGGGAACAAAGCAAATTTTATGATAAAAGTAAATTGGAAAGTTGTTTAAAATTGCATGCCCTATCTGAATTATGAAAGTTTAGTTTTGACGTTACTGTCCCTTTAAGTTAGAAACTTCTGAATGGGGCGGTATAGTCCAAAAGCTGTAATCTGTATGGTTAAAGCTTATAATGACGTCATCATATTAGCAACCTGCCTGTCTAGTTAGTAAATCCTCATTCTGTTGTATTTTACAACATTCTTTTTGTGTGCTGATTCAAATATAAATGTGTGCTTTGCTGTTATGTGATGCGTGTTATGTACACATATGTATGTATTGTGATTCTCTCCCACATATGCTGATTTCTATAAAGCAGTATAGCATTGTTGTTCCTTCCCAAAAAGTGACAGCTGTAATATATTCTAATGATCTGTTCTTATTGTACGTAATTCCAATGGTATATTATGAGTGAATCGTGATGTTAAAGGGACACTAAATCCATATTTTATGTTTCATAATTCATAGAGAGAATCTAATGTTAAGCAACCTTCCAATGTAGTTGTATGATGTAAATGTGTTCATTGTTTATATGTGTTTTTTGGCCATAATATCAATGCACATGCATGCGTCAATGACAAAAGTCATGTATGTGCATCCATCAATGATCATGTTTTGAGCCTATGTAGATATGCTGTTCATCCAAGCATATGAGTTGAATAAATGAAATGCTATAATAGAGGTAAATGAGACATGTTTACAGTTGTCTACTGTTTGTGAATAATGAAATGTAAAATTAATTTTTCTGTCCGTTCAAATATATGATGTAATTTTTTTTATTTTTTTTCCTTTTATTTTACAAAACCAAGAAAAAAGACATACATATATGACATACAAAAACATCTTCTATGTTTACATTCATATCTATACCTTATACAACATGTATTTACACGTATTCCGTAGGTTCATCTATAACTGCTTTCTGCTCCTTTAATGTTTATAAATTAGTATATTCCCATCCCCTAAATCCGGGTAGGGGATCTATATACCACTCCGATCAGATGAGTCTATTTTATACTATTTTCCCATAATTCCTTAGCCTCTATAAATATCTCCATATTGCCATTTTTTTTATAAAATAGTACTCTTCGTTAAGAATATACTCATTTACTTTATTTATCCACTCTTCCTTTGTAGGCATATCTGTTTTTTTCCATTTTTTTAGAATTATATTTTTGCTCCATTAAACATTATTTGATACATATATGATTTTGATTTATCTATCTTATTATCTATATTGTTAAGTATCACTGCTAAAAAATTGTTTATGTTATAGTGTTTTAAGCTCTTCTCAACTATCGCCATAACCTGAGACCAAAAAATTCTTAATAATTGGACAGAACCATAAAATATGAGAGAGATTTCCTCTATCCCCGCACCCTCTCCAGCATCTATCGTGTGTGTGGGGGTATATTTTCTGTATTCTGATAGGGGTAAGGTACCACCTGGTCAGGATTTTTAGGTTTTGTTCTACGACCCTTGCTGATATTGATGATTTCGCTGTCTTTTGGAAAATATTCTGCCAGGTTTTTTTTTTATCTATTCCTATCCCTAATTCGTCTTGCCAGTTCTGTGTATACCTTGGAAGATTTTATATCTCATTTTGTAAAATTGCCTATGATTTAGAGAGTGAATGTTTAACATTCATTTTGGACATACATAAGGTTTCAAATTTTGTTAATTTCCTATTTATCTTTGCTTTCTCTCTATTTGTATATATAAAGTGATATAATTGTGTATATGTAAACCACTCTGTTAGCCCTATCATCTCTCTTAATTGTAATACTTCTTGGGAGCTTAACTTTTCCCCTTCCATAACTTCTATTACTCTATACTTCTTTTTAGTTTTATCTCCTTTAAATTGGTCTTTTAGAAATTTTGGATTTTCCACTAATGAGAGCAAAGGTGATGGTATACTAGCTAAATTTAAATCCTTTTTCAGCAGATGGTCCCACGTCTTAAATGTTTCATTCAATATACTATAATAACGGATTTTTGGAGACCTATCTTTTTTATTTATCCAACACTGATTCCCTATATATTTTTTTTGTATCATTTTACTTTCTAACTGTATCCAACATTTAACCTCTTCTTTGAGGTGCCAATCCAATATCCTCTGAATCATTGTAGCTTTTCTATATTTCATTAGGCAGGGTAGGCCTAGACCCCCCAGATTCCTTTTTCTATGCATAGTGTCTCTGTTGATCCTTGGATGTATGTTACCCCATATATAACTATTAATTCCCTTCTGTAACTCTTCTATATATGTATTTGGTAACGGTATGGGAAGTGTTTGTAGCAGATATAAAACTCTAGGGAGTATATTCATCTGAATGACATTTATTCTTCCTAGGCACGAGATTTTCATTTTATACCATGATGATAATTCTTTAGTAACTGTTTTTTTTAAAGTTCCCATAATTTAAATGGAATATTTTCTTGCTAGGTATGCCCCCAAATATTTCAGGGCGTCTACTTCTTTAAAGGGCAGATTCACTGTGCTGTATGTTAATATTTTTGGGTCTATATTTATATTTAGACCCTCTGATTTATTTGTGTTTACCATAAAATTTGAATAACAGCCATAGACCTTAAATATCCTCAAAAGTTCTTCTATTGAGGTATATGGTTCGGACAGGGTCAAGAGGATATCATCTGTGAACAGAGGCACTTTATATTCACTACTGCCTACCCTGATCCCCTTTATCTTTTTTTTTGTCTAATATGTATGGCTAAGATTTCTATACATAAGATAAATAATGTCTTGTACCATTTGATATATTAAATGCCCTAGATGTACTACCGTTGATCTTTATTTTTGCTGAGGGGAATATGATGTAATTTTTCTAACCAATTTTGTATTGGTGATGGTGATTTGTAGTTGATGTAGTGTAATTTCCTTTAAGAATGTGATGTTGTAGTGATGTTCACACAAGTAAAAGCCATAACTCCATAGGGAAATAGTAATTTCTTGATCTATTTGTCATAGCGAGTTCCACAATTGTAACACTGGTATAACGAGTTTTCAAGTCTACGCATTTTGCATGCATTACATAAATCTGCCGGTCGCGTGCATGAGCACGTCTTCCCCATAGAAGTCAGTGGAGGAGAAAAATTTGTTGAGCAATAAAATCCACACTTGTTTTGAGCATAAAATGAGTGACGTCATGTACTTGTGTGAAAAAGTTGCTAAATTGTGTTTATTTCCTAATAAAAATCTGTTTTGTGTAGGTAATGTGCTGTATATTGTTTGTATGTATTGATTTGTGTATGTATGTGATAATATTTGTAGTTAGCTGTAGCTAGATGAGTGTATGTTCCCGTCTGTCTATGTAAGTCAATGGAAAATGGATTTGTGTGGGTTTTTTTTTCAAACACCCGAGATCTCGTAGCTTTGATCCATTCTATTTTGACATGAAAATGTCAAATTTCAAAAATAAATATTGTGTAGTGTTTGTATGAGTGTAAGTGTACTTTGTGTAATGTTTTTGAAGTGATTTGTGGATGTTTTTGTTAGCGGTATATGATTAACTACTGGTTCTGGGTTTACGTTAATGATTTGAGCGGAGATGGTTATTTTTGTGGCGTTACGGAAAATCGTAATACCAGCGATAGGGAAAAAGCAGCGTTAGGAGGCTTTTTCACGCATAACGCACAACTCATAATCTAGCCATAAGTTTTATACTGGATTTTTATATCAGTATCTGTGCATCTTATTCTTTATAGTAGTGTCTATTACATGCAGTTATATGCAAATGAGTGTATACTGTCCCTTTAAAACAAGAAAAATAATTTTTATTCAATTTTAATATTTTATAATGTATTTATTGTAAATATTTTACATTCCAATGTTTTCCCGTAGAAAAAAAAAATCTTTGTATTTTTAATATATTTAAACAATATATAAAGATTGTGGAGTTATTAAAGAAATACACGCATTAAAAAGTGAAACTTTATTGTAACCATGTTAAAATTCCTAGACACACAGGAAATATCACACACATACAATTCCTTTATGTTATCTGAATGAAAGGGTTAATTATCAGTCCACCCCTTTTGCAACATCGCTAATCAGACCAACATAAAGGATTAACACAAGTTAAAAATGAGACCATAGGGCTTAGGGTAGTAGCATACAATTTTCATTGGTCATTACTTGAATGAAAATAAGGGAGTAAGTAAGGATATTGTCAGTGCCTCAGTATTATATATCAATCCCTCAAACAGTGGGTGTCTATATCTTTAAGGCACTCACTGGATAATACCTAGAAGCCTATATCATTAACCACCTTCTTTAACTATTGTGGTATATACAATTCCCAATATCAATTATGTAAGCTTATTGCTCATAGTGGGCAGCTATGATTTAAACATAGAATCTAATCTCATACATGTCATGTAACTATCATTCCATATGGTAATTCTCTAATAAATCGTAGGATCTTATAATACAAGTCTGTATAGCAATCACACAGACATACTGTTTTCTTATATATTAGTAGGCTATATATGGTGCTAGTAAACCCTCCTTGTGTATTTAAGCACCAACTTATTTTTGTGTTATTACGCAAACAAATTCATTCAGTTGCCACTCTCTGTTTAAATCACATACACGCACCGATTCTTGCAACACTGTAGTCAACAGTTTACCACATAGGGGTTAAGCATGCAACCTCAGACTACTATATATTGAATATTAGCACAATTTTAATCTGCTTCAACTAATATCCTTTACAATCTAGGACCATTTAAATGGGTGCTAATTCCTTCATGCATCCACTATGTGGTTACGGATAGAAGTTAGTGATCTAACGATAAATAGTATCTTATTTTTACTGAATATTATCGCTATTTGCGATCCACAGAAAGTTAAATAGGTTTTTTACAAAACGCCATTTGCCAAAATCATAATTAGTTTTAAGTTATTACGTTTTTTAAGCTACCCACAGCGAGCTCCAAGTTCCGATATATTGGCACGTACGCTACCCATAAGCCCCTCACACATTTTTAATATATATTTCATATATATATATATATATATATATAAATCAGTATAAGCCTATACCTGTATATATTCAGACCTGTATACATTTTCTTCAATGTAAAGAACATTGGAGTGTAAAATATTTATAACTAACTCCAGGTTTAGTGCTGTAGGTCTAACGTGGTGTCGGGTTAGTGCACCTGCGATAAGTGAGCGGGCTCCATTGAAGTCGATGGGAAGAAGTTAATGTGGCCATGATATTTGAAGCCCTGAAGTTAGTGCGCATCTGGTTTTTCCAATTTACTTTCAGCTTCTAATATGTGTGCTAACTTGTGTTAAAAAGTTTTCAGTGGTGCTTTTTTGTGTGCAAGCAAAAGTGCTAAATAGAGCGCCACTTGTAATCTGTCCTTGTAAGTGTATAAAATAATACGACAAACATTAAAAGTCTCTCTGGGCACAAATACAAATCCCCTTCACATTTCATACGAAAGTCTCTAATACAAGTACAGTATGGTACCATAATATGCTCCATTAAATGAAACAAATAATAAAAAAAACTTTACAGTGCCCATTTAAATAAACGTTGGTTTTATGCTGTAATTTTAAGACCACATGTTTATCCTGTTTTTTTATTTTGTTTGTTCTCTGTTTATTTCAGTTTATTCGCTCACTTGTTTTCTTTTAATGAGCTGGTTGGACTTGGTGGGCCAAAGCCATTTTTATCTGCTGTCAGGTTTTATCTTGCAATGTGTAAATATCTACAACTCAAATTTGAACTGAGTACAAGTTTTTATTAACTGTCCATAAAAACTATTCTTTGGTTTATCTGGTATTTTTCATTTTTATTGTCTTCTTTAGAGTTTGGCCTGTATAAAGTGGAAAATTTGATTACTTCCATGTATGTCACGCAATAATCCGCCTCGCATTTGCATCTTTACACTTTTTTGCTGCTTATCCTGATTTTCCATAAGAAAACTTCATATTGTTGGTACTTTGATTTCAAGAATAGAACATTAAGATGAATCTTTTTATTAAGCAAGAACAACAATAATTGTTTAGGAATTTAGGAATGATTTCTTTATTTTGAAAGATGCATTTAGGTCACTTAATTTTTAACAACTATTTAGCAATCCACAAATGCCTACTTAGTAAATGTACAGTAAAGCAAAAATTAAAGTTTCAAGATTCTGATAGAGTGTGCAAATGTAAACAAATGTTCAATTTACTTCTGTTGTCAGATGTGGTTTGTTCTTTTGATATCCTTTGTTGAACAGTAAGCTCAGGAGCAGCTATGCACTACTATGAGGTAGTTGAATACATCTGGTTAGCCAATGACAACAGGCATGCAGGTGCAGTAACCAATAACTTGCTCCTGAGTCTACCTAAGTATGTTCTACAACGAAGGATACCAAGAGAAATTTAAGCCGGATTTTATATTATTTAAAATATCTTTAAAGTAATATATGTGATAGTTACAAGTTGTATCAATAGTTTTAAACTTACTTACTATACTTGTAAAACAATGTTTTGAAGAATAAAATGGCAGCTTTTTTAATGTATATGCATGCACCTGGGTTTGTTACATGATCAGTCAGAAAAAACATTTCCATCTGCTTTATGCCTTTAATTTGTGGGTTCTACTATTTGCAGAACATAAAGTGTGTTTGTCATTTTGGACTTTAGGACAAGATGTTAATTTGCCTCTTGAGTGTGGACGTCATTGTCTGCATTCCTTCTGTAGAGGCATAGTGATATCATGCTCAGTGTGCATGTCCCTGGGAACAGAGGGTGTATAGAAACTCTTTAAAGAGTATACAGCAAATACACACAAGACTTCTCCTGTGAAAGAGAAGATTGCTTTATGTCTAATGAAGGTCCTATAGTTCCTTCTGACATAAAAAAATCTATATGCTGAGCGCATCCTCAAATAGAAAACTTTTACCAAAATTGTGATAGTACAAAAACTCCTTATGGAGATAACTATCAAATAACATTAAAGGGACAGTTTACTCAAAAATGTTCTCCCCTTTAATTTGTTTCCATTGATCCACTGCTGGAGTGTATTACATTGTTTACAAGTAGCTCCTTTACCCTTATATTGCATTTTAAATAGTTGATTTAGCATGTGGTATCCCCACCTATTCTGAAAGTTTGTGGCCGCAGGTCCAAGCTATAGATAAGCTTTGTAAACACAGCCAGCAGAATGAATTACACTTCCAGTGGGGTATAGCAGAGATAAGGTAATAAAATGTTGATTTTCCATTGTTCTCTCCAAGCATTGGTGATTGGTTTACGGACAGATATAAGATAAAGAAGCATTTATATGTGCACAATGTGATAAAGTAATGAGATCTGATTATACCTACAAGCTCAACCCATTTTATTAGGTTGTGGCTTCAAAACACAAAATCAGACCTTTAATATACACAAAAAAAACCTTAAAAAGCAAATTTTCATAATTTTTTTACTCTGCAGTTGGTAAATAAAGCAATTGTAAATTGTTAAGGGAAAAATTATTTTTCAGTATACTGTACCTTTTTTTTTTTTTTAAATCTTTTTATTGAGGTTTTGCATAGCAATAAACAGACAGAAATAAATACCATATTTCTCATAGAACATAATACAACAGTAAGAAAATGACAAAATACACATAATTTCAAGTAAATAATATAGTATGAGCCTCTGAAACCTCAATTTTCTATTTTATAGTAAATAAATGAAAACACCTCTACTATGCTCAACAGGTCACTCATGGACCCATGGAAGCTAAATGGCTTATTTGAGGTGCTCTAATGTAACACACGGTCTCTTTTGGACCTTGAAATAAACAAAACAAGAAAAGCTATTACAGTAACATGAATATGGTCAGATATAAACATAATAACACATAAAGAGCAACACCAGGGAGCCTTCCACTTTAGTCGAGTGTAACATCTGGTTATCTCTAGTCTGTACATTGTTGGAGGGAGCCATCTTATTAACCTCGCTAAGCAGCCTAGTCATATTGGGTGCTATATAGTGTAGAAGTGACTTTTAAAGAAGGAATAATGTACCCCTAAGGGTATATAAAAATATCTACCAAACAATCAGATACCTAAATATGCACAATAGGACTCCCCTCTGGGAATTAGCTATAGCCTCTGCCGAAGTTACATAGCATTATTATAATGTGAGATTGACAATATATTCATTTGGTGCCTACACATAAGCCCATGTTATATATATATATTAGCACTGTGATACACATTAGGGACTGTCAAATCTAGCAATCTAATTAAGGCACTGTCCACCTATAGTATCGGCACATTTACAAATTTAGGTCATAAATACTAGGATCTTAACTCTGAATGGAGTTAATTTGATAGCCAACAATTGCAATATATTTATGCATGTACATAAGAGGTTGATTTCACCGCCTAGCAGGAACAGCATTTATGAAACTACAATGTTCTAGCAGTTAATATGAGTGCACATATTTATAGTCCCCACAGATACAACAGTTTGTAAATGAGATAGATTTCAGAATTTTCAACTAAAGCTTAGAAACTAAGTCCTCGTGGCATCAGTAGTCCAAAAGTCTGTTTCAACTCCCCAAGACACTGAACTCACTAGTTAGGATTTAGTAATAAGTAAAAAATAAAATAAAAAGTAAAAACAACACTAACAATAATAACAAGAATTGCACTGAAAACAAGCGTGGTTGTGTTAGTTTGAGTAGAACAGTCCCAGAAACTAACCCACACAGTGTCCATCGGCTTATGATGTGCCTAGTTATGGGCATAAATTCATACCGGTCACAGTATGCGCAGCTTACCCAAAACCCAGCTTTACCAGAATCAGAGGATATGAAGCGGGAGAGTTGCAGTAATAATGGTGGTTCCTTTGGGCAATTGCGGAACCCTCAGAGCGGTGGCCTTTGCTGAGGTGTGGTACTAGTATCCCAGCTTCTCTCCATATCGCAATCCATGCGATGGGGGTCCAGGAATCCTTCCTGCAAGCGATTGTGGTCTTAACTGTAATTCTGTCATGCTTAGTGGAGTTACTCCGATTTTGCCAGATGTGCCTTTGAGAAGTTATAGGGGGGTAGTTATCAAGGCGTCAACCTCATATACGCTGGAATTCCACAGCGTATTTGTGGCGAGGCTGATTCGCCTTAGTTATCAAAGGCTACAGACCGGCAAAAGTAGAGTTTTGTGACGTAAACTTCGATCCGCCGGACTCAGTCCGACACAGATCGATTATTACGTCACTCCAGATGTTCCGCACACAAGTGCGGCACAATCTGACTACTTTTGCTAGTTATCAAAAAACTAGCAGGTACGCTCGGCACTTTTACGGCCCAGGGTACCTGGTTTTCAATCTGCCGCCCTGGAGGCGGCGGATCCCATAGGAATCAATGGGAGTCTGACTATAGTGAAAGTACAAGTTCGCTGCTGCCAGACATCCCATTGATTCCTATGGGAGCTGTCTGCACCTAACACCCTAACATGTACCCCGAGTCTAAACACTGCTAATCTGCCCCCCCTACACCGCCGCAACTAAATAAAGTTATTACCCCCTAAACCGCCGCTCCTAGACCCTGCTGCAACTATAATAAATGTATTAACCCCTAAACCGCCGCTCCCGGACACCGCCGCAACCTACATTATACCTAGTAACCCCTATCCTGCCCCCCTATACCGCCGCCCTCTATAATAAAGTTATTAACCCCTATCCTGCTGATCCCGCACCTCGCCGCAACTAAATAAATAGTTTAACCCCTAAACCGCCGCTCCCGGACCCTGCCGCAACCTATATTAAATTTATTAACCCCTAATCTGCCCCCCTTACACCGTCGCCACCTATAATAAATTTATTAACCCCTATTCTGCGCCCCACTACACCGTCGGCACCTATAATAAAATTATTAACCCCTAAACCTAAGTCTAACACTAACCCTAACACCCCCCTAACTTAAATATTAATTCAATAAATCTAAATAATATTTATATTATTAACTAAATTAATCCTATTTAAAACTAAATACTTACCTTTAAAATAAACCCTAATATAGCTACAATATAAATAATAATTATATTGTAGCTATCAAAGGATTTATTTATATTTTAAAGGTAACTTTCAATTTATTTTAACTAGGTACAATAGCTATTAAATAGTTATTAACTATTTAATAGCTACCTAGCTAAAATAAACTGAAATTTACCTGTAAAATAAATCCTAACCTAAGTTACAATTACACCTAACACTACACTATACTTTAATAAATTATTCCTATTTAAAACTAAATACTTACCTGTAAAATAAGCCCTAACATAGCTACAATGTAATTAATAATTACAATGTAGCTATTTTAGGATTTATATTTATTTTACAGGTAACTTTGTATTTATTTTAGCTAGTTAGAATAGTTATTAAATAGTTATTAACTATTTAATAACTACCTAGCTAAAAGAAATACAAAATTACCTGTAAAATAAATCCTAACCTAAGTTACAATTAAACCTAACACTACACTATCATTACAATAATTAAATAAATTACCTACAAATAACTACAATTAAATACAATTACATAAACTAACTAAAGTACAAAAAATAAAAAAAGCTAAGTTACAAAAAATAAAAAAAATAAGTTACAAACATTTAAAAAATATTACAACAATTTTAAGCTAATTACACCTACTCTAAGCCCCCTAATAAAATAACAAAGCCCCCCAAAATAAAAAAATTCCCTACCCTATTCTACATTAAAAAAGTTCAAAGCTCTTTTACCTTACCAGCCCTTAAAAGGGCCTTTTGTGGGGCATGCCCCAAAGAAAACTGCTCTTTTGCCTGAAAAAGAAAAATACAACCCCCCCAACATTAAAACCCACCACCCACATACCCCTAATCTAACCCAAACCCCCTTAAAATAACCTAACACTAATCCCCTGAAGATCATCCTACCTTGAGTTGTCTTCACTCAGCCGAGCCACCGAGGGAACTGAAGAGGAGATCCGGAGCGGCAGAAGTGATCCTCCAAGGGGCGCTGAAGAAATCTTCCATCCGATGAAGTGATCCTCCAGGCGGCGCTGAAGAAGTCTTCCATCCGGGCGATGTCATTTTCCAAGCGGCGCTGAAGAAGTCTTCTATCCGGGCGATGTCATCTTCCAAGCGGCGCTGAAGAAGTCTTCTATCCGGGCGATGTCATCTTCCAAGCGGGGTCTTCAATCTTCATTCCGCCGATGCGGAACATCCTTCTTTACCAACGGACTACCGACGAATGAAGGCTCCTTTAAGGGACGTCATCCAAGATGGCGTCCCTTCAATTCCGATTGGCTGATAGGATTCTATCAGCCAATCGGAATTAAGGTAGGAAAAATCTGATTGGCTGATCCAATCAGCCAATCAGATTGAGCTCGCATTCTATTGGCTGTTCCAATCAGGGTTAGTGTTAGACTTAGGTTTAGGGGTTAATAAATTTATTACAGTGGCGGCGGTGTAGTGGGGGGCAGGATAGGGGTTAATAAATGTATTATAGGTGGCGACGGTGTAGGGGGGGCAGATTAGGGGTTAATAAATTTAATATTGTTTGCGGCAGGGTCCGGGTGTGGCGGTTTAGGGGTTAAACTATTTATTTAGTTGCGGCGAGGTGCGGGATCAGCAAGATAGGGGTTAATAACTTTATTATAGAGGGCGGCGGTAGAGGGGGGCAGGATAGGGGTTACTAGGTATAATGTAGGTTGTGGCGGTGTCTGGGAGCGGCGGTTTAGGGGTTAATACATTTATAAGAGTTGCGGCGGGGTCTAGGAGCGGCGGTTTAGGGGTTAGTAACTTTATTGAGTTGCGGGGGGCTCCGGGGGCGCCGGTATAGGGGGTAGAACAGTGTAATTAGTGTGGGTGCTTAGTGACAGGCTAGCAATAAAGCTGTAAAAAAGCAGAAGAGCAGCGAGATCGGATGAGTGATATCTCTCACAGTCTGCTGCTCATAGCCCCGTACTTGGTGCGCGGCTTTTTGACAGATTTATTGATAACTTAGGCGAATTTTTTCAGGTCCGCGGCGGCGATGGTAGGCGAGCTTAGGCGGGCGTATTGGGCCGGCGAAGGCAGGAAAGTTGACACGTTGATAACTACCCCCCATAGTGTTCACGGCCCAGGCTTGTTCCTGCACTTGCGATATTGGTGTCGTAACTTCAACGCTCCACGCTACAGATGTTAGATCCAGGGCTTGCTTGTCGGGTATACTTATAGGACCATCTCCTCCTCCCTCAGTCACAACTTGCTCGATTTGGATAGTTTGCTGGGGGGTAGATATGCCCCTGAACTTTGCCGGAACTCGGTCTTGGCGTGAGAGCACCACTGGGTCTGAAAAGCGCTCACTTGTGGTATCCCCTCCTTTTGTTTCCCCATTTTTCACTGTAGACATAGAGTGCTTGTTATCAATTCGCACTAAGACTGTCCGTAGATCCTCCCATGCAGTGGACCATGTATAGAGCATATTCGCAAAGTGCTCATCCAACAAGCGGGTCACGGCTGCAAGCAGTGTTAGGCGCCATCTTGTCTGCTTACTGAGTGAATGTGATAGAGCTGTGGTTTAAGTATGTCTTGTGTACAGCTCACCTGGTGTCATCCCAATAAAGAATCTTTGAAAGCAGTGTTAAACTCCTGCCTTGTAACCCAGTTACCTGGGGGAGGTATAATGCGGCAGCCCTGGTCACACAGACGGTCGGCCTTGATAGAGGTAACGATCCCTTTGTGGCACAGCTGAAGAGCATAGGCGATCAGCAATCTCAACGTGGATTTGTACTTCCAATTATCCCAGACTATTGCAGAGCATAAATATTCTCTATTTTAAACAACTGTCATACAATTAAGTCTGTTAGAGACAATTAGAGTCAGGAGCTCCACAGAAATGCGTCCTGCCGCTTCAACTATAGGCTCCGCCCCACCAGTATACTGTCCCTTTAACAACAGTATAATGACAAGTGAAAATCCTTTATAGATCTTTCGCCACACTATCCAATTATACAGTATATGGTGAAATAAGGATGAAAAAGTCAGAAGTCCAAAAACAGGGAGATCATTTTATTTGTTATTTTTGGCAAATGTTTACTTTTTAACTATTTTGAATTATAAAAATAGTTTACAGATTCTTCTCTAGAAGCTGCAACAATGGACCTACTAGGTGATTTTTTTGAGACTATAGAAGATAACCTAAACACTCTGATTCCCAATAGCTAATTCCAGATTAATTGAACTATATACATTATACAGGAACCACGTGCAAAATGTAAAATAAACTAATTCTAGAAAAATATAATGAAACTGAAAAACATTCTAGAGACATAACGTTCCTGTATACCACAAAGGCAATACAGGTACAAATCCCCAAATCCAGAATTCCAACTTTCAAACTTATTCTGAAATCAAAACTTTTTAATTAATATTTAATTACATTTTTTTTATCAAAAATTATTATAGTCCATCTCTGTAAGTCCAAATCTTCTCTGCCTGTGTCTTTGGTTTGGTTTATGTACTCTAAAATGCTAATACTAGTCTATATTTATTTTATTATTTAACACAACAAATATTACCTTTCTGATTACAATGCTGGACTATATTTCTGAGGGTACTATGTATACAAAAGTATTATAAATAATATAAAACTACCTTTAGTTTACAAGTTTTATTATAACATGTATATATTGCCTAAATTAGATGATATTTCTGGTTACACTTTGTTACATCCACTCTCCAAGGGGTCTCACTTTACAGATACAATATTCCTGAAATTCAAACCTTTTCTGGTCCCAAGCAGTTTGGATAAAGGGTTTTCTACCTGTAGCAATTAAAGGACCATTATACACACATCAGAGATCAGAAAACCTGTTTCTAAGTCAAACTTCTGAACCAGTGTTTACATTTTACAGTACCATGGCTCCCTATATTGCAATTACCACTGCATTATACATATTCTTAAAAACAGCGCCATGTAGAATACTAGATTTATACAACAGACTGGTCAAGGCTTGTTTTGTAATTTCAGGACATGGGGCCCCATTGTCCAAACTTTGCTGGTTTTGACATGGTTTTCCAAGCCGATATGAGGCTGCCCTCGGAGAATTATCTTAAAAAGGGGCAGTTCCTGTGAGTGGCACTGGCAAGATGTCTCCTATATAAAGTAATGACGCTTGCTAGAAAGGGAAACTTTACAAGGTAGAGTTAAGTTATCAGTTATCAGGGGGACACGGCATCAACAGCAAATCACATTGAGTTGCTTTCTGCGTATAGCATCTTACAATTGCCTATATTTTCATATGCATGTGTTTTTCTATTAGGGTATAAAGTACTTTGATTATTTTTTTCACAACCTCATAACCTTTTAGTTTGCTAGAAAAAACAGTGATATCTGTAGGAGCGAAAATGTTTAGATAATTAATAATTACGGTTTGATTTGAGAGACAATTTCATACACACGCCAATGAAACGCCCATGTTCAGCCCATTTTACAATAAAACAATTACGCTTTGTATTTTGTACTTATAAGTACAAATTTCTATCTGTTATTTCGCACATCCAGTGTACTTACATTGCAATTTATGCTGTGAATATTTAAAATGATTTATTCCTGTGTAATTTACCTACACATTTTACGTTTTTGATCAAATACATATTTTGGTGAACAATTTTCTCACGATTTTTGATGTTCCTTAACAATACAATAGTTTCCTGTATATTTTTGTGTAAATGGTTCAATCATTTGTTTTGTAGGATTTTAAAGGGACAGTCAACAACAAAATTGTTATTGTTTAAAAAGATAGATAACGCCTTTACTACCCATTCCCCAGCTTTGCACAACCAACATTGTTATATTAATATACTTTATAACATTTAAACCTCTAAATTTCTGCCTGTTTCTAAGCCACTACAGACAGCCTATTATCACATGCTTTTTATTTGCTTTTCACAACAGGAGACTGGTATTTCATGTGGGCCCTATAGATAACGTTGTGCTCCTGTGGAGTTGTGCATGACACAGCACTAATTGACTAAAATGCAAGTCAATAGATAATAAATAGCCATGTGATCAGGGAGCTGTCAGAAAAGGCTTAGATACAAGGTAATCACTGAGGTAAAAAGTATATTAATATAAACATGTTGGCTGTGCAAACTCGGGAATGGGTAATAAAGAGATTATCTACATTTCTAAACAATAACATTTTTGCATCTCCTTCCCATACAAAAATGCATTAAAAAGCAGAACACATGTGGTCAGCCCGTGACAAAAAGTAAATATGTGCAGCCACATTACCCACTAACTTCTAGTAGCGCATTGCTGCTCCTAAACATTTCTTTGTATTACTTTTGACAAAGGATACCAAGAGAACAAAATACATTTGATAATAGACTTAAAATGTCAGAAAGTGTAAATGTTACTTTCCTATCCCTTTAATGCATGATTAGATAAAATGCATCACGTAACTGCTCTTCAAGGCATAATTAGCTAAATGGATACAATGGATTGGATGAAATGATCTGAATATTGTAAAGGAGCAGATTTTGATTTGTATCGCACTTGAAGGGAGTGAGCGAGACATAAGGAGGGTCTGTCTTTTGACTCAGAGTTAGACATTAGTAAAAGGTTGAGTGATTATAAAAAGGGTATGAGCGATATATATTATGGGCTAGATTACAAGTTGAGTGCAAAATATCACGTTCACATTGCACGGAAGCTTTGTGCTCAATAGAGCGCGCTTCCATAGGCTCCATTGGGAGCCTCGTTCTCATGGCGTGAGACACGTCATGTGAACTAGCGCAACGAAGAGGGTTAGTCAGGCAGCGATGGGCAGCAGATTGTAAATATATATATATGTATATGACTATATACATATATATTGATGTGTTTATATGTGTTTATACACATATTAACACATAAATATATATGTATATAAGCATATACATATATATTTACAGGGAACACACAGTTCCCATAGATAGCAATGTAAAGGCACTTTTCAGTGCCGTTTTTTCCCCCCTAACACCACGCATCCATATGTGCTATATATTTTCTTTTTTTTTCTTTTTAAAAAGGGACCTCATGTGTTATTTTGGGGGCAATTTGAGGATATTTAAAAAATTAACCAGAGGTCTGCCTTTTGGTTAATTTTGAGCGCTGCTACTGCAAGCTTGCAGTAGCACTAACCAGCCACTAGTAATGCCTGGATATAGCATGCCTGCAAACGGTCAAATTTGTCCATTTGCAGGCACACAATAAATTAGTAGACACTTGTTATCTAGCCTAATATAGGTAATAGACAGAAAAACAATGCCATTCTCATTTAACACATGGAAGTTGCCCAGGGAAGACTAATTTTGTGTAATAAAGAACTTATTACAATAATTAAGCAGGAATGAAAAGTTTAGGAGCCATCCCATTTTTGGTTCAGCACCAGGGTAGCGCTTCCTGGTTGGTGGCTGCATTTAGCTGCTTTTTCGAATACAGATAGCAAGAGAAGGAAGAAAAATTGATAAAGCCTACACTGAGGTGAAACGCGTAGACGTTTTTTTAAGGAGCTAAGAAGATTTCCATGATTGCAGTCACCACGATTGCATTTACCTATATCCCGAGCTGACAATTGGAGTCAGCAAAACTCTGCGCAGAGTACACAAACGGATACTTGGTGGAAAAGAATTTGGAATCAAACAATCCATTAGTGCAAGCGGAAGGGAGACCGGCTAACCCCGTAATCAATCCAGACCTCTCACATTGTGATTGATCAAAATCCACAAAGAAGCCATCACATCACCATAAGGTCAGAGGTGAGATTTGCTGCCGACAGGTCTAGGAAAGACCGCGGAGACACAGATGCTGCAACTCGAGAGAGAGGGTACCGGTAAAGTATACCCGCTTGTCACACTTAATCCAAATTGAACTGCCTCCTATTATATATACATAAAAGTATTATAAGGAAGTTTGAGAACGAAGCACTGAACGACTCATAGAAATATATTGACACACAAGATTATACCCGCTAACTACTAGAGTCATGCTTCCTTTGGTACACTTATGAGACATAAGGATATCAAGGATATCAGTGCGCTCACTAAAAGTTGTCTTGCGCTCATAAGAGATATATTGTTGCTTACAAGAGACATATTGTTGCTTCTTTTGCACTCAAGGATACCAGCACTAACAAGATACATATTGTTGCTTATTTTTGCCGCTGAAATCGGCAGATTTCGTATCTTGTATCAAGACTAAATAACCAGAGGCCAATAGCCACATCTTTTAATAATTTTTATGTTTATTTTTATGTCTATCCAATTTAAAGGTTACAAATAATTTAACGATTAATACCAAAGATTGTTGTATTTAAAGGTGGTCTAATTAGCTGATTTGCTATTTATGCAATATAAAGGTTGAGGAGACGTCCTCCCCTTTTAAGTACTCATTATTTTATGTATGTTTTTTTATATGGGATTTTTTATGTGTGATTTTTTGTGTGTGATTTTTTAGGTGTGATTTTTTGTGTGTGATTTTTTATGTGTGTGATTTTTAAAGTTAAAGGATATAAATCAATTTGCTCTCAGACAGATTCATTTAAACATATCCAACCTTTCTTTCTATGATAAAATCAAGGTGTCTTATATTGACATACTAATCAGTTCATATAACATACAACGACACTTTAATTAGTTCATATAACGTAGTTGTTTCAACATCCCTAGCTATCCTATATTCATATAGGCTAAGCGCTGTTTACTTTCCTCCTTTATAATAGGAGTAACTTAGAAAGTTGCTTAAAATTACATCCTCTATCTGAACCATGAAAAAAAATCATTTAGATTTAGTATCCCTTTAACTATCACCAGTACACAGAGTTACATAATTGTGTAATGCTATACAGATACATCATCATCATCATAATAATAATAATACTAATACCCATTTAAAACTACCACAGCACAGGCCAACCATTCTTATATGGAATAACCTAAGTCTCAGACAACCAAACTCTTCTACTGTAGAAACAATCTTTTTTTTTCATATAATTTTACTTTAATATTTTTAGGGTTCTTGTAAGAAAACAACATTATTTATTTTATGTGAGGTAAATTACTCATATCCTGGCTACTCACTGGTCAGTTTAGCATTAATAAACAAATATATATTTGAATTCTATTTGATACATTCTTCTGGGAAGCATCGTTATTATTCCTGAGCTTTGATTGCTCATTAGTATAAATACCAATCAAGCAGGTGCATCCTTCTTTCTGTGCCAACAAGGAACCTTTAGGGTGTTACAAATCTGTTACTTTGAATTTTTCAGGCAGTTAGATGTGAATGGGAACTTTTTTGTCACTGCTATAAATTCTCTCTTAATTATGTTTAACTTAACACAGCCTTGGACAAAATTATATTAAATTTAAAGACTTAGCCAGTGATTTCATACAATTAGTTATTTTCTTAAGTTGCCTTTCTCAGCACATTACACTTCAGGTTAGGAAATGGCATTGAACTGACTTTGTTTTTGGCACACTGGTGAGCATGTGGCTTGACAATACGGAACTTGATTTTTATAGCTCCAGTTCATTTCTTCCTGTGTAAACAGTAGGAATAGTACATTTATTTCCAATTAGTATTTCCACTTTTATTCTCGGTAGCCAACTGGCAGTTTATCACTTGCCATTGAAATCCAGAAGAACATTTAAAAAAAATGTTATATATTAAATCTATAGCATCTAAGTGCACTTCTTTTTCAGGGACAACAGAACTATCATGTTCAGAATGATATATTGCAGCAGAAACTGATGCTTAAAGGGACAGTAATTCAGATAGAGCATGCAATTTTAAACAACTTTCCAATTTAATTATGTTATCAAATTTGCTTTGTTCTCTTGGTATCTTTTATTGAAGAGTAAAACTAGGTAAGCTTCTAAGAGCTCAGGAGTGTCTTTAGTACTCTATGGAAGGAGTGTTTTGCAACATTGTATAACAAAGTACAAATAATGTTACAAAATACTGCTGCCATAGAATAAAGACACGTGCACACTCCTGAGCTCTTATGAGCCTACCTAGTTTTATTCTTCGATAATAGATACCAAGAGAACAAAGCAAATTTGATTACAGAAGTAAATTGGAAAGTTGTTTAAAACTGCATGCTCGGTCTGGATCATGAAATTTTCATTTTGACTTTACTGTCCCTTTAATTGGACATGACTATGTTGTGAAATAGGATATTTATTCTGAATGCAAGGAAGTCCAGCTGGCGGGCAGTTGACTCACCATATCTAAGTTTCCAACTCCTAAGTTTTCATATTTTTCCTTTGCAGAGTCTACTGTTGTGTGGCATTAAATTATTTCCTCAACACCCACCCCCGTAAATATGTTTTATACAGCAAAAATGTGTAAAATAAAAATATTATATTCAGCGAAGAAAATGGGAGGTTTATTATTATTTTTAGCTTTAAAGGGACAGAATACACTCATTTTCATTTAATAGCATGTAATAGACACTACTATAAAGAATAAGATGCATAGATACTAATATAAAAATTCAGTATAAAACTGTTTAAAAACTTACTTAGAAGCTCTCAGTTTATCTCTGTTGAAAAGGCAGTTGGAAATCCCACTGCAAGTCGGAAATAAGACCCTCCACCTCCCCCTTCTTTTGCAAATGAAAAGACCCTTTACACAAACAGGAGCTAGCTGGAGAAGGTAGCTGACGGTATTCACATAAAACTTTGGGGCTTGGTTAGGAGTTTGAAAATCAGAGCAATGTTATTTAAAAATAAGAAAAACTATACATTTAAAAAAAACACAAAAAAAAAACAAAACTTTATGGGCTATATACCGTATTGTTCCGCATATAGGCCGCACCCTTAAAGTTTGGGGCCATTTTAAAGAATTTAAATTTTAAAGAAAATACACACATTAATAGAACAGTAAAACAGTATTTTTATTTTATGAACACATGTACTGGTATTTTCCAGCTTTAAACAGCATAAATTAACATAAATAAAGAGGGACCCCTGCACAACAATCAACAGCAATCAACAACATTAGCAAATGTTCTTAAGTAATCCCTTTTAGAAATTTTAGTCACTATCACTGCCTTGCTCTCCACCAATAGCGGTATTTCTGCTCAGGTTTTCATCACTACTTTCAATGCTTTCTACATCACTTTCACTGTTTTCTTCATCATTCTTCTGATCCACTTCTCTCTGATCTTCCCACAATACATCATCTTCACTACCATCCAATGCATTTGACAGGCAACATTTTTTGAAACCTTTTATGATTCTGAAGATATCATTTCCCACGCTGAAATAATCCACTGGCACAGCAAAGCCACTGACAGTTTCTTAATTTTGCCGCTTGGTGTGAGGGCATGATCTCCAGCCACAAGCCATTCAGAATACTGCTGACGTAGATTATCTTTAAAGGGACACTAAACCCAAATTTGTTCTCTCATGATTCAGATAGAACAGGCCATTTTAAGCAACTTTCTAATTTACTCCTATTATCAATTTTTCTTTGTTCTCTTGCTATCTTTATATAAAAAGCAGGAATGTGAAGCATAGGAGCTGGCCCATTTTTGGTTGAGAACCTGGGTTATGCTTGCTTATTGGTGGATAAATGTAATCCTCCAATAAGCAAGTGCTCTCCATGGTGCTGAGCCTAAAATGGGCTGGCTGCTAAGATTTACATTCCTGCTTTTAAAATAAAGATAGCAAGAGAACTTAGAAAAATTGATAATAGTAGTAAATTAGAAAGTTGCTTAAAATGTCATGCTCTATCTGAATCATGAAAGAAAAAATTGGGTTCAGTGTCCCTTTAAATGGCTTGTTGACCACAACATCAAGCACTTGGAGTTGGGATGTCATACCCCCTGGTATAACTACCAGATCTGATTTCAAGGATGCAATCTTACTTTTTACATCAGGTGTTAAATGTCCTTTAAAGGCATCCAATACCAGCATTGCTTTTTTTGCACAAAGAGCACCAGGCCTATTCTTCCAAACAACTGATAGCCAATCATTCATCAGCTCCTTGCTCATCCATCCCTTTCATGGCATCTAACAATTAAGCCTCTTGGAAGACTTTCTTTTGGCATAGTTTTCCTTTTTAGGATTACATAAGGTGTCAGCTTATGACCATAAGCTGTAACAGATAACATTGCTGTGATACGTAATTTTTCATTGCCTGTGGTCCTCATAAGAATTGATTTTGCTCCTTTTTGATCCACAGTTGTATTACTTGGCATATCAAAGAAAACAGGAGTTTCATCAGCATTTCCAATTTGGCTCAATGGATAGTTGTGCTTTTTTCTGAGCTCTATGACATACCGTTGAAATGCAAGCAGGTTTTCATTGAAGTCAACAGGTAGTCTTTGTGCAAGTGTTGTTCTGCGTCTCAGAGAGAGGCCATTTCTGAGCATAAATCTACGGCACCATCCAAGGCTTGCTTTAAATTCATGCCTGGGAATATTTAATTCACTGGCAATTTCTAATGCCTTCAATTGTATGATTTTGCGGGTGACAGGCATTCCATTTTTTCTTTGTTCTAGAATGAAGGGAACCACTGCTGCATCAACTTCACAATACCTCCCTTTCTTAGGCCCTCTGAATGATTTTCTTGTAGAAGCCGATTTTTCTAGTTTCTGATGTATCAGCTTCCATCTGCGTACATTTTTCTCATCTATGTCATATTTTCTGGCGGCTTCCCTATTGCTTGTTTGTTCAGCATATTTTAAGACTTTTATCTTAAAATTTGAATTGTAACTTCGTCTTTTCCCTTGGCTAGTAGAATTTCGAATCTCCACATGATCATCCATATTGGTACCGGTATTTTACTGTATGTTAGCTCCTGTACAAAAATCCACATGATCAATTACGGTAACAGTATCTGTATACGTTTTTTTTTTCATGAGTATGGTAAATTACGGTAGAAAGTTGCTTAAAATTGCTTGCTCTATCTGAATCATGAAAGCAAAAAATGTGGGTTTAGTACCGGTATCCCTTTAACCCGGATTTTCACGATGCTGCAAATGGTCTAACACAGTTGTCTACCGGTAATTTGCAGCATGTGTCCTGGAGTCTTTGACATTGGTGCCATTCTATGCTGAATAATGGCTGCAGTGCAATGCATACCTCCCAAGATTTCAAAATCCAAAATAGGGACCCCCCCCCAACTGAGCAGAAATGTGATATGTGGTGGACAACAGCAGGGATACAGAGTTGCTTAACCAAAAAAAAAATACCAGTATATGCACACACATACCATATGACAAATTTTAACAATCAAGTGCAACTCTGCCTGAAAGGCACACTGTGAGATAAGCAGCATATTAGAATATGCAGATCTGCTCACATGATGACCTGCAGACACATTTTTTTTTTTACAGGGGGACCAGGTAATCACATCAAGTCTAACAAAATAAAGCTGCAATGTTTGCAAGTGAGACCAGCACTTTCAAATGTGTAAGCAGAGTCCCAATGTAGGGTGCCAGCTCCCAGGGGGATCCTTTTCCACTTCCCCAATACCCAAGAGTATAAAATAAAACAAAGGAAAGATGCTGAACTCCTTAGTATGGTAATTTCAAATGTGAAAAAAACTTTATTCAGGCATTAAAGCTATAATGGCTAAATAAAGGCTTTTTCACATTTGAAAATACCATACTAAGGAGTTCAGCATCTTTCCTTTGTTTTATTTTAACAGACCAGTATTAAAGCTACAAATTTTTATTTAAACTTATAGTACAGTATGGTATTTTTATCAGGTATGTGAGGGGGGGAAAAAAAAAAACAGTCTCTTACCAATATCACAGGCAAAACTGACTAACATGGGACATCCTGTGCTCCGCCCACTTCCTCCCTACCCACACTGCAATACCCATAAGGCACATTCCTATAATCACCCTATAATCACCCTACCGGTATAATCATCCTCCTTGTACTTGTATCAACTAGGGACTCTGCATGCCATTCCATTCAGCACACAGCTCCTACTGTGATTACATCATCATCTACAGCCACATCTGCTGCTCTGTCCCTGCAGACTGCAACTCCTGTGAAAGAAGCATTTAGCAACGTCTTCGGTTCACTCCTAGAAGACTGCTAATGTTAACAATACCTGCATTAGCAGTCTTCTAGGAGTGAACCGAAGACGTTGCTAACTGCTTCTTTCACAGGCGTTGCAGTCTGCAGGGACGGAGCGGCAGATGTGGCTGTAGATGATGATGACATCAAAGTAGGAGCTGTGTCTGAATGGAAAGGCATGCAGAGTCGTAGTTACTCGCTCAGGGATCACTCGCTCAGGGAACACATAGGGCTCCATATTACTGTATACCACTGTATAAGTTACCGGTACATTCCTTACCCGGTATTTAGTATAATAGGCAGGTTTAAGCACAATTTAAAAAAAAACCCCCAAAAATACCGAATATAGGCCGCGCACCGCATATAGGCCGCACTGCAACTTTAAAGGTCAAAATCAAGGGAAAAAAGTGCGGCCTATATGCGGAACAATACGGTAAATAGATCATCTACAAAACATTTATGCAAAGAAAAAATGAGTGTATAATGTCCATTTAAGTTAATAAAAGTCCCTACAATGTAGTGAAGAAAATGGTAGTTTCCTTAAAGAGACATTAAATACTAAATATATTTTATAAGCATAGTATTAAGGTTATCCTTCACCTGCCACTAGTCATGGGTTAGGCCATGTCGAGATCTATTTTCACTATATTTCACTACTGTTGTGTTTGCACATGTTCAGCAACTCTGCACCAGACACCTGCAGTGTAACCTAGGTTCCATTATGGCTGAATCCATGATTAGATTGAGGTGTAAATGTACTATTTAGTGTCCCTTTAAACAAAACACTGCTGCTCATCGTCTGCAAATTACACTAGTTTTCCCCACAATTCTCTGAATGCAGCATGCGCCTATGTACTGTTCAGTTACTGGATCCAAATTGGTTGGATACCTACCTGTAGCTAATAAGGATCCTGAGTTCTATAGAACAGTAGTTCTTTCAGTAAATTCCAGCAGACAAAAATCATTTTAAAGTAATTGAATGAATATATATGTACCCCAAAACGATGTTCAGAGAGGAATTGCCTGGTATTTCGGAGCTGGACTGACCGTAATAGGCAGGATCAGACTGATATACTACAGGAGAGTTCTACTCTGTGAAAAGCATTACTGGGCTAAAAAGTTGCACCCAGGTGATAAATCGCCATAGAACAGGCTAACAATGTTACTGAG